>NC_139081.1:9460500-9852010 GCF_965140915.1 Aythya marila
CCCAATGGATGTGATCAACAAAATAACAGCTATGTCTCCACCAACTAGCAAAAAAGAAACACAGACTTTCCTAGGTGTTGTGGGGTTTTGGAGAATGCACATTCCAAATTACAGTCTGATTGTAAACCTGCTTGGCCAAGTAACCCGTAAGAAGAATGATTTCAAATGGGGCCCTGAGAAACAACAAGCCTTTGAACAAATCAAGCAGGAAACAGTTCATGCAGTAGCCCTTGGGCCAGTCCGAACAGGACCAGATGTAAAGAATGTGCTCTACACCACAGCTGGGGAGAATGGCCCCACCTGGAGCCCCTGGCAAAAAGAACCTGGGGAAACTCGAGGTCGGCCCCTGGGGTTTTGGAGTCAGGGATACAGAGGATCTGAGGCCCGCTACACTCCAACCATAAAAGAGATATTGGCAGCATATGAAGGAGTTTGATCTGCTTCAAAATATTGCCGATACTGGGCTGGATGTTCAATGGAAGGATCCCCTTTACACATCATGCAACTGATGCTACATGGAGAGAGTGCCCAGAAATCCTGGAAGTGATTACGGACTGGCCAGAAGGCAAATATTTTGGAATATCACCAGAGGTGGAGGTAACACGTGCTGAAGAAGGTCCATTGTACAACCAGCTACCAGAACATGAGAAGCAATATGCCCTGTTCACTGATGGGTCCTGTCATATTGTGGGAAAGCATCAGAGGTGGAAGGCTGCTGTATGGAGTTCTACATGACGAGTTGCAGAAGCTGCTGAGGGAGAAGGTGAATCGAGTCTGTTTGCAGAAGTGAAGGCCATCCAGCTGGCTTTAGATATTGCTGAACGAGAAAAGTGGCCAGTTCTCTCTCTACACTGATTCATGGATGGTAGCAAATGCCCTGTGGGGATGGTTACAGCAATGGAAGCAGAGCAACTGGCAGCGCAGGGGCAAACCCATCTGGGCTGCTGCATTGTGGAAAGATATTGCTGCCTGGGTAGTGAACCTGGTTGTAAAAGAATGCCACATAGATGCTCACATACCCAAGAATTGGGCCACTGAAGAACAACAGTGAGATGTGCAAATCCTGACCACTACTGAAGGCCGATTTAAAATGTTGGAGTAGTTTACTCCTGACAGATGGACTTCCTCCATGGTACAGACACACATTTTGAGTAGTTCTTGAGGAGCTGCTGCTTGTGGGAAGCCCACGCAGGATCAGTTCAAGAAGGACAGCATTCCCTGGGAGGGACCCCACATTGCAGCAGGGGAAGAGGGTTTCCATGAAGGAGCGGCGGAGTCGAAGCATTAGGGACTGAACCTAGCCCCCATTCCCCTGTGCCGCTTGGTGGGAGGACGTAGAAGAGGGTGGGTGGGGAGAAGGTGTTTTTCACAGAATCACAGAATGTTAGGGATTGGAAGGGACCTTGAAAGATCTAGTCCAATCCCCCTGCCGGAGCAGGAACACCTAGATCAAGTCAACTCAGGAACCCAGGTGGGTTTAGAATGTCTCCAGAGAAGGAGAATCCACAACCCCCCTGGGAAGCCTGTTCCAGTGTTCTGTCACCCTCACTGTGAAAAAGTTTCATCTCATATTTAAGTGGAACCTCCTATATTCCAGCTTGTACCCATTGCCCCTGGTCTTATCATTGGATGTCACCAAGAAGAGCCTGGCTCCATCCTCCTGACACTCACCCTTTACATATTTATAAACATTAATAAGGTCACCCCTCAGTCTCCTCTTCTCCAAGCTAAAGAGACTCAGATCTCTCAGCCTTTCCTCGTAAGAGAGATGCTCCACTCCCTTAATGATCTTTGTGGCTCTGTGCTGGACTCTCTCAAGCAGTTCCCTGTCCTTCTTGAACTGAGGGGCCCAGAACTGGATGCAATATTCCAGATGTGGTCTCACCAGGGCAGAGTAGAGGGGGAGAACCTCTCTCGACCTACTAACCACACCCCTTCTGATACACCCCAGGATGCCATTGGCCTTCTTGGCCACAAGGGCACAGTGCTGGCTCAAGGTCATCCCGCTGTCCACCAGGACCCCCAGGTCCCTTTCCCCTTCACTGCTCTCCAGCAGGGCAGTCCCCAACTTATACTGGTGTCTGGGGTTGTTCTTGCCCAGATGCAGGACTCTATATTTGCCCTCATTAAATTTCTCATTAGATTTCTCCCCGCTCAACTCTCCAACCTGTCGAGGTCCCACTGGATGGCAGCACAGCCTTTCGGCGTGTCAGCCACTCCTCCCAGTTTAGTGTCATCAGCAGACTTGCTGACGCGCACTATATTCCCTCTTCCAAGTCGTTGATGAATATACTGAACAACACTGGTCCCAGTACCGACCCGTGAGGGACTCCACTAGATACAGGACTCCAACTCGACTCTGTACCATTGACCACAACCCTCTGGCTTCTTCCCTTCAGCCAGTTTACAGTCCACCTCACTACCCGATCGTCCAGACCACACTTCCTCAGTTTAGCTGTGAGGATACTGTGGGAGACAGTGTCAAAGGCTTTACTAAAATCAAGATAGACCATGTCCACTGCTTTACCATCATCTGTCCACCTGGTTATGTCCTCATAAAAGGCTATCAGGTTGATCAAGCATGACTTCCCTTGGTTGAAGCCATGTTGACTGCCCCTAATGACCCTTTTATTCTTGATATGCCTAGAGACAATACCAAGGATAAGTTGTTCCATCACCTTACTAGGGATGGAGGTGAGGCTGACCGGTCTATAGTTACTCAGGTCCTTCTTCTTGCCCTTTTTGAAGACCAGAGTGACATTTGCTTTCCTCCAGTCCTCAGGCACCTCTCCCAATGCCCATGACTTACCAAAGATGATGGAGAGTGGCCTAGAAATAACTTCCGCCAGCTCCCTCAGCACCTGTGGGTGCATCCCATCAGGACCCATGGACTTATGGATGTCCAGCTTGCTTAATTGGTCCTTAACCCAGTCCTCATCAACCGAGGCAAACTCCATCTTTTTCCCAACTTCCTCTGGGGACACAGGGGTATGGGGCTCCTCAGGACAGCCTCCAGCATTATAGACAAAGAAAACATTCAGTAACTCTGCCTTCTCTTTATCTTTGTCACCAGGGAACCCACGTAATTCATCAGTGGGCCTACATTGCCTCTAGTGTTAGTTTTATCCACAATGTATTTGAAAACCCTTTCTGTTGTCCTTGACCCCTCTTGCAAAGTTTAATTCTAAGGAGGCCTTAGCCTTCCTAGTTGCCTCCCTACATCCTATGACAACAACCTTATATCCCTCACAAGTGGCCAGTCCCTTTTTAGTTTGTTTTTAGTTTCTCACTGCCCTAGCTTGTTAGTAATAGGTAATAAATCACATTAATCTTCCTATGATGAATCTGTTTTTCCCATTATTATAATTGTTTATTGATCTCCTCATCCTTATCTCAACCCTTGAGTCCTTTTCATCATATTTTGTATCCCTTTCCTTTGTGGAGGGGGAGTGAGAGAGCAGTAGTGGTGGAGGTCAGCTGCCCTCCTGAATAAAACCACCACAGTCCCCCATGGGTGGCAGCTCCTGCAAGACCTTCTGCTCTACCATGGGCACCTCTCCACAGGCTGCAATTCTAGCCAGGGTCTGCTTGTGCAGGGGCTCTCCATGGGCTGCAGCCTCCTTCAGGCCTAATCCACCTCCTCCACCGTGGGGTCCTTTGTAGGCTGCAGAATGGATATCTGTTCTCCCATGGTACACCATGGGTTGCAGGGGTACAGCCTGCTCCACCATGGTCCTTTCCACAGTCTGTAAGGGAACTTATACTGCGGCACCTGGAGCACCTCCTCCCCCTCCTTCTTCACTGACCTTAGTGTCTGCAGGGTTGTTTCTCACTTTTTTTTTTTTTTTTGTTCCTCTCTCCCAGCTGCCACTGAACAGCAGTTTTTTCTTTTCTTAAATATGCTCTCACAGAGGCGCAACCATTGTCACTCCTTGGCATAGCTTTTGCCAGCAAAGGGTCCCTTTTGGAACTGACTGGAACTGGTTCTTACTTAACACAGGGCTGAGTCTGAACTCTTCTCACAAAGGCCACCCCTGCAGCCCTCTGCTACCAAAACCTTGCCACATAAACACAGTACAATTCTTTGGTGAAATATTTCCAAACCTCAGGAAAACTTTGTATTGACAGTTATTTTTTTCACCATATATTTGTGGTGAAAAAGGCAGCACGCTCCAAACCTTGAACTGTCAATAGATGAATTACCACGTAATGACAAGCCACCTATGCCCCTAGTCTAAATTACTGTGAGAGTTGTATCTAATACCCACAACTGAACACTGAAAAGTTCTCTAGTGCTGTTTTCTCTTACAATCTCAAATATCAAACCAAGTTCATCAAAAGATATGTTAAAGCTTACAGATATTTTTAGCACACCTGGACTGATTTATGATTATACATTGAAATTATAGAATCATAGAACCATTAGGGTTGGAAAAAACCTCCAAGATCATCTGGTCCAACCATATCCCTACCACCAATATCACCCATTAGACTATGTCCCTAAGCACCATGTCCAACCTTTCCTTAAACACCCCCAGAGATGGTGATGCCACCACCGCTTTCCTTGGCTATCTATTCCAATGGCTGACTACTCTTTCTGAGAAGAAATTTCTCCTAATTTCCAACCTGAAACTTCCCTGGTGCAACTTGAGGCCATTCCCTCTAGTCCTATCACTAGTTATCTGGGAGAAGAGGCCAACCCCCAGCTCCCCACAACTGCCTTTCAGGTAGTTGTAGAGAGCAATAAGGTCTCCCCTGAGCCTCCTCTCCTCCAGACTAAACAACCCCAGATCCCTCATCTGCTCCTCATAGGATTGGTGTTCCATATCCTTCATCAGCTTTGTAGCCCTTCTCTGGGCATGCTCCAGGGCCTCAATGTCTTTCCTGTAGTGAGGGGCCCAAAAGTGAACACAGTACTTGAGGTGCTGTACTGGGTCTGGCTGGAATGTTAACTTTCCCGGCAGCAGCCCATACAGTGCCGTACTCTGTACTTGTAGCTGGAATAGCAGTGTTATCACACCAGTGTTGTGTCTACTGCTGAGCAGCAGTGGCACAGCATTGGGCCTTTCTCTAACCCTCCTAGGGGGTGGGCAAAAAAGTGAGGAGAGAAACATCACTAGGGCAGCTGACCTAAACCAATCAAAGGGATATTCCATACCATGTGGTGTCACACTCAGCAATAAAAGGTGGAAACAGGAAGAAGAGGGGAGGGGTGGGCTCTCGTTGAGAAGACGTCGGTCCTCCTCTCGAACACCGGCTGCGTGCGTTGAGGCCTTGCTTCAAGGACGTGGTCAATCATCGCTCATTTGTGGGAAGTAGAGAGTAATTTCTTTCCTCTGCACTTCCATATAGCTTTCATTTATTTTGTTTGTTTGTTTTCCTCCCTTTTTCCCCTTTCCCTTTTATTTCCCCTTAGTTAAATTGTTTAGTTCATGGTAGTCTTTATTTAATTATTATAATTATTTCTCTTTAATTAAATTATCCTTATCTCAACCCGTGAGTTGTTCTTTGCTTTACTTCTCCCCCTCCTCATCTAAAGGAGGGGGAGTGAGAGAGCGGTTGTGGGGTTTAGCTGCCCAGCACGGTAAAACCACCACAGGTGCGGCTTCAGTAGAGCAGAGTCCAGAGAGATGAACACCTCCCTGGTCCTGCTGTCTACACTATTCCTGATACACATCAGCATGACTTTGGCCTTGTTGTCCATCTGGGCACGCTGCCAGCTCATGTTCAGGGAAGCATCTACCAACACCCCCAGATCCTTTTCCTCTGCGCAGCTTTCCAGACACTCTTCCCCAAGCCTGTAGCATTGTATGGGGTTGTTGTGACCAAAGTGCAGGACCCGGCACTTAGCCATGTTGAACCTTATCCCATTGGCCACTGCCCATTGATCCAACCTGTCCAGGTCCCTCTGCAGGGCCTACCTACCCTCTGGCAGATCAACACTTCACCCCAACTTGGTGTCATCTGATAATTTCATGAAGGTGCACTCAATTTCCTTGTCCAAATCATCAATAAAGATATTACTATCCAGTCATCTGGGACCTGTCCTGATGACCATGACTGCTGATAAATGATGGAAACCGGTTCAGCAATCACATCCGCCAGCTCCCTCAGCACCCTCAGGTGGATCCCATCTGGCCCCATAAAGTTGTTACAGTCCAGATGGAGGAACAGGTCTCTGTGGTGATGGTGGATCAGGTGGACCTGCACTGATGGGAGGCTGCAGCTTGTGGAGCTCCCCCCAACCCCCCCGGAGCAGATTCCGGGCCAGATCCATAGCCCGTGGAAAGGAGACCATGCAGGAACAGGTGACCTGGCAGGAGCTGCTGCCCGTGGGGGTCCCAGGTTGGAGCAGTTTGCTCCTGAGGGATGGACCCCGTGGTACGGACCCATATCTGGAGCAGTTCTTGAAGAGCCTGCGGGCAGCCCATGCCTGATCAGTTCACCAAGGACTGCATCCCGTGGGAGGGACCCCACAGCACAGGGGACGAGAGTGACCTAGAAGGAGTGGCGGAGAAGAAGTGTTATAGACTGACCATAACCCCCATTCCCCTGTTCCCCTGTGCCGCTTGGGTGAAGGAGATGGAAGAGGTTGGATGGGGGGGAAGGTGCTTTTGGTTTCTTTCCTTTGTTTCTCACTTCTCTAGCTTGTTAGTAATGAGCAATAAATCTTACTATCTTCTTATGCTGAGTCTGTTTTGCCTGTCACAATAATTGCTGTGCAATCTCCTCATTCTTATCTCAACTCTTGAGAGTTTTTCATCGTATTTTCTCCCCGTTTGTCTTTGAGGAGGGGGAGTGAGAGAGTGGTTGTGGTGGAGCTTGGCCACCTGCTCGAGTAAAACCACCACACTTGGTAGATTCAAATGGGTTTCCTTTGCAGTCTTGTTGAAACCAAACATTAAATAAAGCTGAAGTGGTGTTAACTTTCATAATTTGAAAACAAAGCACAGAACTACATAACACTGCATATCAGGAATGTCAGGTTTCAGACAGATGTAGGAACCAATGGTATAACTTCTACTCAAACATAAAATCTTTATATGTGGGACTAAGCTCCCCCAGGACAGACTCTCTAACAGCAGCATGTTCTTTGCAGCTATAGAGACTCAAACCTGTGAAATGTGTTCATCTGATTCTTGTCAATATGGAATAATTCTAGGGCCGCATGATATGCTGAAATGTGACCTTCTGTCTTACATACCCTCGTATAACCACAAGTCTAAGAGAAACAGAGTGGTTAATATATATAGTTCTTGTATCTTGCAAAGGAATGGTCCAGCAATTCATGTCAATAGAGGATAAGAGAACAAAGGGGTTTCAGAATAACTGCTAACTATTATGACTATTGCATGGGACACTATGCAAGTCTCTGATATCTGGCCAGGAGATTAAGGAGAAGGGGAAAGCCGAAGGACTACTAAAAGATAAAGCTTGCAGGGGACGCTGCACAAGTCTCTGACATCCGGCCAAGATGGACAAAGGAGAAGGACAAGAAAAAAAGCCTGGGAGGAAGACTACGAGCCTTCAGCACGAGAGACCCCCAGAGGGACTACCAGAGACTGATACGCATGTGCCAGTAGGAGGGTTCGGATTCCAAGAACTAATTATAATAACCCTGCCTTTTCTAGAAGTAGTAATGAATATGTATTAGCCTAGGAGCATAAAAAATCAGCTGCTTGATGTAACTGGCATGCGTCTTGGTGGAGCAGAGACTCCCAGAGCACCCAGCGCTGTTTGCTTACCTCTATTCATTTAATAAATTGTAAACTTTGATTGTAGTCCTATTTGGGACTTATCCATTTATTACAATCCCATTCCAATTTATTTTATTTTTCTGCTTTCATTATTAGTATTACCAGTACCAGATTTCAGAAGGTCATCCTCAAACAAAACTTCTGCGGCTAAAAGAATGTTCTGTAACTCAGAAAAGAGGCAGAGTCTCCAGTTAGTGCACTGTGGACTCACCTAAAATTAAGCAATTTTACAAACAAGCAAGGAACTCTTTGGCTGTCCAGTGTCTCCTGACAAATTCTCAGCAAATACTGTGGTGTTTTTTTGTTGTTTCTTTGGCTGCTGTTACAGGCTCCTTAAGTCATCCCTCGGGTATTTTTTCTCTCATTTAGATTATTTAACCATGAGTCTGTGGTGGTTTTACTCAGGTGGGCAGCCGAGCTCCACCACAACCGCTCTCTCACTCCCCCTCTCCTCAAAGAGGAAGGGGGAGAAAATACAACACAGAGAACTCGAGGTTTGAGATGAGAAAGGTTTAATTAAAGGGAAAGGGAATGGGGAGAAAAAAAGAAACAAAAGAATCAATAAATCTGCGCGGAAGCACAGAGAGAGGGAAAAAATTATTCTCTACTTCCCATCAACGAGCGGTGTTCGGCCACGTCCTGGGAAGCAGGGCCTCAAAACGCGTAGTGGTTGTTCAGGAGGAACAGCCCCCTCCCCCACGAGAGCCCCCCTTTTGATTTCTGAGTGTGACATCAGGTGTTATGGAATATCCCTTTGGTTATTTTAGGTCAGCTGCCCTGGCGATGTCCCCTCCCCATCACTTGCCCACCCCCAGCCTGCTGGCTTTTGGGGACTTGGAAGGAGTCTTGATGCTGTGCCAGCACTATGCAGCAATAGACACAACACTGGAGTGATATCAGTGCTGTTCCAGCTACAAGTGCAGAGCACAGCACTGTGTGGGCTACTGCAGGGAAAAGGCGACTCCAGCTCAGACAGACCCAACACAGAGTCACAGAAGACTACAGAAGGTAGCTTTCCATATGCCAGTATATAAGTTCTAGAGCTGACAGAATTAACTCTTGGGTCTTTCTTTACAGCTACAGACACATACATCCTTCATTACACATATCCCACATTTGGATAACACTCTGCTCAGGATTATCTGGAATAAAGGCCAATGTCACAAATTATTAATTGTAATAATCAAAAACTTGACTGTTCAAGAACTCTCTATTCTTGATCTGTGTCCGTTTCAACAGCAAGGAAATGTCAGGAGTCACTCAGATCCATGCCAAGATGCCATGATTATCCAATTAGTAATATCCAATTAGTACCATGCAGATGCCATTTGGGAAGTACTTCTCCAAAACTGACACCCATGTGCCCAAAGATGGTCCGGTGTGGAAGAAGACTGGCCTGGCTGAACCGAGAGTTGTGGCTAGAGCTTAGGGAAAAAAAAGAGGGTTTATGATCTTTAGAAAAGAGGGTGGGCCACTCAGGAGGACAATAAGTATGTTGTAAGAATGTGTAGGGACAAAATTAGAAAAGCCAAAGGTCATCAGGAGTTCAGTCTGGCTACTGCTGATAAAGACAATAGAAAATGTTTTTATAAATGCATTAACATGAAAAGGAGGACTAAGGATAATCTCCATCCTTTACTGGATGCGGGGGGGGAAAAGGCCTGGGTCAAAAGGCACGTCCAGGTCAGCAGGGGGCGAAACAGCAAAAGCCTTTGATGGCTGTAGCAGCAGAGGGGCCCATGGCGTAGCAGTCAGATCAGTAGAGGAGCCTGCAGCTCCCTCGCTATCTGGCAAACCACACGTTTCTGACTGTGATCCCACAGGGCTCTTTAAGGCCTCAGAGACTGCTCGCCAGGTGTCGAGCAATCCCACTGCAACCTTGTCATTTTTAGTTGCAGAGTCCCACACCTTGACATCAATTTGGTTCCATGTTTCAGGATCATAAATTGTCCGATCGTTAAGAAGGAGAATAAGCTGTAAGGTTACCAGGACAGTCTTTGTTTCTAAGGACGTATGATTCCCCATAATGCGCAACTGCTTACCAGCAAGGGACAGTTGTGTGCGCATGTCTGCTTCTCTCAGCTTGAGCTTCTCTCCAGCTCCAGTGCGCCCATTTCCAGCAACTTTCTGTACGAGCTTCTCTGAGCAGTTTGCTGACTCTGGCCGAACCTATCTTCATGAGGCAATCAATGTGCCTGTTCCTGTCCTGGTCTCCATTCTGCTAGCCTGTTCCTCTTCACTCCTTTTTCCTGCTTCTTTATTGATCATAACTTCATCACATCGTGTTGCCTTCCCTTTTTTTTTTTTTTCTTAAGGGCAGGCTCCCCTCTTATACACTTGTCTCCACAGCAGTTCTTTTCAAAACAACTTTTCATTGGTCAAACATCTTTGAATATAACAACAACAGCAAACACCCAGAAACTTCCATGCCTTAATGGCTGGAGAACAAGAAACCGGATTTTTTGTGGTTTAACCCAGCGGGCAGCTAAACAACACACGGCCGCTCGCTCGCCTCCCCCCCTCCTTCTCTGGGATGGGAGAGAGAAATGGGAAAGTGAAGCCTGTGAGTTGAGATAAAGACAAGAAAATGGACAGAGTGAGAAGCTGAAACGTCCTTGGCTTGGTGTAAGCACTGCTCTGCAACAATTAAAACATCAGCATGTTATCAGCACTCTTCTCATCCTAAATCAGAACATGACATTCTATCAGCTACTAGGAAGAAACACCCTCATCATCAATCTTTGAACAACAATTACTAAAGTTAAATTTTCCACAGACTTCTCCTTCTTGTGCTAGTAAATAATCCAAAGCTAAGCAATTTTGATACAAAGCAGTTCTCATCTTGGTATTTTGCTTTGCAATTAATCCAAGTGCCTCTCCGGTTTTATTTATAACTATTTCTATTATAGCTTGTAACTTAATTATTCTATTAAGTATATATATTGGGGTCCTATAGCCCCAGGATCCGTCTTCTGCCCATGTAGCTGGACCATAATAGGCAAACACCTTCAATCAAGGGGTTGGGCCCGCTTTCAGGGTCGATTCAGGCTTGTGTTACTGTTCAGCCTGTCAGGGTGATCCAGCTCCTGGAAAACGAATCACAATTTTATAAGGGTTTAAAAAAAGAGGTTCTTATGTTATTTTCTCGGGACAACCTGAACTTCGTGTGGGAGAAGTCCGGTCGAGGCCCTCTCAATCGGCAGTCAATACCCATAGGGGTTGCCTCCCTCGGTAGACCATACACACCGCAGTGGAAGGTCCTGCCCTGGTCTTGCCTTCTCCCTTTCCTCCCTTCAGGCTTGTCCCCTTTATTTGGCATCCTTACTTCATGCAGAGCCTCGTTGCCAGAATATTAGTTCTTCCTTAGCTTAAGTTTCAGTTCCCCATGTTATAAATGAGGTCTCAACTCAATCTGAATTTTGTAATATTTATAAAACAAATATTTCTAAAAGGTATAAAAGACAAGTAAACAGCGCTGGGTGTGCGGGGAGTCTACGCTCCTCCAACATGCACACACAAACATAAAACAATCTAAATATACAGAACATTGATTTGCATACTAAACCCGAGTATGCCTATACATACATACAGTCAGGATAGGTAACAAACAATCCTTTAAGTTCCATAAGTTAACAGTTTCCATGTTCCATTCCTTTTCTTGATTACTAACAAGTCTCCATTTTCCATTCCTTTTGAACAATATGTCTCGCTTTAAGTTGTCAAGCAACTCGGTCTTCAGGCCTTATGTATCCCGTTCTTCCCAGATCGAAGAAAAGCATATCCATCTCCTTTTCAAGGCCAATAAGCCTGGGTCAAAAGGCACATTCAGGTCAACAGGGGGCATAACAGCAAAAGCCTTCGATGGCTGTAGCAGCAGAGGGGCCCATGGCGTAGCAGTCAGATCAGTAGAGGAGCCTGCAGCTCCCTCGCTATCTGGCAAACCACACGTTTCTGACTGTGATCCCACAGGGCTCTTTAAGGCCTCAGAGACTGCTCGCCAGGTGTCGAGCAATCCCACTGCAGCCTTGTCATTTTTAGTTGCAGAGTCCCACACCTTGACCTCAGTTTGGTCCCATATTTCAGGCTCAATTGTTAAGAAGGAGAATAAGCTGTAAGGTTATCAGGACAGTCTTTGTTCCTAAGGACGCATTGCGGTAAATTAGTGGGGGTTTGTTCATTGTTTTTGAGGAATTTGGAGAATCTGTTGGGGAGAGAAGGTTGTAAAATTTAATGGCCTTGATAAGGGAGGAAGCAGGAGGGGGTGTTGAATGAACATCCTTGAGTTAAACCAGACTCTGTGAAATTCCTTATCACAAGACATCCTTCTTGCCGCTTCACTACCCCCACCTGAACACGAAGCAGAGGAATAACGACCCCCCCTCTCAACAATAGACTGTGCAGCCTCAGCCAGTTCAACAAGTCCTGATAAGCCAGAATTCAACTGCTATAAAACAGCAACACTGGAAAGGGAAGTTGCGTGCTGTTGCGGAGCGGAGACTCCCCAGCCGCCCAGCGCTGTTTTGCTTGTGCCTGCTTACTTGATTAATAAAATAATTTTCAATAGACCAATAAAATTGTGTGGTCTAATTTATAACAATTTGGTGCCGTGACTCGGATGAAGGCGGATTGATCAGGAGTCCCTCTAGGGGAGGTGTCCCGCCCATTTCGGCGGCCCCAGAAACGGAAACTCCTGCTCGAGCCCTTCATCGACGAACCCAAAATTAGACACAAGGAAATAAAACCGGTAAACCCCAGGCAACCTTTGTGCACGAAGACCGAACGAAGACCCACGGGGTGGGTAAGTATAGGCCGGTGTTCAGTTCGGTTGGGGTTGGGTATCCCGGAGCACGACGTGTGAGACGTCCAAGTGCGGACAAAGCGAGTGTGGACCCCTCGGTAGTGCAGTTCCCACCTCCCACGAGGGACTGGGCCACGAAAAGGGGGAAGCGTTGTGTGTGTGTGTGTGCGAAGGTGCTCCGGAAGATGGGGCAGAAGAAAAGTAAGCCTTCTGGCCCCATGAGGGAGGAATCCAGTGTTGTAGGGATACCCTCTGTTCCTTCTGACAGTCCGTTAGGACAAATGATTAAGAATTGGGATGATTCCCCTTCTAGGCAGGGAAAGAGTAAAGTTAAAATGATTTATTATTGTATAGAAGTGTGGGGCAACAAGCCCATCAAAGGGGACAGCGTTTTCTGGCCTCCGTTCGGCTCCTTCGAGGATTGGGTATGCCAAGCCCTCAACATTTATGTTAACTCTAAGGAGCCCTTTAATCTGGAAGAAAGTGAATATGCGCACCTCTGGATAAATTCAGATACGAGGACGCATCTATATCCTCTAAAAGAAAAAGGAGGGTGGAATAAAAAGAAAAAGGACTTAGAAGTCCTGACATCGCCCCCACCCTATATTCCACCGCCCGCACCAACAGCTCCCGTCCTTAATGGACTCCCCGAATTAGCTAATCCAGGAGAATCGGAATCGGATCATGAAACACAGGGGCCAGTAACCAGAAGCAGGGCAAGAAATCAGAAATCTGCTTTAAGGGAGGAATTATATCCCCTACGAGAAATAGTGATGGGGGGACCCCAGCCAGGAATGGGATACGTGGCCGTCCCCATTAACTCAGGGGATGTGAGAGATTTTAAAAAAGAAATGGGAAATTTACTAGAAGACCCACTGGGAGTGGCGGAACGAGTAGACCAATTCTTAGGCCCAAATATATATACCTGGGAAGAGTTACAATCCATCCTGGGAATTCTCTTTACATCAGAGGAAAGAGGAATGATTAGGCGTGCTGGGATGCGAATTTGGGATCAGCAACACCAGCAGGGGCCGGCTGCAGACATAAAGTGGCCAATGCAGCAGCCTAATTGGAACAATCAAGACCCCATACACTGGGGACATATGCAAGATTTAAGAACAATCATAATTCAGGGAATACGAGAATCTGTCCCCAGAGGACAGAACATAAACAAAGCTTTTAACGAACAACAGAAAAAGGATGAAACCCCAACGGAATGGTTAGAAAGATTACGAAAGAATTTGCAACTATATAGTGGTTTAGACCCTGGAACCCCAGTGGGGGAGGCATTACTTAAAGTCCAGTTTGTGGCAAAATCATGGGTAGATATTAGGAAAAAATTGGAAAAAATAGAAGATTGGCAAGATCGTGGTCTGGACGAATTATTAAGGGAGGCACAGAAGGTGTATGTTAGAAGGGAAGAAGAGAAGGAAAAAAAGCAAGTACGTATGATGGTGGCAGCAGTGCGAGAAGGACAAAGGGGGGCTGGACCGAATCGAAGGTTCGACCCGATGCATGGGAGACCTAGGGAGGAGGAAAGAGGCAGTAAAGAACGGAAAAACGTGACCTGTTTTTATTGCAACAAGAAAGGTCACATGAAGAAAGAATGCAGGCAAAGAAAAGAGGATGAGAGGATGTTTAATAGTGAATAGGGGTGTCAGGGGCTCTATTTGCTGGGGATCCAAAATAAGACAGAGCCCTTGATAAAATTAAAAGTGGGTCCCCAGCGTGAGGAGGTAGAATTCCTCATGGACACAGGGGCTGAAAGATCAACAGTCCAAACCTTGCCCACTGGATGCAAGGCCTCCACCGAAAAAGTCCAGGTAATTGGAGCAAAGGGGGAGCCCTTTGGGGTCCCTGTTATAAAAGAAGTATTAATAGAATCAGATTCTAAAGTGAGTAAGGGGACTCTGCTTCTAGTACCGGAGGCTGAGTATAATTTGTTAGGGAGAGATTTAATAATAGAATTAGGAATAGGGTTAGAAGTGATAGGAAAAAATTAGAAATTAAATTGTGCCCACTCCGAGTAGAAGATGAAGCAAACATCAATCCTAGAGTCTGGTACACGCCAGAAAGTGTAGGAAAATTGAAAATAAGGCCTTTTGAAGTGACCATAAACAAATCAGACATACCAGTAAGGATAAAACAATATCCCATCTCAGAAGAAGGCAGGAGAGGGTTAAAACCCGAAATTCAACGGCTGCTACAGCAAGGGCTATTAGAACCTTGTATGTCTCCCTTCAACAGTCCTATTTTGCCAGTAAAAAAGAAGGATGGAGAGTACAGATTGGTACATGATTTACGAGAAATCAATAAGAGAACTGTTAGCAGGTTTCCTGTGGTGGCCAATCCACATACACTGCTCAGTAAATTACACCCAGAAGATCAGTGGTATAGTGTAATTGATCTAAAAGATGCATTCTGGGCATGCCCCCTGGACGAAAAATCTAGGGATTATTTTGCCTTTGAATGGGAGGACCCAGACACCTATAGAAAACAGCAGTTAAGGTGGACGGTCCTGCCCCAGGGGTTTACAGAATCCCCAAACTTGTTTGGGCAAGCACTGGAGCAAATTTTGCAGGAGTACAACAGAGTACCGGGCACAACCCTGATCCAATACGTAGATGATTTACTAATAGCTGGAAAAGATGAAGACATTGTAAGACAAGCTAGTGTTAGTCTATTGAATTTTTGGGGGTCGCAGGGACTAAAGGTGTCCAGGTCAAAACTACAGTTTGTAGAAAAAGAGGTAAAATATTTGGGTCATTTGCTAAATAAAGGAACTAAGAGGCTGGATCCTGAAAGGGTTAAAGGGATCCTAGGAATAAAGGCCCCAACTACCAAAAAGCAAGTGCGGCAATTGTTAGGGTTAACTGGATATTGTAGACAATGGATAGAAGATTACAGTGGAAAGGTTAAATTTCTATATAACAAATTGAATAGGGATGGATTACTCAAATGGACAAAAGAAGATGAGGAGCAATTAGAAAAATTAAAAGAAGAACTGATGCATCCACCAGTTTTAAATTGCCCGGAATTAAAAAAAACATTTTTCTTGTTCGTAAATAGCACAGAGAGGACTGCCTATGGTGTACTAGCTCAAGAATGGGCAGACAGTAAAAAACCAGTAGCCTATTTATCTAAACTATTAGACCCCGTTAGTAGAGGTTGGCCCAGCTGCTTGCAAGTAGTGGTGGCAGCTGCCCTACTAGTGGAAGAAGCACAAAAAATTACGTTAGGGGGAGAAATAAAGGTTATATCCCCTCACAATATACGTGGGGTGCTGCAACAAAAAGCTGAAAAATGGATAACGGATGCAAGGTTACTAAAATATGAAGGAATCCTAATATCCTCACCCAGATTAACATTAGACACGACTGCAGCACAAAACCCTGCTCAGTTTCTTTATGGTGAACCAAATGAGCAGCCCAAACATAATTGTCTTAGAAATATAGAAGAACAAGTGAGATTGAGGCCTGATCTGGAAGATGTAGAATTGCCTTTAGGGGAAAAGATATTTGTGGACGGATCATCAAGGGTAGTCGAGGGTAAAAGAAAATCAGGGTACGCATTGGTTAATGGTAAAACATTTGAGGTAATAGAATCAGGCCCTCTGAGCCCGAGCTGGTCAGCGCAGGCTTGTGAGCTATATGCCATGTTAAGAGCTCTGAAATTATTAAAGAACAAAAGCGGAACAATATATACAGATTCTAAATATGCTTATGGAGTAATACACACCTTTGGGAAAATATGGGAAGAGAGAGGACTTATAAATTCACGAGAAAAAGGACTAATTCATCAGGAGTTGATTCTCCAAGTTTTACAAGCCATCAGGGAGCCTAAGGAGATTGCGGTGGTGCATGTAAAAGGACACCAGCGAGGGCTGAATCCCCAAATCAGAGGTAATAACTTAGCTGACCAGGAAGCAAAAAGAGCAGCTCTCATGTGTGTATATGAAGTGACTAAGAGAGCAGACTGCCCGAGTTGTGGCAAGGGGAAAGATTTAAAGAAATTTCCATGCTATGATTGCTGGAAAGACTGGGGAGTAGAAGGGATTGAATGTAATTGATCGGAGGAGGAGAGTCCGCCTTACAGGAACTGTTACAAGCATGGCCCAGCTAAGTCTTTATGGTCTGGTGGGCACGCCCCCCTCCCCTTGTTTTGTTTTACTACTGTAGAAAAGGAAAAGATGACACAAATGGGGATTCGAGAAAATGAAAAAGTAAAATGGGTACTACCTGATGGACGAGAAGTGTTACCAAAATCAGTAGCTATGAGAGTGCTACAGAGATTTCATGAACAAATGCATTGGGGTGCTCAGGCGTTAGTAGATCAATTCGCCACTATATATGTGTATAGGGATATATAACATAGCAAAGGGAATTGTTAATGGGTGTATGATTTGTTGGAGGGTTAATGCTCAAAACATGAGAAAAAGGGTTCTGGGAGGACGAGAATTAGCCCACCAACCCTTTGCAAGAATTCCATTGGATTTTACTGAACTTCCCAAAACAGGAAGATACAAATATTTGCTGGTAATCATAGACCATCTTACAAATTTTGTTGAAGCATTTCCCACGACAAGAGCTACAGCACAAACTGTAGTGAAAATATTGTTAGAAAACATAATTCCCCGATATGGGATTGTAGAAGCAATAGATTCTGATAGGGGATCACACTTTGTGTCAAAAGTGTCCCGTGACACAATGAAAGCTTTAGGAATCAAATGGGAATATCATACTCCCTGGCATCCTCAGAGCTCAGGGAAAGTAGAACGGATGAATGGGGAAATTAAAACGCAACTTACTAAATTAATGTTAGAAACGAAAACCTCTTGGATAAAGTGCTTGCCGCTAGCTTTGTTAAGTATACGCGTGAAGCCCAGGACTGATCTGGGAATCTCCCCTTTTGAAATGCTGTATGGTATGCCTTATGATCTCGAGATACCCCTTGATCATCCCCACCTACAAGATGATCAATTAAAACCTTACCTCACACAATTGATAAATAGACGCAGGGAATTACAGAAAAAGGGTTTAATTGTGCAATGTCCTCCTTTGGATATGGCAATCCACAAGATACAGCCTGGAGATAAGGTCCTGATAAAAACTTGGAAAGAAGTTACATTAACACCACAATGGGAAGGCCCCTATGTTGTTTTGCTTACTACAGAAACAGCTGTCCTGACTGCGGAAAAAGGATGGACACATGCCAGCCGTGTTAAAGGACCCATCTGTGACGAGAAGTGGGAGATCGCTCCAGGAAACAAAGACCTGAAGCTCACATTGCGACGAACTCGATAGGTACCGTGGGTTAAGGTAGAGGCTCTCCCCTGAAGAACACTACTGCTGCCGAGAAGAACTAAAACCTCGTAGTTGGCTGCAACTGTCGTGGTTCCGCTCGAGTGGGCAGCCGAGCTCCACCACAGCCGCTCTCTCACTCCCCCTCCTCAAAGAGGAATGGGGAGAAAATATGTGAAAAGGGCTCAAGGGTTGAGATAAGGACGAGAAAATCACGCAATAATTATTGCAACGGGCAAAACAGACTTGGCATAAGGAGATAGTAAGATTTATTGCCTATTACTAACAAGCTAGAGAAGTGAGAAAACAAAGGAAAAAAAAAAAAACAAAAGCACCTTCCCCCCCATCCACCCTCTTCCACCTCCTCCCCCTGAGCGGCGCAGGGGAACGGGGAAATGGGGGTTATGGTCAGTCTACAGCACTTCTTCTCTGCCGCTCCTTCACGGTCACTCTTGTCCCCTGTGCTGTGGGGTCCCACCCACGGGATGCAGTCCTTGATGAACTGATCCGACGTGGGCTTCCCACAGGCAGCAGCTCTTTCAGAACTGCTCCAGATATGGGTCCGTACCACGGGGTCCATCCCTCAGGAGAAAACTGCTCCAACCTGGCTCCCCTACGGGCAGCAGCTCCTGCCGGGTCACCTGCTCCTGCGTGGGCTCCTCTCCATGGGCTACAGGTCCGGCCCGGAATCTGCTCCGGCAGGGGTCTTCCACAGGCGGCAGCCTCCGTCGGTGCAGGGCCACCTGCTCCACCGTGGTCTCCTCCACGGGCTGCAGCGTGGAACCCTGCTCCACCGTGGTACTCCATGGGCTGCAGGGGGACATCCTGCTTCACCATGGTCCTCACCACAGGCCGCAGGGGACTTCTGCTCCGGCGCCTGGAGCACCTCTCCCCCTCCCTCTACACTGACCTTGGCACCTGCAAGGCTGTTCTCTCACTCCCGGCTGCTGTCTGGCGCAGCGTTTTTTCCCTGTCTTAAATATGCTCTCACAGAGGCGCAAAACAACATCGCTTATTGGCTCAGATCTGGAAAACAATGGGGCCCTTCCCAAACATGGGGCAGCTTCTAGATCTTTCTCACAGAAACCACCCCTATGGCTCCCTGCTACCAAAACCTTGCCACGTAAACCCACTACTCTGCCCAACTGACGAGTGAGGCAGAGGAGTGAATAAGTGGGGAAAGACATGGGCCTCAGCCATTCCTATCGGTATTTAGGAGTTCTCGCAGTGATTTCATCCTGCATAGCGACCAACCTTTTAAATGGACTTTAAGTCAATTCAAAGATCAACAGGTTATTGCTACCCAGATAACATCGGGGGGGCCAAGCTTTACTTCTACACTATGTAAGCTGATCCCGAGGCCCCGATGCTGGGAATATATGGGATTTTATATGTGCCCGAGTTCGAATCCTGGAAAGGGGTACTGCAACTCCCCTAATCAATATTACTGCAGCTATTGGGGTTGTGAGACTATAGCCCCTAGCTGGATACCGGGATACGGTAGAGATAAATACTTAAGGGTCCAATGGGGTCCATATGGGTGCATTCCACCGCAAGGGTGGGGAGGACGTGGAAACTGCAAATATCTCTTTTTAAATGTTACCCAACCCACGGATAGAGGGTGGAACATGGGAAGAGTGTGGGGAATAAGGTATACTGAACCTGGAACTGATAGGGGAGGACTCATACTAATAAAGAAGGAAATACCCGAGACTTCCAAGCTAGTCGGGCCTAATAAAGAGTTATTAGGGGAAGGTTTGATTGCCCAGACCGTAAAGATACCTGGGACTGCCTGACCTACTACAGTGTTTTCTAATAAGTCGACAGAGTTATCCTTTCCCACGCTGCTTCCAAGCATTGTGAAAAAGAAAGAGGTTGTACCCGGGAGTAGTATGTGGAAAATTATAAATGCTAGTTTCCAGGTACTAAATCAAACTAATCCTGAGATAACTGAAGGGTGCTGGCTATGTGTAAGTGTTAAGCCCCCATATTATGAAGCTATAGGGGATATGGGGAGGTCTGAATACTCAAATGAGTTAAATCCTTCCAAATGCAGTTGGGGTCAGGAAATTGGGATAACTTTGACTCAAGTTACGGGAAAAGGTAGATGTATTGGCACAGTTCCAAGAGATAAAAATGATCTGTGCCATGCCACTGAAAAAATGGACCGAACACACAAATGGTTAATTCCTGCAAATAACACTAGGTGGGTATGTTCATCGTTAGGAGTCATTCCTTGCATATCTTTAAAATTGTTTAGCACATCTCATGATTTTTGTGTACAGGTGGTCATTATACCAAGGATTCTATACCACACTGAAGAGTATATGTATACCCATCACACAGTGGCTGAATACCATCTGGTAAAGAGGGAGCCTATTACGGCCGTCACCTTAGCCACTTTAATGGCTCTCGGGGCTGCAGGTGCGGGAACTGGAATTGCTTCCCTGATAAAACAAAGCCAGGAATTTACTTCTCTATGCATTGCCGTAGATGAGGATCTGGCCCGTACAGAGCAATCAATAACAGCTTTGGAAAAATCGGTTAGGTCATTATCCAAAGTGGTACTCCAAAACCATAGAGGGTTGGATTTGATTTTCTTACAACAAGGAGGACTGTGTGCAGCCCTACGTGAAGAATGTTGTGTATATGCAGATCATACTGGGGTGGTGAGAGATACAATGACTAAATTGCGGGAAGGATTAGAAAAACACAAAAGGGAAAATGAGGCTCGTCAGAATTGGTATGAATCCTGGTTTAATTACTCACCTTGGCTTACTACCCTGCTATCAACCATAGCGGGGCCCTTGTTGTTACTTACATTAGCACTGACTTTTGGACCATGTATATTCAATCGAGTTATTGCAATTGTAAAAAGCCGATTAGAGGCAGCTCATCTTATGCTTGTGCGTACTAAGTATGAATCTCTTGAGCAGGAGAAGGACGACGCAGAAACTTTGATGCTCAGCAAGCAAATATTGCAAAAATTCAATGAACAAAATATGCTAGAAAAAGAAAAAGGGGGGATTGTGGTAAATTAGTGGGGGTTTGTTCATTGTCTTTGAGGAATTTGGAGAATCTGTTGGGGAGAGAAGGTTGTAAAATTTAATGGCCTTGATAAGGGAGGAAGCAGGAGGGGGTGTTGAATGAACATCCTTGAGTTAAACCAGACTCTGTGAAATTCCTTATCACAAGACATCCTTCTTGCCGCTTCACTACCCCCACCTGAACACGAAGCAGAGGAATAACGACCCCCCCTCTCAACAATAGACTGTGCAGCCTCAGCCAGTTCAACAAGTCCTGATAAGCCAGAATTCAACTGCTATAAAACAGCAACACTGGAAAGGGAAGTTGCGTGCTGTTGCGGAGCGGAGACTCCCCAGCCGCCCAGCGCTGTTTTGCTTGTGCCTGCTTACTTGATTAATGTTATAGAATAAGTGGTTTGTTCATTGTAAAAGGGATTGTAAGGGGAACTTCTGCCCTTCGGCCTTGATTCAGGGCAGAGACTGGGGGAAGGTTGCATACATGTTGTAACCTATTGTGATAAAACAATGGACCATGGTAGCTCCCTGATTAAGTTAGAGATTGCAATCTGCCTCTTGCTTAAGTCGCCAAGCAGGTTTTACAACGTCCTCAGGGCATGACCTGAGAGATGGACTTAATACCATATAAGGAGAAAAGGGAGACCAATTCGTGGAGGAAGACTACGGCCTTCATCTTCACGACCCCCTAGCAACAGCGTGCGCAGCCGCAGAATATACCAGGATGTGGCAACGTAGCAGACAAACAACTGGAACTGCTAGACTATAAGAAGAAGGGACTGAGGGGGGTTAGTTGCGTGCTGTTGCGGAGCGGAGACTCCCCAGCCGCCCAGCGCTGTTTTGCTTGTGTCTGCTTACTTGATTAATAAAATAATTTCAATAGACCAGTAAATTGTGTGGTCTAATTTATAACAATTAATAAAATAATTTTCAATAGACCAATAAAATTGTGTGGTCTAATTTATAACAATTAATAAAATAATTTTCAATAGACCAATAAAATTGTGTGGTCTAATTTATAACACGCATGATTGCCCATAATGCGCAACTGCTTACCAGCAAGAGGCAGTTGTGTACAGGTCCGCTTCTCTCAGCTCGAGCTTCTCTCCAGCTCCAGTACGCCTGTTTCCAGCGACTTTCCATATGAGCTTCTCTGAGCGGTTTGCTGAGTTTGGCCAAACCTATCTTCATGAGGCAATCAAAGTGCCTGTTCCTGTCCTGGTCTCCATTCTGCCAGCCTGTTCCTCTTCACTTCTTTTTCCTTATTCTTTATTGAAGACATAACTTCATCGTGTTGCCTTTTTTTTTTTTCTTTTTTCTTTTTTTTTTTCTCTTTCTTGAGGGCAGGCTTCCTTCTGATACCCTTCTCTCCACAGCAGTTCTTTTCCAAACAACTTTTCATTGGTCAAATAACTTTGAATGTAACAACAACAGCAAACACCCAGAAACATCCATGCCTTAATGGCTGGAGAACAAGAAACCAGAGACTGCATGGAGTCTCCTGAATCACCCTTCTTTGTTCCCTCTAAACTCTTTTACATTCCTGATGGCCTCGTCGTTAAGCGTCTAATGTTATCTCAATCATGGGGCTTTCCAATCCCCATGGCCACACTCCCAAATCTCCCCCTTCTTTATTAATATCAACCATTTTCTCGACACGAATTACCGCTCCATATATAACAATCATTAACATAGCCAATTGTTTTTTTATTGTTTGATTCAGTCTTTCTACTTTCCCTGAGCTTTGTGGGTGCCATGGAGTATGGTATTCCCACTGAATACCTAATGATTGACATAATAATTTTATTATTTTAGAAGTAAAGTGTGTGCCCTGATTAGAATCAATGTACTGGATTATCCCATATCTAGGTATCAGGTGTTCTAATAGAATTTTTATCACCATTTGTGCCATAGCTTGTGCTACGGGATAAGCTTCTACCCATTGTGTTAAATGATCTACTATTACCAATAGATATTTTATCCTCTCTACTTTGGGCAATTCAGTGAAATCAACTTGTACTTTCTCAAAAGGCCTATAAACTGTTTTGTTTTGTTTTGTTTTTCTCCCTCCCGAGGCTGCTTGTTGAAACACTTTCTTATTTATCTTCTGACAAGTTAAGCAACGGTTATGTAATTTGCTTTTCTATTTCAAAAAAAAACACAATGCAACCAAATTTTTTTAGTAAATGATCACTTAACACCTTTGTACACCAATGTGTTTGTGCATGCAAACGTCCCAATATTTGCTTCGCATAAGCTTTTGGCAATATTTCTCGCCTGTCTGGCAGTATCCATTTTCCTTGTTCTAATTTAGCCCTTATTTTCTCCAGTTTCGTTTGTTTGTTTTGTTTTCCATTGCATTTCATAGTCGGTCCAAAAATTCCATAGGAGTTTCTTTTGGATTTTGTTGGAACAGATTCTCAATTCCCAATTTAACCAGATTTTGGTATTTACCATTCATTATTTCTGGGGTGACTATGGTCTCAGCGTGGGGTCGGTCAGGGGAATGCAATCGTCAACAGTTCCCTGAGCGGTCCCGTTGGCAATCTGTGCTCACTCATAAACTCAGGTTGTTTTAAGAGTTAACTGCTTTTCTGTTTCCATGACAACTCTCTCGGACCCATCATGGTCCTTCTGCCCCAGAGGGCTCACACCGGTGATTTTGAGATCACAGCCTCCTGTTGAGGCAGAACTATTAACATTCCTACATCCTCTTTCCCTGCTCATTCAACTTCAAACAGCTCTGTTAAATACTACATGCCACACCTTCAACATGTCACACCTTCAACAACTCTTTTAAAGCTTCCTTTATTTTTCTCCAGCCTGTACATTTCTCATGCCAACACCAAAGGCTTAGTCAGGGGCCAACTTAATTCCTGCTGAAACAACATATTGGTATAACACATTTAATCCTATTTTCCTTCTCTCCTCAAAAACATCATTAATTGCAAGATAGTGTTATAGTTGATTGATCCATAAAGTGGCCATTTAGTTTATTTAGCTCCCCGTCCTTATCTTAATCCTTGAGCCATTTGCATCATATTTTCTCCCCTTTTCCCTCTGAGGAGGGGGAGTGAGAGAGCGGCTGAAGTGGAGCTCGGCCACTCACTCAAGTAAAACAACCACAGAGGGGCATTCTTGCTGCTGCCTATTGCTACTCATTGCAGAAATGTAACTTTTTGAAAGGACACAAACTTAGAGGTGCTAGGCAATAACATTTTCTTGGAAGCCCTTAGATATTAGCGTTCAGCCACAGCCACCAGGTCATGTGTCTGAGTGCTCCCAGATGAAAGAGTAACTCTAGTAACTCAATTCACTTATATTGAGTATTTCTTTCCAAAGTTTAATTACTGAAAATGTTTTCTAACCATAAGCAAAATTAAAATGTCTTCCACTCTAAAAGGCCATATAAGGTATGTCTCCATGTTGGGGCTGGCCCTATCAAATCTGGGGACAAATTTTGGATCTCTGAACACAGACATTCCTCAGATAAATGATCTCTGGTTGCAGAAGTTTCCATATACTCTCTGCAGTCATTTCTATACAGTTTATCTGAATTCCAAATTTTCAGCTAGTTGTACCATTAAGTATGTTTTACACTGCACATGACAGCATCTGAGCACCTTACAGTTGTAGCAGTATTATAAGGTTAATCAATCAACAGAAAGAAAAATGCTGTTTCCTTTACAATGATAGGGAAACTGAAATATGGACAAGTTATGGTAGTGCAAAGATTGGATCCAGCTGTGCTAGGTGCCACAGCCGTGGGCTCTCTTCTTCCTTCCTGGTACTCCATGAAAATGATGCATTTATAATACAAAACCAAATTGTGAGGAAAGGTTCAATTCTGAGTTCTCAGAGGTGCCAGCTCTGTATTATTATACAGCTCAATGTTCAGAGTGGGCAAGAAAGAAATGTATTGATGGAAGGAGTAGGACAAAGCTGTCCAGCTGTATCATCCTGAGAGAGATGATAAATATGTGTGTGTGAAAAAAGAGCTATTAAAAGGGCCTATTCGTTCAAATAAAATATATTTTCCTATTTTTTTTTTTTTTTTTTTTTTTTTTCCCAGAATTTAAACAAAATGTAAAGATTTCTTTTTAAAAGGCATTCAAACAGCTTGGCTACCTTTGGTCTTGTGGTGGTTTTACTGTGCTGGGCAGCTAAACCCCACAACCGCTCTCTCACTCCCCCTCCTTTAGATAAGGAGGGGGAGAAGTAAAGCAAAGAACAACTCACGGGTTGAGATAAGGATAATTTAATTAAAGGGAAATAATTATAATAATTAAATAAAGACTACCATGAACTAAACAATTTAACTAAGGGGAAAATAAAAGGGAAAGGGGAAAAGGGAGGAAAACAAACAAACAAAATAAATGAAAGCTATATGGAAGTGCAGAGGAAAGAAATTACTCTCTACTTCCCACAAATGAGCGATGATTGACCACGTCCTTGAAGCAAGGCCTCAACGCACGCAGCCGGTGTTCGAGAGGAGGACCGACGTCTTCTCAACGAGAGCCCACCCCTCCCCTCTTCTTCCTGTTTCCACCTTTTATTGCTGAGTGTGACACCACATGGTATGGAATATCCCTTTGATTGGTTTAGGTCAGCTGCCCTAGTGATGTTTCTCTCCTCACTTTTTTGCCCACCCCCTAGGAGGGTTAGAGAAAGGCCCAACGCTGTGCCACTGCTGCTCAGCAGTAGACACAACACTGGTGTGATAACACTGCTGTTCCAGCTACAAGTACAGAGTACGGCACTGTATGGGCTGCTGCCGGGAAAGTTAACATTCCAGCCAGACCCAGTACAACTTCCACCCCTTATTCCATAACATTTGTGTCACACTCAGATCCCCATACTTTAGCATACAAGCATTCTCATCATTATCCCTTGTCCTTTAACAGGACAAGGATTTAACAGGACAGGATTAATAGGCAGATGTATCTTTTCATTCCATAGGTCTTTCTTGGAAAATGTTCATAAGAACTGTTGATGATTAGGTCTTCATCTGCCAAAGTGGCCACTCAAGGCAGGTGGAGTTGGATGTCTGGACACCAGCACCAGCTTAGTTCAAGTCCTTGTTGCACTGCCCGGCTCCTTGCAAAGTTGACCTGTCGTTGATCCTACAGCATCTTCCTACAACATATAACTTAGATTATAGATTAGTTTTCTCTCAATGTCAAATCTCCTTGAGGCACACACTTGATATCCCCATTCTTTTGCATGACCCACCAGGTATACCCTGGTCCTTGGGCGAAGACAATCCCACGAGTGGGTTTGCCTTTTCCCGAGGCAGGAGCAACCCACACTGCCTTCCCCATCCACCTTCCTATATGCACTACGGGAACCTTAGCTCCTTTCACAGTGTGTAGGGGTTTTGTTTCGGCAGGACCAGCACGGCTGTCAGACCCCCTATTGTTAACTAGCCAAGTGGCTTCTGGTAGATTTGTGTCCCATTGTTTCCACGTCCCAGCACCTAATGCTCGTAACATAGTCTTTAACAGTCCATTGTACCTCTCAACCTTCCCAGAGGCTTGTGGGTGGTAAGGGATGTGGTACACCCACTCAATACCATGCCTCTTTGCCCAGGAGGTAACAAGATTGTTTCGGAAATGACTCCCATTGTCAGACTCAATTCTCTCTGGTGTACCATGACGCCACAATACTTGTCTTTCCAGGCCCAAGATAGTGTTTCGGGCTGTGGCATGGTTTACAGGGTATGTTTCCAGCCACCCAGTAGTTGCTTCTACCATGGTGAGTATGTACCGTTTGCCTTGGCGAGTTTTTGGGAGTGGTCCGATATAGTCAATTTGCCAGGCCTCACCATATTGAAACCCTAACCATCTCCCCCTGTTCCAGGGAGATTTTACCTTCATGGCTTTCTTGATTGCAGCACAGGTCTCACACTCATGGGTAACCTGTGTGATGGCCTCAATGGTCAAGTCCACCCCTCGATCACGAGCCCATCTGTAAGTGGCATCTCTCCCCAGATGTCCTGATGTTTCATGGGCCCATCGAGCTACAAACAGCTCACCCTTACGTTCCCAGTCTAAGTCCACCTGAGCCACTTCAATTTTCGAAGCTCGATCCACTTCTTTGTTGTTCTGATGTTCTTCAGTAGTGCGACTCTTGGGCATGTGGGCATCTACATGACGTACTTTAACATCCAGGTTTTCTACCCGGGCAGCAATATCTTGCCACAGGGTAGCAGCCCAGATAGGCTTACCTCTGCGCTGCCAGTTGCTCTGTTTCCATTGCTGCAGCCACCCCCACAGAGCATTTGCCACCATCCATGAGTCAGTATAAAGATACAATACTGGCCAATTTTCTCTTTCGGCAATATCTAGGGCTAGTTGTATGGCTTTTACTTCTGCATACTGACTCGACTCACCTTCCCCTTCCATGGCTTCCGCAACTCGTCGTATGGGATTCCACACAGCAGCTTTCCGTTTCCGATGGCTCCCTATCACACGGCAGGATCCGTCAGTAAACAACGCATACTGCTTTCTGTCTTCTGGCAACTCATTGTATGGTGGTGCCTCTTCAGCACGGGTTACCTCTTCTGTTGGCACTCCGAAATCTCTGCCTTCCGGCCAGTCCATAATCTCTTCCAGGATTCCTGGGCGATTGGATTTTCCCATTCGAGCCCGCTGTGTAATTAACGCTATCCACTTACTCCATGTAGCATCAGTTGCATGGTGTGTAGTGGGAATTTTCTCTTTGAACATCCAATGTAACACAGGTAGCCGCGGTGCCAAGAGGAGCTGTGCCTCTGTACCCACAACTTCTGAAGCAGTTCGAACACCCTCATATGCTGTGAGTATTTCCTTTTCAGTTGGGGTGTAATTGGCTTCTGATCCTCGATAGCCCCGGCTCCAGAAGCCCAGAGGTCGACCTCGAGTTTCTTCTGGGGTTTTCTGCCAAAGGCTCAAGGTGAGCCCATGCTCCCCAGCTGCAGTGTACAGTATATTTTGCACAGCTGGTCCAGTACGGACAGGCCCAAGGGCTACTGCACGAGCTATTTCTTGTTTGATTTGTTCAAATGCCTGTTGTTGCTCAGGGCCCCACTCAAAATAGTTTCTCTTTCGAGTCACTCGATATAGAGGACTCACAAGCTGACTATAGCCTGGCACATGCATTCTCCAGAATCCCACGAGGCCTAGGAAAGCTTGCGTTTCCTTTTTGCTAGTTGGCGGAGACATTGCTGTTATTTTATTGATCACATCCATTGGAATATGGCGACGTCCATCCTGCCATTTTACCCCCAAGAACTGGATTTCCTGTGTAGGCCCCTTGACCTTGCTCTTTTTAATGGCAAAACCAGCTTTCAGGAGAATTTGGATTATTTTCTTCCCTTTCTCAAAAACTTCTTCTGCTGTGTTGCCCCACACGAGGATGTCGTCAATGTACTGAAGATGCTCAGGAGCTCCCCCTTGCTCCAGTGCAGACTGGATCAGTCCATGGCAAATGGTAGGGCTGTGTTTCCACCCCTGGGGCAGCCGATTCCAGGTGTATTGGATGCCCCTCCAAGTGAAAGCAAACTGCGGCCTGCATGCTGCTGCCAAAGGGATGGAGAAAAATGCATTAGCAATATCAATTGTGGCATACCACTTGGCTGCCTTTGACTCTAGTTCGTACTGAAGTTCTAGCATGTCCGGCACTGCAGCACTCAGTGGTGGCGTGACTTCATTCAGGCCTCGATAGTCCACTGTTAGCCTCCACTCGCCATTAGACTTTCGTACTGGCCATATAGGACTATTAAAGGGTGAGCGAGTCTTGCTGATTACTCCCTGACTCTCCAGTCGGTGAACCAACTCATGGATGGGAATCAGGGAGTCTCGGTTGGTGCGATATTGCCGTCGGTGCACCGTTGTGGTAGCAATTGGTACCCGTTGTTCTTCAACCTTCAGCAATCCTACAACAGAAGGGTCTTCTGAAAGGCCAGGCAGGGTAGACAGCTGCCTAATCTTCTCTGTGCTCAAAGCAGCTATGCCAAAAGCCCACCGGTATCCTTTTGGATCCTTGAAGTACCCTCTCTTGAGGTAGTCTATGCCAAGGATGCACGGAGCCTCTGGGCCAGTCACAATGGGATGCTTTTGCCACTCATTCCCAGTTAGACTCACTTCAGCTTCCAGTACAGATAGTTGTTGGGATCCCCCTGTCACTCCAGAGATACAGGTGAGTTCTGTCCCTTGGTAGCCTGATGGCATTATGGTACATTGTGCGCCAGTGTCCACTAAAGCTTTGTATTCCTGTGGTTCTGATGTTCCAGGCCATCGGATCCACACAGTCCAATAAATCCGGTTATCCCTCTCCTCTACCTGGCCAGAGGCAGGGCCCCTCTAGTCCTGGCTGGAGCGTCTGCCACTTAATTCTTGCAAATGCACAAATTCTGGCAAATGAGAGGTAGAGATCCCTTCATCGTGGTCAAGAATAACATCAGCTCTTCTACTGCCTCTGGGGTACTGCCCAATAGAAACTGGAGCAGCATTTCTCTTAGGAGCCCCTCTTCTTGCTGCTGTATTTCCTTTCAGTTCACGTACCCGAGCAGCTAGGGTTGAAGTAGGTACACCATCCCATTTCCTCATATCTTCCCCATGGTCACGCAGATAAAACCACAAGGTGCCACGTGGTGTACGTCTTGGATACTCTCTCTCTTGAGCAGGCGAATGCTGATTCTTAGTGGCTGAAGTATCACTCTGTCTAGATGAGGGGGAATATACTTTCTCCACAAGCTTGTCAAGTCCTTTAGACAATTTCTCCACAGCTGAGACACAGGACTGTAGCGGAGCAGAGAGATTGTCTTCATATTTTTGAAGTTGGCAGGAGACATCATACATTGTTGGTCCCATCCCCTCATCCCAGTGAATTGCTGCCAGGGTACTGGCATGTGCTGCTGGTGCACTCCGCACAAATTTACGCCACATGGATGTTGTGCACTGGACTTCATCGGGATCTTGAGGTGTCTGGGCATTGTCCAAATCACTATAAATCATCTCCCGCACAGCTAATTCCCGCAGATGTTGGAGACCTTTATCCACAGTGGTCCACTTGCCTGTGTGATATACAATATCTTCCTTATGGGGATATCTTTCTTTGATAGCTGCCAGGAGTCGTCTCCAGAGGCTGAGGGCCTGTGCTCCTCTCCCGATTACTTTGTCGATTACCCTTTCTCTAGAGAGGGATCCCAGCTGCTTGGCTTCATTGCCTTCTAATTGTAGGCTACTGGCCCCAGCATCCCAGCATCGGAGCAGCCAAGTGAGGATGTGTTCACCTGGGCGTCGACCATAATCCTTTCGTATTTCTCGCATCTCACTCAGGGATAAGGATCGAGTGATTTCTGATTCCTTTATGATTTCCGTCTCGTCTTCCTGCTGTTTTTGTGATGGCTCTGCTTTAGAGGTACCTGCCAATTCCCCTTCTCCCTCCTTCTTAGGAGAGCCTTCTTCCCTTACTAAACGAGCTGACCTCCGTTTCCATTGTTTTGACTTGACTATGGGGGCGACTGATACCATAGTTGGTTGGTCCTCTGGGTCAGCCACAGCATGTGTTACTTGGTCATCAGATTCAGAGACTTCCTCCCTCTCTTCAAGTTGCTGGATGATGTTAAACAGTGTTTGATAGGAATAAACCAGGACCCAGCACAATGCTGCAAGCTGTTGTTCTCCGGCATTATCAGGATCAGGACATACAACTCTCAAACATTCTACCAAGTTTTTAGGATTTAGCACTTGCTCAGGGGTGAAGTTCAAAACTATTGGAGGAGACACTCGTGACAGGTATCTGCTAACATCATCCCACACACCGTGCCACTCACCACGAGACTGTTTCGGGACAGATTCCCAAATAAGTTTTTTAAACAATCGACTAATCTTAGAGAGAAAATGAAACCTGTTATTCAGAATTAGAAATAGCAATACATGGGTTACAGATGGATCTTCAAAATACTCCCAAACTGTTGTAATTAGCCCACTGTGAAAGAAGGGAAAGGTACCATTCCTGATATTATTAATAAACTGGTGTCCAGATGAGAAAAGGAAGGCAGTGTAGTTCTGAATATTCTCTGAAAGATAGTTTCCATGGGACCCAAATGATAACAGCGCAGAGCCTGAATTCCAGAGTAAAACCAAGGTCAGTGCTTGGCAGCACAACGAATTAAAAAAAGTGAACACAGATTGTAGCACTTGGTCGGATCGGATATATAGGAGAAAGGAGAATATGACACGAATTGCATGACATATGAACAAAGCCATTATTATTAACAGGGCAAGGAACATGGTTACTAGCAAGCAAGTGTGTTAGTTGTATGCGTTTAATCAATTCTATTGTTATCTCAACCCTTCGAGCCCCACGTTGGGCGCCAAAAAGGACTGTGGTGGTTTTACTGTGCTGGGCAGCTAAACCCCACAACCGCTCTCTCACTCCCCCTCCTTTAGATAAGGAGGGGGAGAAGTAAAGCAAAGAACAACTCACGGGTTGAGATAAGGATAATTTAATTAAAGGGAAATAATTATAATAATTAAATAAAGACTACCATGAACTAAACAATTTAACTAAGGGGAAAATAAAAGGGAAAGGGGAAAAGGGAGGAAAACAAACAAACAAAATAAATGAAAGCTATATGGAAGTGCAGAGGAAAGAAATTACTCTCTACTTCCCACAAATGAGCGATGATTGACCACGTCCTTGAAGCAAGGCCTCAACGCACGCAGCCGGTGTTCGAGAGGAGGACCGACGTCTTCTCAACGAGAGCCCACCCCTCCCCTCTTCTTCCTGTTTCCACCTTTTATTGCTGAGTGTGACACCACATGGTATGGAATATCCCTTTGATTGGTTTAGGTCAGCTGCCCTAGTGATGTTTCTCTCCTCACTTTTTTGCCCACCCCCTAGGAGGGTTAGAGAAAGGCCCAACGCTGTGCCACTGCTGCTCAGCAGTAGACACAACACTGGTGTGATAACACTGCTGTTCCAGCTACAAGTACAGAGTACGGCACTGTATGGGCTGCTGCCGGGAAAGTTAACATTCCAGCCAGACCCAGTACAGGTCTTCATTATTCTTAATTCCTGTGAACGTTTTACTTTCAGATTTCTTCCGAAGCAGCAACATTACTGCTACAACGGTGGCTTACAACATTTCTTGTTCATTCAGAAACAAAGAAGTATCATAGCTCTTGCAAAAATAATAATTTTTGATCTTCTATTCCAAGCATTCATATCCAAGGAGTGCAATACTCTCAGAATGTACATACTATGACAACAAAGAAATTTTCAGATGCATTAAAAGAAGCTTTTGATAAAAGCTTGCTGCTGGGTGTTTTTACAAAAAATATGGAGAAGAATTGCCATAAATATAATGCAATCCAAGTTCAGCCAGAGTCTAGGATATCACAAATAAATGCTTTAGTTTTGTCACTGGTGGTGAACTGGTGGACTGATTTGCCTGTCTTCTTCATTTGCAAAAGCACTATACTGCGGGTGCGGGACCCACCGAGTTCGGCGTGGGGAAGCAAGCGATTAGCTCAATATGAGTGGTAATACAAGCTTCAACTTTATTGCGCAGATATCTGTATATTTATACACACAGAGATAATTATGCCTACTGGTCACTATCCTATTTGCTAAGCCTAGAAGTGTTGCAAAGATACTGTTCCTCCTACTTGCGGTTACAGCGCATGAGCTACTTCCTTATCTTCCCGGGCCTCAGTTCTGCCTAAGTCGTCTCTCTCTCTCTCAAGGACAGACTGCTCCTTGCATATTTCACAAAACTGCTTCTCATCCGGCCTACTCCATGGCTATAAACTCTGTATTTTCATTGCCTTGCTTGTACAATTCCTCTAGGGACCCGTGCCCTTGCTCTTTGAGCCATTCTTCAACACTATACTACTGTAATTTGGGAATGTATCAGTGTGAAATGAATATATCCCAAGTTGTTGTAATGGGTTTACGTGGCAAGGTTTTAGTAGTGGGGAGCTGCAGGGGTGGCTTCTGTGAGAAGAATCCTGAAGCTGCCCCATGTTAGATAAATGCCAGTTTCAGCCAGCTCCAAAGGGGGACACTGCTGCCCAGAGCTGAGCTAGTAAGTGATGTTGTTTGGACCTCTGTGAGAACATATTTAAGAAAGGGAAAAATACTGCTGCTCAACAGCAGCTGGGAGAGTGAGGAGTGAGAAAGAACCTTGCAGACACCAAGGTCAGTGAAGAAGGAGGGGGAGGAGGTGCTCCAGGCACTGAAATAGAAGTTCCCCTGAGGCCTGTGGAGAAAAACATGGTGGAGCAGGTTGTCCCTCTGCAGCCCATGGTGTACCACGGAGGAGCAGATTTCCATGCTGCAGCCCATGGAGGAGCCCACGGTGGATCAGATGGATCTGCCCTGAAGGAGGCTGCGGCCTGTGGAAGACCCCTGCTGGAGCAGATTCCAGGCTGTAGCCTGTGGAGAGGAGACCACTCAGGAGAAGGTGACCTGGCAGGAGCTGCTGCCCATGGGGGACCCAGGTTGGAGCAGTTTGCTCCTGAGGTATGGGCCCTGTGGTACAGACCCATATCTGGAGCAGTTCTTGAAGAGCTGCTGCCTGTGGGAAGCCCATGCATGATCAGTTCGGGAAGGACTGCATCCCATGGGAGGGACCCCATGTTGGAGCAGGGGAAGAGTGACCATGAAGGAGCAGTGGAGACAAAGTGTTATGGCCTGACTGCAACCCCCATTCCTTGTTCCCCTGTGCCACTCATGGGGAGGAGGTGGAAGAAGGTGGATGGGAGGAAGGTGTTTTTAATTTGGTTCCTTTGTTCCTCACTTCTCTACCTTGTTAGTAATAGGCTATAAATTTCTCTAATCTCCCTACGCTGAGTCTGTTTTGCCCATCACAATAATTGTTGAATGATGTCCCCGTCCTTATCTCAACCCTCGAGCCCTTTTCATCATATTTTCTCCTCCTTTCCCTTTGAGGAGGGAGAGTGAGAGAGCAGTTGTTGTGGAACTCAGCTGCTCACGAGTAAAACAACCAAAGCTGTCCCCTCATCTTAGATATACAAAATGTAGAGAGAAGCCAAAGAGAAGGTAATTTACTTTTGTACAAGTCTTCAACATGTTCTTGAAAAGAGATCGATGCAAATGTAGTGGAAGCCCCCAGAGAACCAGGTGTTCCCTATTTTGTAAATTAGACAGTTTTCTTCTTAGGAACAGTCATGGAAAGGACAAAATGGGTGTATGTGAGCTCTGTGGCAGTTTTTGCTGCTGTTCAGCTGAAGTGCAAGTATTTCCAGTTATGGCCAGCTCTGATAATAGCATAGCTCAGACCACAACTACTTGCTCCACATCTCTTTCTGGGGAGACTAGTTACTTTCAGTCCTGAACTCCAGCCATGCTGAGACTTTTAAAGAGTGGAAGGACTAATAAGGACATGGTGCAAGAAGGGGGCAGATGATCCCTGCACATGCAGAAGATGGGATAATTTGGTGTTAAAAATAAGAAGTATAAAGCTGTCCTGGTTTCAGCAATGGCTTCAAGACGCTGTAGATGCATCATGAACTCAAAAGGGATGAAAATTTCATCCCCTACTTAAAGATATTTCCTACAGGACACACAGTGCTGACTACCTATTTAACCTATTTACAGATTTCTTTTTCTGATTTTCAGCAGAAAATTTTCCCCTCTTAGTACACAGTAACATGAAAAATACCATTGGGTGCCAGTTTTATTGCTTCATTTGAGTGACTATTTTGGTTTTTTGTTTTTCCTAAACTATTATTTGAGGAAGGGTGGGGGGATGTTTAATGACAGGGTCTCTGATATGATCTTGTGGTATATAACAAAATAACAAAAATGAAGCACTATCTTTTTTGCAGTTCTACCCTATGGAATTCAGAAAGTTTCTTCTCAGGAATGCAAAATATTCACAATTTGGGGAAGATTTGAGATTATTTGTTTATCTTGTTTTATAAATATTTTCCATGGCATTCTAGATATTTTATTCCCCGACACTTCCCTACAAAGAGCATACTAAACTGCACCAACTATAAAATGATGTCTGTATGCTAAGTTGAGTTTAAATTTATTCTCACTGAATTCCATGGAAAACCACTCATGGAGTTCACAGGTAGCTGGTTTGATCTTTTTATCCAGAATTTCAAAGAACCACATTTCAAATGTATTCAACTGCTCAATATTGGCTGTAAAAAAATTCTCTTCACCTTTGCCTTATTTTCCTCATGTTCAAATACCCCAGGTTGTTTATCTTCATTTATTATTTCTCATTATATGCTTACGTTCCAAGCTCTTCAGAGCAGGCATTCTTTTATTATCAGTCTAAGAAATACATATCAATATGGTGCTCTAATCTCAGGTCTTTAAATATTACTATTTAAAATAAATTCAATAATATTGATGATGATAAATTGATAAAGTGTTTCTGTGACTTTGGATTATGGATAGTTTGTAGATCCACACTGCAAAGCTCACACATGTAAAATGTAAAATTTGGAGAAGTTTGAGGTTCATTTCAGGGAAAACTGAACATCATTCAGAAACATTCAGGGGTTATTTGTATCTCACAGTGACATTTCACCATTACCCTACATGCCATGCCAGTGATTAGTGTTTGAAGAAGTGTACCTGAACGGTGAATTAATTTTACTAACCATCACTAGTCAAATTAACAGAATAAAATAAACTTCATATATGCAGTTGCTGCCTTTTCATAATTTCAGCCAGTCATTCCCCCCAGAAATGCATCTTTACTCAGATGTGATCTAGATGGGTAATTTTGCAACAGAAAACTGCTTAAGTCAAGTTTACTGGTTATGCAAGAGAATTATTTTTGTGAGAGAAGTTCTAATTGAAGATACTGAAATATAACCACCATGTAAGGAGAGACCCAGAAGGTAACTCACTATGTTACTGTGAAAAATACATTTTTGCTTGTTCTCCCTCACGGTAGAGTTTACTTCCTAGTTCCTCTAATAATGATGTGTTGCAATCTGTAATGCAAATTTTGAAAAACCTGACAAGCATTCAGCTTTAAAGCCCGGATGTCAGACAGTTCTCATCATTGCTCTCATTTAGCTTCATTTACTTCAGGTCTTAAAATGCAATTCAGTAAGTTTCAGCCACAAAGAAAATTTCCACATAGCTGTTGTTCAGTTCAAGAGAGTTTTTTTCTAGTCTTTGGCCAAAGCTCTGCATCTCTGTCTCACAGGCTCCATGTTGTTTTTTGGGACATTCCACAAGGTCTGTCTTCTTTTAATGCTACCCCAAGACCAGAGACTGTGTCAAATCAGAAGGAGGTGATAGAAAGGGAGGTTACCATCCTAGTGAGATAATCTGTGCTATTTATATTTCCACTCTCTTCAAATCTCATCTGTCCTAGGAACTCTCTCCTACACAGAATATACAAATACAAAATATATATGTACAGTAGATATCTCTGAAGAGTACTGTCAAGGACAAGTCAGAATCATCAAAATAAGCAACTATAGGGGAAAAAAAACTACTGTGGTACTATAAATAAGCACAAGTGAGAGGAAGGACATAAGCTTAATAGTAACATAAAAATTATTTACCATTGTCTCCACAGATACTAAACTACACATCTCAAAATCAAAAGGTCATCTCCTTTAGCTAACAAAAAATGCCTTCTAGGTCTTATCAACAAGATAAGTGGTTTTTTTTGTTGCTTTGTTTTTGTTTTGTTTGGGGGAGGGGTTTTTTGTTTTGTTTTGGGGGGAGGTGGTTGTTTTTTTTTTTTAAATAAAATTCCATCCATATCCCTAGACACAGACTGATGAGATTGGTACAATAATACCATACTGGAGTTTTTACAGGTACCTCTGTGTTATCTATACCTCCATCTGTCTACAAAATAAATAAATAAATGGCTGAGAGTTCCCCTTCCACCCTCCCACAAGGACATGAGCATATGCCACTCTTTCCAGCTGCCTTTTCCCATGCCCACAAGCTCAAGAAACCGCATCCATCAGAAAGCACCAGTGTGACAGAATGCACTACAACTACCTTCCCCTCTTTAATCTATTGCCTCAAGATGACATTTATAGTATGGTCTGAAAGTACCTGTTACATACACTTGTTTGATTCTTGTCAAATGTTTGTAATCAAAGTCATATCAGAATAAATGTAATTTCTAATCTTCTTCCCTTCATTGACTTAAGTAATATTATATTCCAGGAAGTGTCTCATGGGGATGTGCAATGGAAGAGAAAGAAATGGGATCTGTGATAAGCAAAAACAGAGAAGTAGAACATTTGATCCAAAATTCCGTATGTGAGAAACGAAGTTGTGTTTTTGCAATAGGTGTTTTTTGCAGTGGAAAAATCCACTAACCTTGTATATTCAAAAGTGATTGTGCAGGCATGACAGTAGCATAGCAGTGAATGTTATATGTTTTGGGAGTATGTTAAGCAGATAAGGGGAAGGTCCCCCATCCTAAAATAAGGAGGATAGCTAAGAAAAACAGGACGAGCAGTACAAAATCAGTAAAAACAAAAATCACGAGCCCTCTAGTCACTAGAGAAGAAGGAAAAAAAAGGAAAAGGAGAAATTAATGGTTGGTGAGATAAAATTGTACATATATGGTATAGAAAGGCGTCGAGTAGCTTGTGAACCTGTAGTATTCAGCCAATGAGGAAACAGGGAAATGGGAGAAATCAGGTGTCGGGTAATAGGGAATATAAGGTTATGATATACTTTCACTGTGTGCTCCTGCTTGCAGGATGCTCACCATTGCAATCGCGAATAAAATCATGGAAGCTTCATGGAAGCCCCTGTCTGAAAAAAAATATTGAGATTTTTCTCACATGTATTCCTATCTATATCTGTCCCTGCCCTTACTTACCTGACAAATAAATATAACACAAAATGTGATGGAATTTTATTTAGTTACCTTGACTGTTCTCAGTGCAGATGCCTATGCTATAAGCTTGTAAAACCCACAACAGTTAGAGAAGATATAGACAACAACCCTGCTTACCTTTCATCCCAAACTTAGAGTGTCCTCCAAACTTCAGAATAATGAACGTTATTACTAAGCCAGTGGACACCAGAGCTGCAATTCCCACCACAATATACACCATAGTGGTTTAACCTGGCCAGCAGCTAAACACCACACAGCCGTTCGCTCACCCTCCCCCCTCCCTCTCTGGGATGGAGGAGAGAAACGGGAAAGTAAAGCCCGTGAGTTGAGATAAAGACAGTTTTTTAAGACAGGAAAAGAACAATAACAATAATAATAATAACAATAATAATAATAACAACAATGATGATAATAGTACCACTAATAATAATGTGTACAAACAAGTGATGCACAATGCAATTGCTCACCACCCGCTGACCGATGCCCAGCCTAACCCCGAGAAGTCCAGCCCCCCTCCCCCGGCTAGCCACCCCTATATATTGTTTACCATGATGTCAGATGGTATGGAATACCCCTTTGGCTAGTTTGGGTCACCTGTCCTGGGTCTGTCCCCTCCCAGCTCTTGCTGCACCCCCAGTCTGCCCATTGGCAGGGCAGAGCAAGAAGCTGAGACGTCCTTGGCTTGGTGTAAGCACTGCTCTGCAACAATTAAAACATCGGGGTGTTATCAGCACTCTTCTCATCCAAAACATAGCATTCTACCAGCTACTAGGAAGAAAATTAACTCTGTCCTAACTGAAACCAGGACATCTATTCCCCCCTTATTCCATACCATTTATGTCAGGCTCAGGTTACACTCTTTCCCATACATTCTAATTAATCACCATTTTCATCTAGGGTGTATAGTAGTCATGGTAGTGATGACATACAGTATTATATAGTAATTAACATGATACAATTCAACTCATGGGCTATTCTCACCCAGTATTAAATCCCCTTGAGGTACACACTGGACCTCTCCGTTCTTTTGCATTACCCACCAAGTGCATCCAGGTCCCTGAGCAAAAGTAATTCCATGAATGGGTTTGCATTTTCCTGAGGCAGGAGTAGCCCAGACTGTTTTACGAAGCATATTTCTTGCGTGTACTACAGGGACTTTATCCCCTTCTACAGTACGTAAGAGGTTTGATTGGGCAGGTCCAGCTCGGTTGGCAGATCCCCTAGTATTGACTAACAAGGTGGCCTTTGCCAAATGCGCATCCCAATTTTTGAATGTCCCAGCGCCCATTGCTTTCAATGTAGTCTTTAACAGTCCATTGTATCATTCAACTTTCCCGGAGTCTGGTGCATGAAAGGGGATGTGATATGCCCACTCAATACCATGGTCTTTGGCCCAAGTGTCTATAAGGTTGTTTTGGAAAGGAGTCCCATTGTCTGACTCTATTCTTTCTGGAGTGCCATGTCGCCATAGGACTTGCTTTTCAAGGCCCAGGATAGTGTTCCGGGCAGTGGCATGGGGCACAGGATATGTTTCCAGCTATCCGGTGGTTGCTTCCACCATTGTAAGTACATGGCGCTTGCCGTTGCGAGTTTGAGGAAGTGTGATGTAATCAATCTGCCAGGCCTCTCCATATTTATATTTCAGCCATCGTCTTCCATACCAAAGAGGCTTTGACCGTTTGGCTTGCTTGATTGCAGCACATGTTTCACAGTCATGAATAACCTGTGCTATAGTGTCCATGGTCAGGTCCACCCCTCGATCACGAGCCCATCTGTATGTTGCATCTCTACCTTGATGGCCTGAGGTGTCATGGGCCCATCAAGCTATAAATAATTCACCTTTATGCTGCCAATCCAGGTCCACCTGAGCTACTTCAATCTTAGCAGCCTGATCCACCTGCTGGTTGTTTTGATGTTCTTCAGTAGCTCGATTCTTGGGCACATGAGCATCTACGTGGCGTACCTTTACAGCCAGGTTCTCTACCCAAGCAGAAATATCTTGCCACAATGCAGCAGCCCAGATGGGTTTGCCCCTGCGCTGCCAGTTGTTCTGCTTCCATTGCTGTAACCATCCCCCCAGGGCATTTGCTACCATCCATGAATGAGTGTAGAGACAGAGAACTGGCTATTTTTCTCGTTCAGCAATGTCTAAAGCCAGCAGAATGGCCTTCACTTCTGCAAACTGACTCGATTCACCATCTCCCTCAGCAGCTTCTGCCACTCGTCGCGTAGGACTCCATACAGCAGCCTTCCATCTCCGATGCTTCCCCACAATACAACAGGACCCATCAGTAAATAGGGCATACTTCTTCTCATTCTCTGGTACTGGTTGTACAGTGGGGCTTCTTCAGCACAACCCACCTCCTCCTCTGATGATATCCCAAAGTATTTGCCTTCTGGCCAGTCCATAATCACTTCCAAGATTCCTGGGCGACTGGGGTTTCCTATTTGAGCCCGCTGAGTAATCAGTGCAACCCACTTGCTCCATGTAGCATCAGTTGCATGATGTGTAGAGGAGACCCTTCCTTTGAACATCCAGCCTAGTACTGGCAGTCGGGGTGCTAGGAGGAGCTGCGCTTCAGTTCCGACCACTTTCGAAGCAGATCGAACTCCTTCATATGCTGCCAATATCTCCTTTTCAGGTGGAGTGTAGCCGGCCTCAGATCCTCTGTATCCCCAACTACAAAACCCCAGGGGTCGACCTCGAGTTTCCCCAGGTTCTTTCTGCCAGAGGTTACAGGTGGGGCCGTTCTCCCCGGCTGTGGTGTAAAGCACATTCTTTACATCTGGTCCTGTTCAGACTGGCCCAAGGGCTACTGCATGAACTTCTTCCTGCTTGATTTGTTCAAAGGCTTGTTGTTTCTCAGGGCCCCATTTGAAATCATTCTTCTTACGGGTTACTTGGCCAAGCAGGTTTACAATCAGACTGTAATTTGGAATGTGCATTCTCCAAAACCCCAAAACACCTAGGAAAGTTTGTTTCTTTTTTGCTAGTTGGTGGAGACATAGCTGTTATTTTGTTGATCACATCCATTGGGATTTGATGACGTCCATCTTGCCATTTTATTCCTAAAAACTGGATCTCTCGTGCAGGTCCTTTGACTTTATTTTGTTTTATGGCAAAACCGGCCTTCAGAAGGATTTGGACTATTTTCTTCCCTTTCTCAAAATTTCCTCTGCTGTGTCACCCCACACAATAATGTCATCAATGTATTGCAGGTGTTCAGGAGCTTCCCCCTGTTCCAGCGCAGACTGGATGAGTCCATGGCAAATGGTAGGGCTGTGTTTCCACCCCCTGGGGCATTCAATTCCAGGTGTATTGAACTCCCCTCCAAGTGAAAGCAAACTGTGGCCTGCACTCTGCTGCTAGAGGAATGGAAAAAAAATGCATTAGCGATATTAATTGTGGCATACCACTTGGCTGCCTTTGACTGCAGTTCGTACTGGAGTTCCAGCATGTCTGGCCCTGCAGCACTCAGTGGTGGCGTGATTTCGTTCAGGCCACGATAGTCCACTGTTAGTCTCCACTCACCATTAGACTTTCGCACTGGCCATATGGGACTATTGAAAGGTGAATGAGTCTTCCTGATCGCTCCTTGGCTCTCCAGTTGACGAATTAGCTTATGGATGGGAATCAGGGAGTCTCGGTTGGTGTGATATTGCTGTCGGTGCACAGTTGTGGTAGCGATTGGCACTTGCTGTTCTTCGACCCTTAGCAACCCCACAACAGAGGGGTTCTCTGAGAGACTAGGCAAGGTAGACAATTGTTTAATGCCCTCTGTCTCTAAGGCAGCTATACCGAAAGCCCACCAGAACCCTTTTGGGTCCTTGAAATATCCTCTTCTAAGATAGTCTATGCCGAGGATACATGGAGCATCTGGGCCAGTCACAACAGGGTGCTTTTCCCACTCATTCCCAGTCAGACTCACTTCAGCCTCCAATACAGTCAACTGCTGAGATCTCCCCTGTCACTCCATAAATACAGATGGGCTCTGGCCCTTTATAGCTCGATGGCATTATAGTGCATTGTGCACCGGTGTCTACTAGAGCCTTATACTTCTGTGCTTCTGACGTGCCAGGCCATCGAATCCACACAGTCCAATAAACTCGATTGTCCCTTTCCTCCCCCTGGCTGGAGGCAGGGCCCCCCTAATCCTGGTCAGAATCTTCTTCGTTTCTGTGTTTGAAGGACTGTCTGCTGGAAGATGGAGCAGCAAACTTTTAAGAGAATCCCTTTTTCTTGATTGTTTTCTTTTGCAACTCAAGTACCCGTGCCTCTAGGGTAGATTTTCCATCCCATTTTCTCATGTCCTCTCCATGGTCTCGTAAGTAAAACCACAGGGTGGCACGGGGTGAGTACCCACCATATCGTCTTCCTTGTGTGGATGAACGCCTACCCCTGATAGCTGAGACACTGCTCTGTACAGGTGGGGAGGAAAATTATCTCTCTTCAAGTTGGTGAACCTTTTCAGAAAGTTTCTCCACAGTGTTCTCTTTTGGTCGGTGGACACTGGTTGGTTCAGGTGGGGAGGAAGATAGATTCTTTTTGAGTTGGTGGAACTCTTCAGAAAGTTTCTCCACAGCTGAGACGCAGGTCTGTAAGGAACAGGAGAGTCTTTCTTCGTACTGCCGGAGTTGCTTAGCCACTTCATCCACTGTGGGTTCCTCATCCTCTTTCCAGGCCATTATTGCCAATGAGCTGGCATATGATGATGGTGCACTCCGTACAAACTTCCGCCACATGGGTCGTGTATATTTGACTTCATCTGGATCTGTGGATGTTTGTCTGAGGTCTGGATCCTCATAAATCACTTCCCGTAGGGCTAATTCCCTCAGGTACTGGATTCCCTTCTCCATAGGGGTCCACTTGCCTGGTAGACATAAAAGTTCTTCCTTGAAGGGATACCTTTCCCTCACAGCTGAGAGGAGATGCCTCCAGAGGCTGTGAGATTGTGCTCCATCTGCAATTGCTTTGTCAATGCCTGCGTCTCTAGCAAGGGATCCCAGCCGCCTGGCTTCCCTGCCGTCTAATTCCACACAATTGGCTCCCGTGTCCCAGCACCGGAGCAGCCAGGTGACAAGCTGCTCACCTATGCAACGACCAAAATCTTTTTGCACATCTTGTAGCTCCCGCTGGTATAGGTTTCGGGTAGTTACTGTTGATTTTTTTGTCATCCTCATCTTCCTCCTCCTGAATCCCTTGATGGCCCGGCATCATCATCTCTATACCTAGATTTGGCAGAAAACTCTCTACATTCTAAAAAACCTGAATCTCTATACCATTTTTTCACCTTCTCTACAGGTGCAACTTGCACTGCTACAGCTCGTTTCTCTGACCCAGCCACAGGAGCTGGAGCAGCTGCAGGAGCTGGAGCTGGAGTGACTGCAGGAGCTGAAACTGGAGCGGCTACATGAGCTGGAGCGGCTGCAGGAACTGGATTGGCTGCAGGGTCCATCATAGGGGTCAGAGTAGCTGTTGGGTCTGTCACAGGACTTGGAGTGGCCTCAGGGTCTGTCACTAAGTTTATAGTAGTATCAATTGCAGCTCAATAGGCATGAGCCATACCCCAGCATACTACAGTGTTTTGTGTCAATTTGGAACTGCCAGAGTCATGACACCCTTTTTTCAAGCATTCTACCAGTTTTTTTTAGGATTTTGCAGTTGTTCAGGGGTGAATTTCCAAAACACTGGAGGTTCCCACTGCTCTCAATGCCTGCGCTACTCCTTGCCACTCACAACTATACTGCCTCCGGGCAGATCTCTGGATGAGATTCCTAAGTAGTTGTTTAACTTTAAACAAAACCTGAAGCACATTCAGGAGACATAACAAGACCATGATGGTCTGAGTATCCCAAGGATATTCAATATCTACCCAGCCTAACCCCGAGCAGTCCAGCCCCCCTCCCCCGGCTAGCCACCCCTATATATTGTTTAGCATGACATCAGATGGTATGGAATACCCCTTTGGCTAGTTTGGGTCACCTGTCCTGGGTCTGTCCCCTCCCAGCTCCTGCTACACCCCCAGCCTGCCCGTTGGCAGGGCAGAGCAAGAAGCTGAGACGTCCTTGGCTTGGTGTAAGCACTGCTCTGCAACAATTAAAACATCGGGGTGTTATCAGCACTCTTCTCATCCAAAACATAGCATTCTACCAGCTACTAGGAAGAAAATTAACTCTGTCCTAACTGAAATCAGGACATACCCAAATAGCCTGACTTTTATAGCAAACTTAACAGGGGTGGATAGTGTCTCACACAAGATTATTGATCAAAAGCACTCAGACAAACAACTGCAAGAAAACAACCGCACCTGCAAGAAACAACTCCCTTGTGATTAGCAGTCACGTAGATCTTGTCCTTGAAGCCAGCTGCTGGCAACAATATTTTTTAATTCCTCAATCGGGAGATGTGGGAACATAGTCGTAAGGAACTTCTCATAGTTGTCCTGGTAACTTGGTTTGCTCAGCTGCAGAAAGTCATGGTCTTCTTGCTGTTTCAAAAATCCCTCAACACATCAGCAATAGGTAATAAATTTTATTAATCTTCCTATGCTAAGTCTGTTTTGCCTGCAATGATAATTGTAGAGTGATCCACATGTCCTTATCTCAGCTCTTGAGCCCTTTTTCATTTTTCAAGGGCTGTCAGTGGGACTAGGTTTCTGAGAAACCCTGACTCCCCTGTTCTGAATTTATAACAGCAAACAATCTCTCCTCCTTCCTCCTCTCCGGATACTCCTATTGGAAGAGGCCAGCATGGCCATACTTAAAACATCTTCTCAAAGCTTGTCCTTGCTAGGATTTAGGCTGCAGCACAGGTAGCTTTCCTTGCCTGCCATTTCTTCAGCTCTCTTCCTCTCCCATCCTGGGCCTGACTTCCCCTGAAAGTTTTCTTCCTCTGTCTCCAACCCTCTGCCTCACTACCTGGTCCACTGCGAAGACCATTAGTTTTGCACTTTGCTTTTCCCTCTGATCTCCCCTCCTGACATACACCTTCTGGACCTCTCACAGGAAGGCCTCCAGTGACTGTTCACTCCATCCTCCCACCTTCTGTAGCTTTTTCTGTATATCCGGTCAGGCTTTAATCACAAAATGAACTTTCAAAAGCCCTTGCGCTACTGGGTCCTCAGAATTCATTCCCGAGTATTTTCTCATTCTGACCCTAAGTCTCTCATATGATTTCTGTGTTGTGGGTTGTTATTATCCCAGTTGGATAAGCAGGTATTTCTGCTCTATCAGAATTACTCCTGGTTGGGGGGGTTAGTTTTTTTCCCATTCTTGAACAGCTGCCTCCGAATCATTCCCCTCCTAAACATTCTTCTCCAGTGAATAACATACTCAAGATGTACCCCACCCCCCCGGAATATAAATTAGGCCTTAGAAACTGATCTAACTGTTCTGCGAGTCCTATAGGCTCCTCAGTTAAAGACTTAATTTCCTTCTTAAAACTCCTAACCTCTCTACTGTTCAGGGGGGAGTTCACATAACCTATTTGACTTTGTCCCACTGGAACCTCCCTAAGAGGATACACAGTTAGTGTTAGTACTGTTAGTATCAGGGAAGGCAAAGTTCTCAACATCTCTTCTACATTGTTCTAATTCTTGCCAGAGCCTAGAGTGCACTCTTCCTCCAGGGACAGTGTCAATTGCAGTCCCTGTCTCCCCTCCTGGAGCAGCTGCTTCCACCACTGGTGCAATATTAGGATTAGAGGGAGCATAACTCCTGAAAAAGGAGTCTTATTGTTTACTTATAAATTTAAAGCCTGAACTTTCATCAGACCCGTAGGCCACACAATTACACAACATCTAACCTTTTTATTTTTTATTTTTATTTTATCTTTTCCCCTGGTTTTTGGTTGTGTTTCCAGTTCCTTATCATTCTTTGCAAAGTACTATATTTAGGCACAGTTTTGGGGTCTCCATCCCCATTCTACTGATACTTGGAGCCCTTATTCCCCATCTCTTCCTGACGCGCTGCTGCGGACTTCACCACCCATGGGGGTACCACATGCCTGTACCTAGGATAAGGAGAGAGATGGGTTGTACTGCCAAACACTCTACCATGCCTGGGGTACCGTACACCTAAAGGCTCCTAATTCCTCCAGACTCTCTTTAGCCCTTCTATCTTTTGCTTTGTCCATCTCCAGCTGCACCCCTTGCGGGACTATGGAACTGCAGATCAGGACTCCACACTTGCTTCGCACTAAAAGCACTTCTCATTCACACTCCACACAAGAGTCTCCCTGAACTCCCAAGGCAATACAGTAAAGCTTGTCTTACCTTAGTCCATGTCTATTTCAATAATTGTGCCTGTACCTACTGTTGTCCCTTCTCCCTAGTGTTTCACAGAACCTGTCTTCAGTTTAACAGTCTCAGTTCTTTGTCAGCCATCCCAAGACAACCTACCACCCCTGACAGGACTGCTGAAATCAGTAGGGTGCACCTTCCTGTCTGTGGTGGCAAGAACTCTCCGGTAGGCAACAAGATCCTGGATGAACCCGCAAATTGTGAGAAAAATCTCAATAATTTTCTTCAGACAGGATCTTCTGTGAAGCTATTTTATTTGCGATTGCAATGGCGGGCGTCCTGCAAGCAGGAGCGCACAGCAAAAGTATATCATAACTTTATATTCCCTATTACCTGCCACATGGAAGTGGAATTTTCCACTGCAAAAACAGAACTTTGTTTCTCACATAAGTCATGTGAGCTTGTGCTAAAAAAAGCGTGTTTAAATTCATATGAAGCTCAGTGCTGTTGGTATTTTGTGTGTCTTTCATTTTGGATTTCTAAACTCTGTTGTAGATTAAATAGAATATAAAACTGTTAACAGGGCTTCTCAACCTCCATCCCCTTCCTCTGGAAAACTATTTTTGGCTGTACAGGATGGTGACTTGTGGAAAACAGACTCCACAATCAGTAAGATTGTAAAGTAGGTATTCAGTGCTGGGCAGCACCACGGGGGGTAGTCCCACCAAAGTCGTGCATACCTGACATGGCAACTTGCCTTGGTTATATGCAGTAAAGAATTACATATGCATGAAGTTTCATACTACGCCTATACATATTCATAACCTGTCCCTGCTTCGTATTAAAATTAGTTTCAAGGAGTCATTTCCATAAACAGTGTCTCCTGGTGGTGGTCGCCGGGGGTCAGGGGATGAAGATTGATGACTTCCTCGTCACCGCTAGTTGACCTCTTGTCTCTGCGCAGACTCAGTTGCTCCTTGGCTCTTGTCCATCCGCAGGACCAGTTTCTTAAGATAGGCTCACACTCTTATTAGGAGACTGACCTTGGTAAGCGGCCCAAGGCTTTTTGCTTTAGTTAATTTGCACAATGCACCATAGTTAGCAAAGATACTAAGTAGCATCCTAGTTTAATGCCGTCAGCGCTCTATGTCTACTTGATAAGATTCTCCTAACTCCCTCTCTCAGTGGCATGGCTTGGCTTGATTTAATGGTTATTTCTGGTGGTTTGGAATAATACAATAAAATAAAGGATCAGGCTGCAAATTATTAAAGGGATTTTGGACAGATGAGATAGAATAGGTCCTTTTAGGAATCTGTCCATTTCTTTAATCTTCCTTTAAAGATCATAGTTGGTTAAGGTGAGTTGAAAGTAAGTATTATGAAAATCAGTTTTGTAATTTCCAGGCCATAAAGATACCACAAAATATCACAAACCGTAGTGTTTTTTATACCCTTGCTTCTTTTTGCTCCCAGGTAACCTTTTGCATGCCTTGTTTCAATCATTGTTCTTACAGTCAGTGAGGACTTATGGGGCTCTTTGGGGACTTACCTGGAAAAACAGTGCAGAGAACTTAAAAAACCTTCTCAGTACTGATGTTAAAAGCATATTTAGCTTGTTATCCTTGGAAAATCTATTTGAAATCTGTCCTTTAAAAAGTGAAGCTCTGACTGTATTAATTTATCTTTTATGTGCACTTCAAATGGAGAAAAATTCATAGACGTTTGAAAGCCATATGCCTATGCTGCCTGGGATGGGAATACAATCTATTAATAGACACCGCATTTAATAATTACTTATAAAAATTTTGTAGTCATATAGCTGTTATTGAAAACAAATATATTGAGGGTTCACCTTAATTCCTTTTTAATTGAGAGACTAAGTTTTCAGAAACTGCATAAAGCAAAGCAAACCACTCTATCCCCCTGCCCCCAGAAATAGGCATATGGAGATCATCTTTCTTATATATCTATTATTAACCATAACATTATAGAATCATAATGCACTTATAGGAAAGGAGCCGTGAAAATCTATTATCAATATGCGTTTTTTTTTAATTTACCTGGAAGAAAATGACCTGTATTGACTGATGATTGTCAACAGCAGTTATAGCTGAAACAGTTAAATATATTTAATACCAGTTCAGCTACTCTTGTTTCTGACAGTCTTGAAGAACAAATTTTAGGTCAATATTCCTTAGTTCTAAGCAGGGCCTGAAGAAACAATATTTTTTTTTACAAAACTATGAGAAAGTAGAACAAAACAGACACAAGACCCAAGTAATTTGTAAACACAGTGAAAGATCATAATCTCTAAATGGTGTGACTTGAGCCAGCCTTTTGCTAAGCCTACTGGTCCTGATCCAGTAAGATACTTAGATGACTTTTATTTTAAGGAGAACCTAGGGCTCAGATTCTGGACTTGTTAAAAACAGTGGCAAAACTTCAGTGGAATTAGCATTTCACCAGTATAGAGTACTTTAGAGAACATGTGCTAAGGATGAAAAGAACTTTAATTCAAGCATTTTCCTGCCTTTTTTAGGTTTGAAGAGGAGGGATATTCTTGAGGTCTATTAGTCCATCATTTGATTTATCTTTAACTTGGGGCCTTGCTTGGATCCCAAGCATTTTCCTATTGTTTGAAAACTGAATATGTTGAAGCAAGAGGAAGTTGAGATTGAATATTTTAGAGCGGTGCAGAAGATTCCATATTTAAATGTATCTGCATAGTAGTTCCATGTGCAAAACAGTGACAGCTGCAATCACTACAGAATCTTGTACTAGATTCAGTAGTTCACTATATACGTTTTTCCAATGTATAATTAAAAGAAGGACAATACATTAATCAAAGTTAGTCCTTTGATGAAACAGAATCACAGTGAAATAGTAACACTTCTAAGCTTCTTATGGAAGAATCTACTGATAGACCTTTAATTGGGGCTGGACAAGATATTTAATTATTTTTTGTCTTGGTTTTGCTGTTACGACAACAGAAATCTTTTGGGTTTAGATTAAAAAACTATCTTTTTTCTCTTTTTTTCTGAACCATACATATACAAATAATTAGGGCCATATTAAGTAGATATTCTGTGGATATCCTATATTACACAGTCAGATGCTGTATTCCATATGGAAGACCATATCAGGCATGACTTTTGCCTATACTTTTGCAACAACTGTCTGATTTTCTAAATGCAAGCCTACACAGTGAGTGTATGCAGATAAATTATGTGCATACTGGGCATGTCAGATTTATTGGACATGCATGGGAGACTTTTAACAGCATGTGTCATATGATGGACTTGCTAAACGTGTCTGAGACTCTTAGGTCTCAGCCTTTAAAATCTGTGAACAGTGAAGCAAAGACAATTGGCTGGCTATTCTCCTGCCAGCAATGGAGAGCCCACTTATTCTAGGAAGTGATTCAGAAGGCCTAAATTAGATTCCTACTATTAATTATTGGATGCAAGCATCCCCTTCTCTCTACAATGACTATAAGGAAACTTTGGGGGCTTAGTTCACCAAGTGGGAAAAGCAAGACCTTCCCTCTAGCGAACCGCATCATGCTGTGGAGTAAGCTGCTTGTGTGGTCCAAACCAAACCATTTCAGCAGATTATGTGCAGAATTGCTCTGCTTGATTCAGAGCATGGGTTTGAACCAAGGTCTTCCATGTCAGAATCTTAACTACTGACCTATATGACATAGAAGTGTGGATTTACCTTGATGCTTTCTGTCAGAGTTGCCTCACATCATGTAGGATATTTAAATATACTTTCAGGTCAGAGAGCAGGAAGCAGGACTGTGCTTAGTTAAGTGATTGTGATTCTTATTTGTGTAGTGAGACAACTGGGACCCGTTTCTGCTCCACTGAATGATCAATTACAGCAAAAATTATAACAGCATGAACAGTTAAGGCTGAGATTGCTCTCAGATTTCTTTATAATAGGGTATATTTTGGGAGACTGGGATTATATTCCCTCAGGAACAGGGAAAAATTGAACCTGGTACTCCTGGATGAACATTGTTTCTAGAATTTCCTCCAAATCTGTGGTCTTCTACCTCATGTAGATGTGTATTTTCTTTGAAAATCTTTTTTAGATGAGCCGAATTGGTGAATACGAGTCTATTTAAGGAAAGCAAAAAACTCACTTATGGATAGGGAGGTGAATAATCTATTGCTACTTCATTTCCTACTCCCCCCTCAGTCTTCTCTTCCTAATTTTTAAAAAATGGTTTTGAAATAGAATATGCATACAGTGATGCTTAAATTGTAAAAACATACATGGAATTCTACTAGGAGCAGTTTTGATAACTTCTGTGAAATACATTCATCTGATTCGTGTCAGTATGGAACAATGCTAGGGCCGCATGGTATGATGAATGTGACCTTCTGTCTTACATACCCTTGTATAAGCACAAGTCTAAGAAAAACAGAGTGGTTAATGTATATAGTTCTTGTATCTTGCAAAGGAATGTTTTAGCAAGTCGTGTCAATAGAGAGCTTGAAGGGAAATGTATTTGTAGGCTTTTCCTTGAAGTCTCTGATATCTGGGGGGTTTCAGAATAACTGCTAACTATTATGACTATTGCATGGGACACTATGCAAGTCTCTGATAACTGGCCAGGAGATTAAGGAGATGGGGAGAGCTGAAGAACAACTAAAAGACAAAGCTTGCAGGGGACGTTGCACAAGTCTCTGACATAGAGCCAAGTTGGACAAAGGAGAAGGACAAGAGGAAGGAAGACTATGAGCCTTCAGCACGAGAGACCCCCAGAGGGACCACCAGAGACTGTTACGCATGTGCCAGTAGGAGGGTTTGTATTCCGGAAACTAATTATAATAACCCTGTTTTTTTAGAAGTAGTAATGAATATGTATTAGCCTAGGAGCATAAAAACCAGCTGCTTGATGTAACTGGTGTGCGTCTTGGTGGAGCAGAGACTCCCGGCGCACCCAGAGCTGTTTGCTTACCTCTATTCCTTTAATAAATTGTAAACTTTGATGATAGTCCTATTTTGAAGACTGAGCCATTTATTACAAATGGGGGCTCGTCCGGTATGGCTTTGGTTCCTGAATTCTGATTTGATCTAGGAGAGGCGCCCCACCATTTGGTGGCTCCCATTTGAGTCGGGTCAGGACTGATGCCATCTTGAACCTGAATAAAGGTAAGCAAAGATTTTGATTTTTTTATGAGCTCCCTTGCCGGCTGCAGCACTGTATTTTGCCTGTAATTCTGTGCGTGAAGATCTGAATGAAGACGACGGAGTCCTAAGTGTTTAAGGAGTATACCATTTGGTTGGGTGGGATTCGGTTGCCTGTGTGTGTAAGAGTGTGACTGAGACGGAACTTAGTTCCAAAGTGAGTGTGGAGGTCTTCTAACCGCGGTTCCAGTCTCCCGTGAGGGACTTGGCCGGTGAAGGACCGAAGGGATTCCTATAGGATTCGTGGGTGGGTGATAGGTCCTAAACCCCCTGCAAGACACTCTTACTAAGGTAAACAAGGGCTGTGGGAATTGCCATAGTAAAATTCCTACATGGGTCAGACAGAATTGAAGACCAAGGACCAGAAGAAAGGGAGAAAAATACCAGAAAGTCCATTAGGAATAATGATTAGAAATTGGAACAATAGGGGCCCCAGAAAATGAAAGAATAAATTAAAAATGGTCCATTATTATATGATAGAATGACCAAAAGAACCCTTAAGACCCCATGTATTTTGGTCGATATTTGGGTCCATGGAGGACTGGGTCTGTCAGGCTTTGAACATTAATGTTAATAGTAGAATAACCGTGGATCCAGAAGAGAGCAAGTATGCTGCAGCTGAAACATTGGAATTAGAAATTAGAGAGCGATTGATTAAGAATGAATATGTGCTACATTTGTGATGTACTGTGTTTGTGTTGCGCTTAGACCTCCAGATTACAGGAGCCCCTCGGACCCCGAGAACCAGATCAAAATAACCTCATGATTCGGACTTTAACCAAGGGGTCTGAGATAAGGAGGACTGTTCACAAAGGGACAGGTTATGCATATGTATAGGAGTGTTGGGAAACTTCATGTATATGTAACTCTTTACTAGATATAACCAAAGCAAGTTGCCACATTAGGCGTGCACGACTTTGGTGGGACTACCCCCCCCCGGTGCCGCCCAGAACTGAGTAAACATACCTACTTTACAATCTTACTGATTGTGGAGTCAGCTTTCTGTGAGTCATTTTGGTGAGCCAGGCAGGAGACACTCTGCTCGGCTGCGGGATCGGCTGCGGCGCGGACGCCCCTAGGTGCACCCTGAGTATTTTGCTCAGAGGGGACTCCACTCTCAGCTGCTCCGCCTGTATCCATACTAGTCCATGGAGCCTGGTGGGATTCATCCCAGGGTGTTTAGAGAGCTGGCTGATGTCATCGCGGGACCTCTCAGTTATTTTTCAATGGTCTTGGGAATCTGGAGAGGTCCCAGTTGACTGGAAGCTGGCAAATGTTGTGCCAATTTTTAAGAAGGGCACGAAAGAAGACCCTGGCAACTACAGGCCTCTCAGACTCACATCAGCGCCTAGTAAAATTATGGAGAAGATTATCCTTGAAGTTAGTGAAGCGCACCTGGGGGACAATGCAGTCATAGGTCCCAGACAACATGGGTTCACTAGGGGTAGGTTCTCTTTGACTAACTTGATTTTCTTTTATGATAAGATCACCCATCTAGTCGAACAAGGGAAACCAGCTGATGTGTTCTTCTTGGATTTCAGTAAAGCTTTCAATACAGTTTCTCATAGGATCCTACTGGACAAAAAGTCCAGCATACAGGCATACAGCTAGACAAAAACATCATACAATGGGTGAATGATTGTCTAACATGTATGGCTCAAAGGGTTATGGTAAATAGGGTTTATACCAGGCTGGCAGGCAGTCAGCCAGGGCTCCATTTTAGGGACAGTTCTTTTCAGTGTTTTCATAAATAATTGGGATGTAGGACTAGAAGGTGTTTTGAGAAAATTTGCTGACGACACTAAACTTGGAGGAGTTGTTCAATTTGTTGAGGGTGGAAAGGCCTTTCAGAGAGATCTGGACAGATTGGAGAGCAGGGCGATCACCAACCACATGAAGTTTAACAAAGGCAAGTGCCGGGTCCTGCACCTGGGAAGGGGCAACCCTGGCTATACATACAGACTGAGGGACGAGATGCTGGAGAACAGCCTCGCAGAGAGGGATCTGGGGGTTTTGGTTGATAGCAAGTGGAATATGAGCCAGCAGTGTGCCCTGGCATCCAGGAGGGCCAACCGTATCCCGGGGTGCATCAAGCACGGCATTGCTAGTCAGTCGAGGGAAGTGATTGTCCCGCTCTACTCTGCGCTGGTCAGGCCTCACCTCGAGTACTGTGTGCAGTTCTGGGCACCACAGTACAAAAAGGATGTGAAGCTGTTGGGGAGTGTCCACAGGAAGGGCTATGAAGATGGTGAAGGGCCTAGAGGGGAAGACGTATGATGAGCGGCTGAGTTCACTTGGCCCATTCAGCCTGGAAAAGAGGAGGCTGAGGGGAGATCACCTTCCTCACGAGGAGGAGTGGAGGGGCTAGCGCCGATCTTTTCTCTTTAGTGACTAGTGCTGTCACTAGACCCTTGGGAATGGAGTCAAGCTGCGACAGGGGAAGTTCAGCTTGGATATCAGGAAAAGGTTCTTCCCTGAGAGGGTGGTCATGCACTGGAACAGGCTCCCCAGGGACACAGTCACGGCACCAAGCCTATCGGAGTTTAAGAAACATTTAGACTATGCTCTTAATCATACGGTCTGAATTTTTGGGTAGACCTGTATTGTGCCAGGATTTGGACTCGATGATCTTTGTGGGTCCCTTCCAACTCAGGATGTTCTATCATTTTATGTTTTTATGATTCTATGATTCAATGAAATGTTCTAGGACTATATTGTCAGACAGGCAAGCTTTATCCTGTCCATGGCTTACCATTTGGTGGCATATTGTAGGGCTATGCTTATAGCCCTTAGGGAGAACAGGAAATGTATATTTTCTACTTTTTCATGTAAACACAAACTGGTCCTGACACGGTGGAAAGTTATTGACTGAGAAAAAGGCATTGATGAGATGAAAAGCTGCATGCCAATTGCCAATTTGAGTAACTAGTTGCTCCATAATAGTGACTATAATCTAATTGCAATATTTCTCCAGCCTTGGTGCCCTAACAAAGCTGCCCCCTAGGTCCTTCCAAACATCGTGAGGCCAGCTTAGCATGTACTGTGACTGTGGTGGTTTTACTGTGCTAGGCAGCCGAACACCACAACTGCTCTCTCACTCCCCCTCCTTATAAGAGGAGGGGAAGAAGTAAAGGATAGTACAACCTTCACCCCTTATTCCATAACATTTGTGTCACTCTCGGGTCCCCCATACATTAGCATATAAGTATTCTCATCACCATTGTTCCTTGTTCTTTAACAGACTGATAGCTATATTTTTTCGTTCTATAGGTCTTTCTCGGAAAATATTCATAAGAACTGTTGAAGCTTTAGGCTTCATCTTCCAAAGTGGTCACTCGGGGAAGGCAGAGTTGTATGTCTGGATGCCAGCACCAGCTTAGCTCAAGTCCTTGTTGCACTGCCTGGTTCCTTGCAAATTTGACCTGTCTTTGATCCTGCAGCGTCTTCCTACAACATATAACTTAGATTACAGATCTAAGGTTACAGGTGTATTGAATGCCCCTCCAAGTGAAAGCAAACTGCGGCCTGCATGCTGCTGCCAAAGGGATGGAGAAAAATGCATTAGCAATATCAACTGTGGCGTACTACTTGGCTGCCTTTGACTCTAGTTCATATTGGAGTTCTAGCATATCTGGTACTGCAGCACTCAGTGGTGGCGCCACTTCGTTCAGGCCACGATAGTACTCTGTTAGTCTCCACTCACCATTAGACTTTCGCACTGGCCATATGGGACTATTGAAAGGTGAATGAGTCTTGCTGATCACTCCTTGCCTCTCCAGTTGACGAATTAGCTTATGGATGGGAATCAGGGAGTCTCGGTTGGTGCGATATTGCCGCCGGTGCACAGTTGTGGTAGCAATTGGCACCTGCTGTTCTTCGACCCTCAGCAACCCCACAACAGAGGGGTCCTCTGAGAGACCGGGCAAGGTAGACGACTGTTTAATGCCCTCTGTCTCTAAGGCAGCTATGCCAAAAGCCCACCGGAGCCCTTTTGGTTCCTTGACATATACTCTTCTAAAAACCAGGACACTATATTCACATGTTGCATGAATTTCCCAATAACCCTCTTGATGTAAAACAGTTAATATTTGCCTCATTTATTCAGCATTTCTCCCCCAATCAGAGAGTATCTGTTTTCCTTTGGACTTTGTGACTCTTAATTCCTTAAAAACCTCTTTCTCTTAAAACTTTCTTGTTCTTTTTAGTTTTGGGTAGGGGTAGCTCAACAATTCCCTGAATCCTCTCTGGATTTATTCTTCATTCCCCCTCTGACACTATATGCCCTAAATATTTGACTTCTCTTTCTACGAATTTCAATTTATTTTCCAATACTTTCAAGCACTGTTTTCCCAGAAAGTTGAACAGCTTGTTAGTGGCTTCCTTCACAACTGTTTTTTCCTGTCCTGACAATAAAAGATCATCCACATATTGTAACAGTAACATCTCCTTTACAGGTTGGAATTGCTCCAAAATCTATTCTAGTATTTGCCCAAATACATTGGTGGCCCTGTAAACCTCTGAGGTAAAATTGTCCATCCGTATTGCAGCTTTCGCCCCATTTCAGAGTCTTTCCACTCAAAGGCAAGTATATCTTTGCCCTCAAGGTCTGAGAGCACCCTGTTAATAATACCTTTATTCCAGTCTAACAGTTTACTATTTGAATGCCCAATTGCAACATCAAATCCTTTCCCAACAAATTAGTCCCTGCCTCGGGTGCATACAGTAATTGCCCAGTGATCATTCTATCCCTAGCCTCAGCTTGGTGTCTCCCAAAAGTAGCACTGTTATCCCAGCACCTTCTACCCCCATCACCTTTACAGTTTCATTAGTTAATTTAAGCCTTAATACTTCACAGGCCAGTAATGACCTAGGTGCCTCAGTGTATTGGGTTCACATGGTAAGGTTCTGGTAGCGGAGGGGGCTGCAGTGGTAGCCCCTGTGAGAAGAATCCAGCAGCTGCCCCATGTTAGATAAGGGCCAGTTTCAGCCTACTCCAAAGGGGCCCACTGCTGCCCAGAGCCAAGCCATGAGCAATGCAGTTTAAATCTCTGTGAGAGCACATCCAAAACAGTGAAATAGTCTTTTACTACAGGAATTATAATCAGATTGGGTTCTTCTCCCACTAATTCAAGTATTCTCTCACTTCCTTTCTTTATTAGGACGGCGAACATTTCCAGCCGCGTTGCAATAGTTTTTGAGGGTTGATGGGGTAAAAAGACCCATTCCAGGACCACTAAGGGGTCCTTACAGGAGGGGTCCCATTGCCCGATAATAGCCACTGGTTGTCGTTCTTGATTACAAATATATAATTGAAGGGGGAGGTTCTCACTACGACGATGGCATTACTGTGCTGAGATTCTTTCGTTAACCATTTGCAATGCTTTATGAGCCTCCTCAGTCCATCGCTTTGGGGCATTAATAACAGTGTTTCCCTTTAATAACTCAAAGAGAGGCGCTAATATCGAATTGTCTATCCCACATTGTAGTCTAATCCAGTTTATATTGCCTAGTAATTTCTGTACATCATTCAGTGTCTTAACATCTGCATTAATGGATATCTGCTGTGGTTGAATGGTTTGCTGTATCTTCCACCCCAGATACTTCCAAGGTGCTTGGGTCTGCACCTTTTCAGGTGCAATTTGGAGTCCTGCTGTCTGTAACGCTTGTTTTAAGGCAGGCAGTGCCTCTTGGACCTTATCACTAGAAGGTCCAGCTAGTAGGATATCGTCCATGTAGTGGTATATGTATATCTCCGGAAAGCATTGGTGTACTGGTTGGATAGCTTTTGCGACATAGGTTTGGCACGTGGCTGGGGTGTTTTTTCATGCCTTGTGGTAGTACGGTCCAATGATATCGGTCCATAGGCTCCTTCCTATTGATCTTTGGTAATGAAAAGGCAAAACGAGAAGAGTCATCAGGATGCAAAGGAATTGTGAAAAAACAGTCTTTCAAGTCCATAACAACGATGTCCCAATTACAGAGTATCATTGTAGGTGAGGGTAATCCTGGCTGCAAGGAGCCCATGTCCTCGATCACTGCGTTGATTCGTCGCAAATCATGCAGTAATCTCCATTTCCTGCACTTCTTCTTGATGACAAACACTGGTGAATTCCATGGGCTGTTTGTTGGAACAATATGTCCTTGCTGGAGTTGTTCTTGAACCAACTCCTGCAATGCCGCAATCTTATCTCTTGTAAGCGGCCACTGATCCACCCGTATTGGTGATTCCCTTTTCCATGTGAGACAGAGTGTCGGTCGCTTATCAATGGCCACTACTGAAAATTTTCAGGAGAGGAGATGGTGAATTTACATTGTCCCATCACATCTCGCCCCATCGGGCTGATGGGGATATTAGTAATGTAAGGGTGTACTGTGCACGTAGTATCTTCTTGGGTTTTTATAGTAAGCGTCGTGGCACTCTGAAAGGTGCTTGACATTCCTCCCACTCCAACCAATCCACCTGAGGGAGTTGTCATGGGCCAAGCAGAGGGCCAGTCTTTAATGGCAATTACAGTAACGTCCGCTCTAGTGTCCGCCAGCATCTTGCATTGACTGGAGGGTGGGTGCTCAGAATTATTCCAAAGGGTAACAGTAAGCATTGGCTGATGCTGGGCTATGTCGGCGGCCCAAAACATCTCGGGGAACCTGGTTGACCCGAAACCTGCTGCTCCCCTGATAGCATCCACAGCCTTTGGTACTACTGCTCGAAAAAGAATCAATTGAGCAATTCTAGTTCCCTTTGGTATTGACAATGGTGGAGACGGTGTCCAAGCCATAGCTTGGATTTGTCCATTACAGTCGGCATCAATTATCCCCGGCAAAACAAACAATCCGGTCAAAGTTGTACTTGATCGTCCTAGCAGCAATGCACTACAGCCATTCCCAATTGGTCCTTTGACATTCAATGGAATTTTATGAACGTGAGTACCCCACAAAGTGGCGTCTGTTACTGTAGAGACATCCACTCCGGCACTCCCTCTGGTTCTTGCTGAGCGGGTGTCCACGGTGGTAACCGTGGCAACGCGGCAGCAGATGGCGCTGGACCCTGCGTCAGCATTGCATTTGGAGCCCTCCCTTGTGGGAGGTTCCTCCTTTAACCGGGAGGCGGGGGTACTTGTGTCGTCGTGCGGCCCCGCCCCGCGCTCCTCCTCCCGTTTCCCTGCCGCGGCGACAGAGGCTGTCTTTCCGCGTTGTATTTAGAGCGGCACTGGCTCGCCCAGTAGCGTCCCCTCCCACATCCGGGATACAAAGTGGGCGGGACTGGAGGCGAGCTGCCCGCCCCCGCCCCCACCTGGGGCATGCAGAGACTAGGTGGTTCGGGTCTCTACACCGACTGCGTTTTATCTCCCCTGGGGGTCCTGACTGATGGTTAGTGCTGTTGCAAAAGCGGACGCCAGCGATTCGGTATGATGTTCGATACAACCCACTTGGTTACACGCCTCTATCATCTGAACTATTGTTGCATTCACGGGCAGAGTCTGTAGCACCTTTTTACAGTCGGTGTTTGCGTTTTCTACCGCTAGCCTTTGTAGCAAGGCGTCTTTTGCTTCCCGATTGTCAATCTGCTTATCTAGTGCATCGCGAAGCCGATCGATAAACTGCGTGTATGGTTCAGACACCCCTTGCTGGACCTTTGTAAAGGGCTGCGCGGGCTTCCTTGTCTTCGGAGTTCTCTGGGATTCTTAACATTGCCTGGAGGGCTAGGGTTGCAGTCAGCCGGAGAATGCCTGAATCTAGATTCGCCTGAAGGTGTGGATCCGCCATCGGGTCTGTACCCATCAATTGAGGTATACCGACTCTGAAAAGTGGATTCCCCCGGTTGTCTTTCTAAATTTTGGAGTGCTGAGTGTTCGCACAATTCTCTCCATTTCTGTTCCCATAATAACTTCTGTGTCAGAGTTAATATCATCGTTGCTACTTGTCGTATGTCAAAGAGAGTTAAAAGCTGTCCTGTCATGACATTCTCCAGCAGGGACTGCGTAGATGGGGCCAATAACCCATAAGTGGTCACTGTCTTACGTAGTTCTTTAATAAGGTCCCGATGGAAGGGTTGCCAGTCATTTTGCCCACAATCCTGAACTTGGACTGGAAAAGCGAGTTTCCCCCCCCCCCCCCCCCCCCGCCTTTATTGCTTCTCTCTGAAGTTGTTTCCAATGATCTCAGGGGTCAAAGGGACCCCCCACGGGCAGCGCCGTTGGCCCTGTGGGTGGTGGCACTGACGGCCGCTGAGACACTGCCCCCGCCTCTGTTCCCAGGTCTAACACTTTAAACAACTGTTGTTTGATTTGTAGGTACTCTCCAGAGCAGCTCACAGGACAAAGAATTAGCGTGTTCTCATATGGCTCTGGTTTTGCTGCTACACTGTATTCCATCAGAGTTACACAGGATGCCACTCCTGGTGAGTGAAAGGAAAATATTCTAATCAACTCCTTTGCACAGCTAGCCTCTAAATGCTTTGTTACATTGAAACATGGGATTAGAAATTAGAGAGTGATTGATTAAGAATGAATATGTAGGCAACAGTCATTGCTTAATATGTGCTACATTTGCGATGTGCCTGTGCTGCACTTAGGCTTCCAGATAACAGGAGCCCCTGGGACCCCAAGAACCAGATCAAACCAACTTTATGGTTCGGACTGTGACCAAGGGCTCAGAGAGCATGCGCAAGGAGACAAGGTGAAAAGTTCAACCTTGGGGATGAAGACATCTTACTTCATCCTCACAACCCTCAGTGCCCACCACCAGAAGGCACTGCGCAAGCACAGAGGGGAGGAGTTTATGGAAATTACTTCTTGGAACTAATTTTAATACTAAGCGGGGACGGGTTATGAATATGTATAGGCATACTGGGAAACCTCATGCATATGTAAACCTTTACTGCATATAACCAAAGCAAATTGCCGTGTTAGGGGCACACGACTTTGGTGGGACTACCCCCTGTGCCGCCCAGTGCTGTATAAACATACCTACTTTACAATCTTACTGATTGTGGAGTCAGCTCTCCATGAGTCAACATTACCTACCAGCCTATGTAAACCTGTAGAACAGTGCTTAATGACAGTAAAGTTAAAGACCATTCCAGCTCCAGGGAATGGTTTAAGTGTCTCCTTGTGCAAATAGATAATATTTTTTTAAATGCTACAAGTGTTTTGCTCAAGTAATTGGGAATATTTGTAACTAACCAGAAGTTTAATTTCTATAACACAAAATATTTTGAACGGTCTTGAAATGTTAACATGCTAGTGTGCAGCTCTCAGTACTTGTGCTACCTTACATGATGGGTTGATGTTTTAGGTTCTGCATTGGACAAAATAACTGCCAGCCTTTCTGATCTTAAAGCAAGACTTGACTCAAGAAAACGTATTGCACCTGATGTCTTTGATGAAAACATGAAGATTAGACAGGAAACATATCATTTAATAAATATAAATCATTCCTAATCCTACAGTAAAATATTTATTACTTAATTTTTATGAATTTAATTAAATGATTTGGGTGTAGAATGAAGAGAATGTCCAACTCTTTCTACTTCTGTATAGCTTGTAAAGTGTTTTTCTATACCTTGTATTCATTGGCCTGATGTGGCTGAAATGAAAATGCAGACTTGGTTTTCCTGTCTTACCACTTCCAAACTGCAATGTGTGAAAGGCCTGTGTTGTATAAAACTCTCACCAGGAACCAACTAACAGTATGTTACTGGCTTTTTTTAAAAACAGCCAACTATATTCCACAGTGTTCAGTAGATCTCTTTGAGGGAATATGGTACCTTGTGCGTGTGGATGAAAAATACAGAAGAACTTATGCATGACACCCACTCATGGGTGATGGACTCCTGGAGGCAGGAGTTGAAGTTATCCACCCAGGCATTGTTTGTGAGGTGAACACTGTGCACTCTTTAAAAGTTTTATATCAAAGTTGGAATAATTTATGTTTGTCTTAGCATGTGCATGTCTGTTAAAAGAGGAAAGGGTTTAACGAGTTACTTCAATGCTTTGTTAAAATATGTAACATACAAATCAGAAGTTTGAAAAAAATTGAACATCGGATTTTTAAAAGTACATTTCATCATAACAAGAACAAAGCAAGAAACAGGATAAGGGAGAATGGGCTGAAGTTGCACCAGGGGAGGTTTAGGCTGGATATTAGGAAGAACTTTACTGAAAGGGTTGTTAGGCATTGGAATGGGCTGCCCAGGGAAGTGGTTGAGTCACCATCCCTGGAGGTCTTTAAAAGACGTTTAGATGTAGAGCTTAGGGATATGGTTTAGTGGAGGACTTGTTAGTGTTAGGTCAGAGGTTGGACTCGATGATCTTGAGGTCTCTTCCAACCTAGACAATTCTGTGATTCTGTGATCTTGTTTTTTTTCCCAAATATTTTTGAGATCAGCCTCAATTCACCCCGTTTGGCCTACATATATACAGCAACTGGCATTAATTATAGTTCAACCCCCCTCCTTGCAAGGCTAGTAATAAATCCAGTACCATTAGATTCTGGAATACTATCTTTGACAGACTTTAAAAGACGTTTAGATGTAGAGCTTAGGGATATGGTTTAGTGGAGGACTTGTTAGTGTTAGGTTAGAGGTTGGACTAGATGATCTTGGAGGTCTCTTTCAACCTAGATGATTCTGTGATTCACATAATCAGTTTGCATGAAGCATAACTGATTTGAATGACTTAAGACCAAGCCATCCAGTGTAGCATGAATATTGTTTGAGAGTTGGACTGGCCCTGAATTATGAATGTACACAAACTAGAAAACTGCATTTAATTTTTCTTTTTCCTCCTCTTCTTAGTACATCCCAAGCCCTGCTAAGAAAGTGCCAAGAATCCGTGCAACAACAGAATCTGAAGGCATTACTATTGCCACTTCCGATGGGGAGCATTAAGATACCTCTGTGAGGTAGGGAATGGAAAAAGGTGTGAGGGTAGGGTGAAAGAGAGAGAGGTTTACAGTAGTACTGTAGTAGTAGTTTAATTGTATGATAGTACTTAATTGGAGCATGGAAAAACTGTTTAAACTCCTTGAAAGGATTTCTCATAATACAGTGTGCTGATGCTTAAATATTTTCAAAACATGAAAATCATTATAATATACTGGAGATGGAGGGACTTGTTAGGGGCTTTGTGGATTTCTTAACATGTATGTTTGTTTTTTTTTAATTGATGAGTAGTAGTTGTAGTCTATCACAAGGTCTTTATCCATGGGGAAAAAAAAAAAAAAAAAAAAAAACAACAAAGCAAAACAAAAAACTGTCAATTTGTACTTAAAAGCATGAGGCAAAATAGTCTGGGCTTTTAATGTTAGGGTTCTCAGTGCCTTGACAGTAAGCAGTCTTCTGAATACTGCATTTCTCTTTCCCTTTATCACCTTCCATTTCTTCTCCCAATCTACCTCTCCTCACCTCCTTGCTTTGGGAAAGGTATAGAACCAAGTAACGTTCATTATTGAAATAAAATATCTCTCTCTCCTATCAAAATAACTGGATCAAGAACCATTAGGCTGACAGTCATGTGTGTGCCTCCCCCCCAACTCTGTAACCAACTATCTTAGTTACTATGGAATTACACCAAAGAATCATTTTGTGTGTTTTATACCTGCATTATTATAAATCACAGCAGCCTGGAAGGAAAGAGGAATGAGGAGGGAGATATAGTTGTTCTTCTAAGGAATAAAAAGGTTATATTTCTTGATTTGGCACCTTTCAGGAATATTTAATTGTAATAGAAATATTTAAGGCAGCAGAATTTTCAAATAAAACTTTTAGATATTATGAAGCTGTTTTAGTTGGCAAACTAAGAAAGGGAAGAAGATCACTTTGTCTGGAACTCTAGCCTCTCACTATTCTTTATATAATACATTGCTAAGAGACTATTTCTAACTTTGAATTTGGTTTTGTACTTTGGAAGTCATTCTCACTATTGGAGCTGTTGTAAGAGTCGGGTCTTTTTTTGTTTTTCTTCCCCTCCCAACATGCAAGCTAAAAGCTATCCATTTTACAAGTGGTAGATATGCAGTGCTAATGGGGAGTCCATTCTGGTAGATTTATAAAACCTGGACTGGAAATTGAAAAACTATGACATGAGCCTTGTAAGCTTGTAATACATATATTTAATACATATATTTAATTGAGCTAATGTACGGAATGAAGTTTTGTTGATTTTTTTTACTTGTTTGATAATTCAACAAAGCTACATTATCTAATATAAAGTAGCAAGAAATAATTAATCTGTTTAAATCACAATCTTTTTTGTATAATGAAGTTTTTGTATTATCTGTCACTTACTTGGTAACTTGCTGTATTTGTACAGTCAAGCCTTGGTAAAATAGTTGTTTATTATAAATTGATACTAATGTTTGCTCTGTTGAAAGTAGTGGAGATATGATGCATGAAGATATAATTTGAAAGTATTTTGATATAGGTTGCCCTCATTAAACTTATTTTGGCACCAGGAAAAAAAAAATGTCATGGAACAAAGGCTGTTGCTGGCAGTGGACAAGCCAAGAATTGAGATACTGGCACAAAACGTTAACCACAGGGACCTCACTGTCTGTGAGGCTGATTCTTCATTAAAATAAAGTTTGAGATATTTGAAACCTGTTGGAGTAGTGTTGACTTGTTGGGTTTCAGGATGCATTTTTTTGTTAATAAGAAAGAAAGAGGAAACTGGCCTTGTGAAAACCCAGAGTTCTGAGATCATAAGCTGTGTGAACCTCCTGGATCTTTCTCTTTAATATCATTCCATTTCACAGTCATTCCATCATCACAATCTTCACAAACTTGACTTACATCAAAAAACAAAAAGAATTCCCCACACCAAAATAAACATAACATCATCACAGCACTGACAAGGTGGACAATTTACACACGCACCACCCCTTGTCCCTTCACCACATTAACATGAAACATATTCCTTCACAATTACTGCTTTCTTAGATTCCTCACAATTATTACATTCATAACAATCATCCAGTCCATGTTTTGTCTGTTACTTCTCTCAACTATCATCCTTATCTCAAATTCCTTGAGCCCCACATCAGGCGCCAAAAAGGACTGTAGTGGTTTTACTCAGGTGGGCAGCTGAGTTCCACCACGGCCACTCTCTCACTCCTCCTTCCTCAAAGAGCTTGAGGTTTGAGATCAGAATAATTTAATTAAAGGGAAAGGGAAAAAAAAAAAAAAAAAAGGCCATGTGGAAGCGCAGAGAGAAAGGGGGAAAAAAAAAGTTATTCTCTACTTCCCATCAATGAGCGATGTTTGGCCACGTCCTGGGAAGCAAGGCCTCAAAATGCGTAGTGGTTGTTCAGGAGGAACAGTCCCTCCCCCACGAGAGCCCCTTTTTATTGCTGAGTGTGACATCAGGTGTTATGGAATATCCCTTTGATTGGTTTAGGTCAGCTGCCCTGGCGATGTCCCCTCCCCATCACTTGCCCACCCCCAGCCTGCTGGCCCTTGGGGGCTTGGAAGGAGTCCTGATGCTGTGCCAGCACTATGTGGCAATAGACACAACACTGGAGTGATATCAGTGCTGTTCCAGCTACGAGTGCAGAGCACAGCACTGTGTGGGCTGCTGCAGGGAAAGGTGACTCCATCCCAGACAGACCCAGCACACCTGCCACCAGTGGGGGACCCATGTTGGAGATGTTTGCTCTTCACAGATTGACCCTGTAGTACAGACCCATATTGGAGCACTTCTTGAAGACCTGTTGTCTGTGGGAAGCCAGCATAGGATCAGTTCAAGAAACATGGCATCCTGTTGGAGGGACCCTACCTTGTAGCAGGGGAAGAGAGTGACCAACGTAGCCTTTGGGCCAGTCCGAGCAGGACAAGATGTAAATAATGTGCTCTACACCGCAGCTGGGGAGGATTGCCCCACCTAGAGCCTCTGGCAGAAAGAGCCCCGGGGAAACTCAAGGTCAACCCTAGGGTTTCGGAGTCAGGGATACAGAGGATCTGAGGCCTGTCACACTCCAACCAAAAAAAAATATATATATAAAAAAAATAATAATAATAAAAAAAGATATTAGCAGTGTCTGAAGGGGTTTGATCTGCATCAGAAGTGGGTGGTACTGAAGCACAGCTACTCCTGGCAGCACAGTTGCTGGTGCTGGGCTGGCTGTTCAAAGGGTGGGTCCCCTCTACACATTATGCAACTGATACTATGTGGAGTAAATTGGTTGCACTGATTACTCAGCGGATTCGAATAGGAAACCTCAATCACCCAGGAATTTTCAAAGTGATTGTAGACTGGAGTATCACCAGAGGAGGAGGTGACACATGCTGAAGAGGCCCTGCTGTATAACAAGCTATCAGAAAATCACACACACACACAAATAGTTTCTAGGTTGGAAGAGACCTCAAGATGATCGAGTCCAACCTCTGACCAAACACTAACAAGTCCTCCACTAAACCATATCACTAAAAAATGAGAAGTAATATGCCCTGTTCACTGATGAGTCATGTCGTATTCTGGGAAAACATTAGAGGTAGAAGGCTGCTGAAGGAGAAGGTGAATCGAGTCTGTTTGCAGAACTGAAAATCATACAGCTGGCTTTAGATATTGCTGAACGAGAAAAGTGGTCAGAGCTCCTTCTCTATACTGACTCAAGAATGGTAGCAAATGCCCTGGGGGGATGGTTACAGCAATGGAAGCAGAACAACTGGCAGCACAGGGGCAAACACACCTGGGCTGCTGCATTGTGGAAAGATATTTCTGCCTGGGTAGAGAACCTGGGTGTAAAGGTACACCACGTAGATGCTCATGTGCCCAAGAATTGGGCCACTGAAAAACATCAAAACAACCAGCAGGTGGATCAGGCTGCTAAGATTGAAGTAGCTCAGGTGGACCTGGACTGGCAACATAAGGGTGAATTATTTATAGCTCAATGGGCCCAAGACACCTCAGGCCATCAGGGTAGAGATGCAACATACAGATGGGCTAGTGATCGAGGGGTGGACCTGACCATGGACACTATAGCACAGGTTATTCATGACTGTGAAACGTGTGCTGCAATCAAGCAAGCCAAACGGTCAAAGCCTCTTTGGTATGGAGGACGATGGCTGAAATATAAATATGGAGAGGCCTGGCAGATTGATTATATCACACTCCCTCAAACCCACAACGGCAAGCGCCATGTACTTACAATGGTGGAAGCAACCACCGGATAGCTGGAAACATATCCTGTGCCCCATGCCACTGCCCGGATCACTGTTTATGGGCCTTGAAAAGCAAGTCCTGTGGTGACACGGCACCCCAGAAAGAATTGAGACAGACAATAGGACTCATTTCCGAAATAACCTTAAAGACACTTGGGCCAAAGAGCATGGTATTGAGTGGGTGTATCACATCCCTTATTATGCACCAGCCTCCGGGAAAGTCAAACGATACAATGGACTGTTGAAGAGTACACTGAAAGCAATGAGTGCTGGGACATTCAAAAATTGGGATACACATTTGGCAAAGGCCACCTGGTTAGTCAATACTAGGGGATCTGCCAACCAAGCAAGACCTGCCCGATCAAACCTGTTATGTACTGTAGAAGGGGACAAAGTCCCTGTAGTGCATGTAAAAAATATGCTGGGAAAGAAAAAAACAACAACACAGCTGCTGCTTGGAGACGGTGTGGGCATCGGTTAGCAGGTGGTGAGTAATTGCATTATGCATCACTTGCTTTGTACATGTTATTGTTATTATTTATTTTATCTTTATTATTATTTCTCTTCCTTTTCTGTCCTTTTAACTGTCTTTATATCAACCCACAAACTTTTACTTCCCCTCCCCCCTCATTCTCTCCCCCATCCCCATGGGGGGGTAGGGGGGAGCAAACGGCTGTGTGGTGCTTAGCTGCCTACTGGGTTAAACCACAACACTGTGTAATACAGATAGGATTAAAAGTAATAACATATACTGTAACCTAGAATACACTATAACCCAGAGGATTCTGGTGGTGAAGTTATAGGGTTTAAGAAAAAGGAAACTTGGTCTATCGGGAAGAATGCCCCTGTGTTCTTCTTAGCCTGTGTAGTACCCCTCCAGGCCTGTTGTTGGCAGTTTCTGTGTTCAGGAATGACAAAAGAGAGTATGTTTTTAATGTTTTGTTTGTTTGTTTGTTTTTAAATAAAAAACAGAAAAACTCATGATATCTTTGTTGCTAGTATAAGCAAAATGTACCAACTTAGGATAAAAATCCAGTCTTTCTAGCTTGGTTGTGTAAAATTGAGACTTTGCTTAGATACAGAAGTAGAATAATGAACGTGAAGACTCATTTATCAAATACTTAATGTTTGTTAATCATGTATTTTGCTGCAATGAAATAACATGGGCTTAAGATAAGTATATTCTTCTCCAGGGCTGAAATCTTATTTTCAGGTAAAAGACCTTCTTTATAACACTTTATATTAAACTTATTATGATGTTTACTGTATGTTCAGACCAAAATATCTGAGGCTTGCCTTTTGTAAATGAACTTGTAGAATACCTAAAACTTATTTTTTTAAGTTAATATAAACTTACAGAAAGTTAAAGTATATATGAAATATATGTAGGCCTATAGAAAGAGATGTGGATAGATGAGCTGGTTTTATGGTTTTCTTTTTTTTTCCTTTAAGATCTACCATAATGCCTGGGTCTATTTCAGTGAATGCTGAATGCTGTTGGCCCAAAGATGTGGGAACTGTTGCACTAGAAATATATTTTCCCTCTCAGTATGTTGACCAGACAGAGGTGTAGAAGTATGATAGTGTGGATGCTGGCAAATACACCATTGGGTTAGGCCAGTCAAAGATGGGGTTCTGCTCTGACCAGGAGGATATCAGTTCTCTCTGTCGGACTGTGGTTCAGAAGCTTATTGAGAGAAACAGCCTTTCCTATGACTGTATTGGGAGATTAGAAGTTGGAACGGAGACAATAATTGATAAATCAAAATCTGTAAAGACTGTCCTGATGCAACTTTTTGAAGAAACTGGTAATATAAATGTAGAAGGAATCGACACCACAAATGCATGCTACAGAGGCACTGCTGCTCTTTTTAATGCTATTAATTGGATTGAGTCCAGTTCTTGGGATGGTAAATACAAGGTATTTTCTTGTAAAGTTATGTCATTCTCTATTGTTGAGTAGTCTGCCTTATAATTACTGGAAATTGGCCATGGACAGCTTTGTGCTTTTTAGGAAGGACACTCCAAAAAGATAAGGTGGTGGAGTTGCTCTTTATATGAGTGAGCAACTGGAATGTATGGAGCTCTGCCTGGGGGGGATGAAATTGTGGTGGTTTTACCGTGCTGGGCAGCTAAACCCCACAACCGCTCTCTCACTCCCCCTCCTTTAGATAAGGAGGGGGAGAAGTAAAGCAAAGAACAACTCACGGGTTGAGATAAGGATAATTTAATTAAAGGGAAATAATTATAATAATTAAATAAAGACTACCATGAACTAAACAATTTAACTAAGGGGAAATAAAAGGGAAAGGGGAAAAAGGGAGGAAAACAAACAAACAAAATAAATGAAAGCTATATGGAAGTGCAGAGGAAAGAAATTACTCTCTACTTCCCACAAATGAGCGATGATTGACCATGTCCTTGAAGCAAGGCCTCAACGCACGCAGCCGGTGTTCGAGAGTGTGAGAAACACTCCGTAGCCAATAACTTAGGCTCAGGCGAGGATCTCAGTGAAGTAGTAATTTATTCGCGATTGCAATGGCGGGCGCCCCACAAGCAGGAGAGAGCGCATCTACTAGTTCCAAAACACAGTTTATATACCTTTTTATGGCAGGACCCTCCCCTGTTTCCCCACTGAGTGGGTAATCCAGATTCACAATCTATCTGATGCTTCACAAACAATGCATGGCCTTCAGTCGCCGGCCTGTTAAATTTCAAATTTCTTTTGACATTTTTACTGCTTGAAGTGGTAATGTTTCTTCACTTATCTGACTTGACTTGACACCGTGATTTTCACCTAATTGTCCTAAGGAGTCTGATTGTCTGCATTTTACAAGGTTGCCTGCTAAACTTTTCTTATCACTGTAAGCATATCTCAGTACCACATTCCCTCCTTCTAAACAATGTAACTCTGCAAAAACAACATTTCTATTCCTACAATTCCCCCCTTTTCTTTTTTTTTTATAAACTGTTGATTTTTGCAAAAACTCTTTTTATTTTTATTTATTTATTTATTTTAAGTGTAATTTGGTAAATATCTTCCTGTTCTTCACTTTCTTTGCTCTCCATTTCCTCTAATATCATTTTATCTGAGTAGGGTGGTGGATCTATGGTCATTTGTTTCAATAATGTGGTTTCAATTAACCGCTGGACAAGTCCCCTTACACAGGGGATAACGCAACAGCCAATAGCTGTCAAAACTCCTGCTACCATAATCAAGGATGTAAATATGGACATTACCATCCCTTTCCATTTACCAAACCAAGATTTCAACCATCCTGTGATGGAAGTGTCTGCTCCCGAATTTTCTGCTAATTCATTGGCAAGGGTGGTAAGCCCTTGCAATGCTCTTGTTACTGTGCCATCCGGGGCAGTATTGTTACGGATAAAAGTACAATGGTTGCCCAGCATCACGCATACACCACCCTTCTCCACAAGCATCATATCTAATGCTATCCTGTTTTCCCAAGCCATTTTGCTGATGGCATCTAGTTGTTCAGCGATTCCTCTCATCGCATCCTTGGTATAATTGATGAATCTCTGCTGATTATAATAGAAATAATTAATCCAATCCACATTTTTATTGATTGTTACCCACCAGAACAGTAACTCAAACCCTGCAGCAATTTAATTTCTGGCTTTATATTCATCCCGAACTCCTCTAGGTACCCCAACAGAATCTATGTATACTCTATCATCAAATGATATTCCTAAGCCTCCTTTACTTCTTCTGGGTATTTGTGATGTTTCTCTTTCAAATGCCAGGGTGAAGGGTATAGCTGATTGAACAAGTGCACAAGTGCCTTCCCAATTAGATGGTAGGGTGGACCGTAAGATCTTCCCTCCACTGTACCACCAGAGATCTGCCCTGGGGATCTCTAGCCTTGAACAGTTTCCCATCAAGTCCTTGGTAGCACAAGGCAAATTCTCCAAGATGCCAGGTAGCACTCACACCCTGCCGTGAGAGGCAAGCTGTATGGTTACCTATAGCTGTAGAGAATGCAGGGGGAACTGTGATATTGTTATCATGCAAGAAACAGCAAAGAGAGACTTACAGGCCTCATTTCCCCAGGCAGTCTTTTCTTGGTACAATGCAATCATACATCGCATCCCTTGGGAGTCTTTGGTCCACCCCCATGGGAAGGGCACTATCTGGGCAATCGGTCATCCCGAGGCACAAGCATAGCAGTAGCTACGATTGAGACTCTGGACAGTATATTTGACCCATTCTATCCAGGCATTCACGTCCCCATACCCTGTTTGAATCTCAAATGTTTGAACTGCCACATTTCAGAGGGCCTCCTGTTTACTCTCCTGTTTTCTCCTTGAGTTTCTCCCTTTCTCTGATGGCAATAGAGGATTGTTTCCATACAGCTATTCTCAATCTGGCTGTTGTGTCTCTCCCAGTTATTTGTTCTTTCTGCTCAATTGTCATTGGGCATTTAAATCTCCACAAGCTAACACCTCACAAGCATCAAACGTGACGGCTTGTGGTACATAACCCTCTGTCACAGTCACCCATATTTTGATGGGGTATCCTGTTTTTGCTATTATCTGGTCATGCCTTTTCCAAGTTACCAATTGACCAAGGCCTTCTCTGAGGCCTAGAATCACTAAAAACAAAATTAGTAATCGATTTTTCCCTGTCATTATTTTTAAACCTTAGGTTTCCAAATAATTATCGATACAAAAATAAGATGTACACTACTACTATAACAACCCCCCCCTTGGGAGCACTGCAGTTCGCTATAGGTCTGTCCTTTCTCTCAATCACAAGTCACACTCGTTAGTTACCTGTGAAAATAAAAGGTTAGTTTACAATTGTAATCTCTTATCCTGCTCAGAGTCCACTACGAGATTTTTCTCTTCAATTTCAACTTCCAACAAGTCTTTTGTAGGAACAGCTTCCCAGGTACTAGCGTCGACAGATGCCTTCACTCGAGTATAGTGAGTCCAACCTTTTTCCGCAGTTCTTACGGCTGTTTCATTGGTCAGTAATTGTCCTTCCCATTCAGGCCGGAGTTGACTCTTTCCAGGTCCGAATCAGGACCCAGTTTCCTGGATGATGGTGGTGAATGGGGAATTCCAAAGGTGGGGTTTCAGCCAACAACCCACAGGTCCTGAGAGATGACAAAGAAGAAGACAACCCCAGAATACAGTTCTTAAGGAAACTCTCTTATTTTGAATTGTGGTATCTCATCCCTTCTGCCCAGATAGGGCAATCTGAACAGCATCTCATATGGTGAAATTCCTATATCCTTTCTTGGTGCTGTTTAAACCTGTAGGAGTAAGCATTTTACCAAAGGAAGTTGGGTTTCTAACACTAGTTTAGTTAATTGCTTCTTTAATGTCTGATTCATTCGCTCCACCTTCCCAGAAGAGGAGGGGTGCCAGGGGCTGTGAAAATCCCACTCAATCTCTAAGGCCTGCTTTAACCCTTGCAGTAAAGCTTACACCCATCTAGTCACGTGGTCAATTAGGACAAACAAGTAACTCAGTAAAGTTTACCTGTATACTTTGGAAAGGTCAAACCCCTGGCTCCCGTCCCCCTCTAGATGGGTTACAGAACACCTTTTTATTTACCTTTTGACATATGGTACATCCTCTACATATGTGCTTCCCTAAAGTGTATATTCCTACACAGACATACTTTCTTAGCACAACATCACACATTGCTTGCACCTCCTAATGACTCTTCTGATGTAAAACAGTTAATATTTGCCTCATTATCACTTTATTCAGCATTTCTCTCCCATCAGGGAGTATCGATTTTCCTTCAGACTTCATGGCTTCTGATTCCTTAAAAAAATCTTTCTTTTAAAACTTTTTAGTTCTTTCTTAATTTTCAACAATTCCCTGAATCCTCTCTGCATTTATTCTGTTTTCCTTCAGACATTAGATGCCTTAAATACCTGACTTCTCTTTCTCCATATTGTAATTTATTTATTTATTTATTTATTAATACTCCCAAGCCCTGCTTTCCCAGAAAGTTGAATAGCTTGTTAGTAGCTTTCTTCACAACTCTTTTCTCCTGTCCTGACAATAGAAAACGATCCACATATTTGTTAACATTAATACCTCCTTGGGAGGTTGTAATTGCTCCAAAATCTTTTGTTATTTAAACTGACCCAAATAGATAGGTGGCCCTGTAAACCCCTGAGGTAAAATTGTCCACCTATATTGTTGCTTCCGCCCCCATTTAAGGGTCTTTCCAGTCAGAGGTGAATATACATGTATGTTTGCTCTCAGGGCCAGAGAGCACTCCATTAATAACACTGTTATTCCAGTCTAACAATTTACTATTTGAATGCCCAATTTAATCATCAAATCCCTTCCCAACAAATTAGTCCTTGCCTTGGGTACATACAATAATTACCCAGTGATCATTTTATCCCCTAGTCTCAGCTTGGTATCCCCCCCAAAGTGGCACTGTTATCCCAGCCCCACTTTTTAGGGTTTCATTAGTTAATTTAATCCCTGATACTTTACAGGTCAGTAATGACCTAGCTGTTCCCCAGTGTATTGGGTTTGATGGCAAGGTTCGGGGGCTGTGAGTAGGGGGGTGGGAAACTGCAGTGGCAGCCCCCGTGAGAAAAAAAAAACCCGGAAGCCTCCCCGTGGCAGATAAGGGACAATTTCATCTGGCCCTAAGGGGCCCACTGCTGCCCAGAGCCAAGCCATGAGCAATACAGTCCGTGCCTCTGTGAGAGCACATCCACGAAAACAAACAAACAAAGAAACAAACAAAAACCTGCTTCTCAACAGCAGTTGAGAGAGCGAGAAACCCCCCCGCAGACACCAAAGTCAGTGCAGAAGGAGGGGGAGGAGGCGCTCCAGGCGCTGGAGCCGAAACCCCCCTGCGGCCGCTGGAGAGGCCCCTGGTGGAGCAGGCTGTTCCCCCCTCCCGGATGCTTGGGAAACTGAACAAACACCACAGCAAATATGCAAATATACCAAAACTTCTAGACTGTTACTTAGATAACGCCTACATCACCTTTCCCTGCTCATTCAATTTCAAACAGCTCTGTTAAATATTACATGCCACACCTTTAACACCTTCGGCAAGACTTTTAACACTTCCTTTATCTTTCTCCAGCCCGCACTTTTCTAATACCAGCACCAAAGGCTCAGTCAGAGTCCAACTTAATTCCATACCTTTTCCCTCCAAGATACTGAAACAACATATCAATATAGCATATTTCATCCCATTTTCCTTCTTTCCTCCTTCTTCCACTCCAGATATTCCTATTCGAAGTGGCCAGCCTGGCCACACTTAAAACATCTTATCAAAGCCTGTCTCTGCTAGGACTCGGGCCACAATACAGGCAGCCCTCTTTGCCTGCCATTCCTTCATCTCTCTTCCTCTCCTTTCCATCCTGGCCCTGACTCCCCCTGAAGATTTTCTTCATCTTTCTCCAACCCTCTGCCTCACTACCCGCTGCACTGTCAATACCATTAGTTTCGATCTTTTTTTTTTTTTTTTTTTTTCCCTTCTTATCTCCCCTCCAGACACACCCCTCCAGGGCCTCCCGCAGGAGGGTCCCCCAGTGACTGTTCACTACATTCCCCCCACCTTCTGAAGCATTTTCTGCGTATTTTGCCAGGCTTTAATCACACAATGAACTTTCAAGAGCCCTTGGGATACTGGGTCCTCAGGTCTCATCCCCAAGTACTTTCTCATTCTGACACTAAGTCTCTCATATAATTTCTGTGTTGCACACTATTATTATTCCAGCCAGGATTGGCAAGTGGGTATTTCTGCCCTGCCGGTATTACCCCTGGTCCTGGAGGATGAGCTCTTTCCCATTCTTGTATAGCAGCTCTCCTCCTGATCATTCCCATTTCTTTCCCTGTAAACAACATACTTATAGACATAATTCCCTCCCCCAAGAGTATAAATCAGGTCGTAGGAACTGGTCTAATTGTTCAGCTAGGCTGTTGGGGTCCTTGAATAAAGACTTCCTCTCCTTCTTAAAAAGTCCTAACCTCTCTGCTGGTAAGGAGGAGGGGGTAGTTCACCTAAGAGGATACACAGTTAGTGTTAGTACTGTTAGTATCAGGGAAGGCAAAATTCTCAACATATCTTCTACCTTGTTCTAATTCTTGCCAGAGCGTAGAGTACGATCCTTCTTTAGGGACAGTGTTAATTACAGTCCCTGTCTCCCTTCCTGGAGTGACTGCTGCTGCCACCAGTTCAATATTAAGATTATAGGGAACATAACTTGGCTCCTTCTCTGAAAAAGGAATCTTATTGTTTACACATAAATTTAAAGCCTGAATTTTCATCAGACCCGTATTTTGGCCAAAATACTGCTGTTTCCTTAATTGATTGTTTTGTCCAGACTGATACACAATGTTTAACCTTTTTTTTTTTTTTTTTTTTTTAATTACTTTTCTTTTACAATCCCTCTAATTTTGGGATTATGTTTCCAATTTCTTATCATTTTTCAGGAAGAACTATTAGTAGGCACTCCCCCAGGGATATCTCCCTGTCCCCTGGAACTCATATTTTCCCATTTTTCCTAGCCCTCGCCAGTATGTGCTACAGAAATTTCCCTTCTGCAGTGCACCACACACCAACGTACTGAAAAATGGGGGTGTACCGCCAAGCACTTCCCCGTGCCAGCGTTACCGCACACCTATGAGTTTACCAGATTCCCTGGAACTCGTACTTCCCATCTTTCCTAACCCTCGCCAGTATGTGCTACAGAAATTTCCCTTCTGCAGTGTACCACACACCAACGTACTGAAAGATGGGGGTGTACCGCCAAGCACTTCCCCGTGCCAGCGTTACCGCACACCTGAGTTTACCAGATTCCCTGGTGTACTTCCAAGCACTTCCCCGTGCAAGGATTACCGTACACCAGATTCCCCTGGTGTAGTGCCAGCACTTCCCCGTGCAAGGGCTTACCATACACCAGATCACCCGACCCCCAAGGCAATACTTAATATTTCTTACCTTGGTCTGTGCACAGAGTTACCGGATCGATTCTTAAAAACCCGGAGTGCCTACCTTCTTCCTTTCCCCACTACTTCACGGATCCTGCCTCTTTAACCAGTCTCGGGCCCTCTGTCAGCTTTCCGCAGAACCGCCACCGTTGATGCACAGGACCGCTGAAATCAGCGGGGCATGCCTTCCTGCTGCTGCGGCGGTGGGGCTCCCCAGTAGGTGACTGGATCCCGGACGAGCCCCCAAATTGTGAGAAACACTCCGTAGCCAATAACTTAGGCTCAGGCGAGGATCTCAGTGAAGTAGTAATTTATTCGCGATTGCAATGGCGGGCGCCCCACAAGCAGGAGAGAGCGCATCTACTAGTTCCAAAACACAGTTTATATACCTTTTTATGGCAGGACCCTCCCCTGTTTCCCCACTGAGTGGGTAATCCAGATTCACAATCTATCTGATGCTTCACAAACAATGCATGGCCTTCAGTCGCCGGCCTGTTAAATTTCAAATTTCTTTTGACATTTTTACTGCTTGAAGTGGTAATGTTTCTTCACTTATCTGACTTGACTTGACACCGTGATTTTCACCTAATTGTCCTAAGGAGTCTGATTGTCTGCATTTTACAAGGTTGCCTGCTAAACTTTTCTTATCACTGTAAGCATATCTCAGTACCACATTCCCTCCTTCTAAACAATGTAACTCTGCAAAAACAACATTTCTATTCCTACAAGAGGAGGACCGACGTCTTCTCAACGAGAGCCCACCCCTCCCCTCTTCTTCCTGTTTCCACCTTTTATTGCTGAGTGTGACACCACATGGTATGGAATATCCCTTTGATTGGTTTAGGTCAGCTGCCCTAGTGATGTTTCTCTCCTCACTTTTTTGCCCACCCCCTAGGAGGGTTAGAGAAAGGCCCAATGCTGTGCCACTGCTGCTCAGCAGTAGACACAACACTGGTGTGATAACACTGCTGTTCCAGCTACAAGTACAGAGTACGGCACTGTATGGGCTGCTGCCGGGAAAGTTAACATTCCAGCCAGACCCAGTACAACCTCCACCCCTTATTCCATAACATTTGTGTCACACTCAGATCCCCATACTTTAGCATACAAGCATTCTCATCATTATCCCTTGTCCTTTAACAGGACAAGGATTTAACAGGACAGGATCAATAGGCAGGTGTATCTTTTCATTCCATAGGTCTTTCTTGGAAAATGTTCATAAGAACTGTTGATGATTAGGTCTTCATCTGCCAAAGTGGCCACTCAAGGCAGGCGGAGTTGGATGTCTGGACACCAGCACCAGCTTAGTTCAAGTCCTTGTTGCACTGCCCGGCTCCTTGCAAAGTTGACCTGTCGTTGATCCTACAGCATCTTCCTACAACATATAACTTAGATTATAGATTAGTTTTCTCTCAATGTCAAATCTCCTTGAGGCACACACTTGATATCCCCATTCTTTTGCATGACCCACCAGGTATACCCTGGTCCTTGGGCGAAGACAATCCCACGAGTGGGTTTGCCTTTTCCCGAGGCAGGAGCAACCCACACTGCCTTCCCCATCCACCTTCCTATATGCACTACGGGAACCTTAGCTCCTTTCACAGTGTGTAGGGGTTTTGTTTCGGCAGGACCAGCACGGCTGTCAGACCCCCTATTGTTAACTAGCCAAGTGGCTTCTGGTAGATTTGTGTCCCATTGTTTCCACGTCCCAGCACCTAATGCTCGTAACATAGTCTTTAACAGTCCATTGTACCTCTCAACCTTCCCAGAGGCTTGTGGGTGGTAAGGGATGTGGTACACCCACTCAATACCATGCCTCTTTGCCCAGGAGGTAACAAGATTGTTTCGGAAATGACTCCCATTGTCAGACTCAATTCTCTCTGGTGTACCATGACGCCACAATACTTGTCTTTCCAGGCCCAAGATAGTGTTTCGGGCTGTGGCATGGTTTACAGGGTATGTTTCCAGCCACCCAGTAGTTGCTTCTACCATGGTGAGTATGTACCGTTTGCCTTGGCGAGTTTTTGGGAGTGGTCCGATATAGTCAATTTGCCAGGCCTCACCATATTGAAACCCTAACCATCTCCCCCTGTTCCAGGGAGATTTTACCTTCATGGCTTTCTTGATTGCAGCACAGGTCTCACACTCATGGGTAACCTGTGTGATGGCCTCAATGGTCAAGTCCACCCCTCGATCACGAGCCCATCTGTAAGTGGCATCTCTCCCCAGATGTCCTGATGTTTCATGGGCCCATCGAGCTACAAACAGCTCACCCTTACGTTCCCAGTCTAGGTCCACCTGAGCCACTTCAATTTTCGACGCTCGATCCACTTCTTTGTTGTTCTGATGTTCTTCAGTAGTGCGACTCTTGGGCATGTGGGCATCTACATGACGTACTTTAACATCCAGGTTTTCTACCCGGGCAGCAATATTTTGCCACAGGGTAGCAGCCCAGATAGGCTTACCTCTGCGCTGCCAGTTGCTCTCTTTCCATTGCTGCAGCCACCCCCACAGAGCATTTGCCACCATCCATGAGTCAGTATAAAGATACAATGCTGGCCATTTTTCTCTTTCGGCGATCTCTAGGGCTAGTTGTATGGCTTTTACTTCTGCATACTGACTCGACTCACCTTCCCCTTCCATGGCTTCCACAACTCGTCGTATGGGATTCCACACAGCAGCTTTCCATTTCCGATGGCTCCCTATCACACGGCAGGATCCGTCAGTAAACAACGCATACTGCTTTCTGTCTTCTGGCAACTCATTGTATGGTGGTGCCTCTTCAGCACGGGTTACCTCTTCTGTTGGCACTCCGAAATCTCTGCCTTCCGGCCAGTCCATAATCTCTTCCAGGATTCCTGGGCGATTGGGTTTTCCCATTCGAGCCCGCTGTGTAATTAACGCTATCCACTTACTCCATGTAGCATCAGTTGCATGGTGTGTAGTGGGAATTTTCTCTTTGAACATCCAATGTAACAAAGGTAGCCGCGGTGCCAAGAGGAGCTGTGCCTCTGTACCCACAACTTCTGAAGCAGCTCGAACACCCTCATATGCTGTGAGTATTTCCTTTTCAGTTGGGGTGTAATTGGCTTCTGATCCTCGATAGCCCCGACTCCAGAAGCCCAGAGGTCGACCTCGAGTTTCTTCTGGGGTTTTCTGCCAAAGGCTCCAGGTGAGCCCATGCTCCCCAGCTGCAGTGTACAGTATATTTTGCACAGCTGGTCCAGTACGGACAGGCCCAAGGGCTACTGCACGAGCTATTTCTTGTTTGATTTGTTCAAATGCCTGTTGTTGCTCAGGGCCCCACTCAAAATAGTTTCTCTTTCGAGTCACTCGATATAGAGGACTCACAAGCTGACTATAGCCTGGCACATGCATTCTCCAGAATCCCACGAGGCCTAGGAAAGCTTGCGTTTCCTTTTTGCTAGTTGGCGGAGACATTGCTGTTATTTTATTGATCACATCCATTGGAATATGGCGACGTCCATCCTGCCATTTTACCCCCAAGAACTGGATTTCCTGTGTAGGCCCCTTGACCTTGCTCTTTTTAATGGCAAAACCAGCTTTCAGGAGAATTTGGATTATTTTCTTCCCTTTCTCAAAAACTTCTTCTGCTGTGTTGCCCCACACGAGGATGTCGTCAATGTACTGAAGGTGCTCAGGAGCTCCCCCTTGCTCCAGTGCAGACTGGATCAGTCCATGGCAAATGGTAGGGCTGTGTTTCCACCCCTGGGGCAGCCGATTCCAGGTGTATTGGATGCCCCTCCAAGTGAAAGCAAACTGCGGCCTGCACGCTGCTGCTAAAGGGATGGAGAAAAATACATTAGCAATATCAATTGTGGCATACCACTTGGCTGCCTTTGACTCTAGTTCGTACTGAAGTTCTAGCATGTCCGGCACTGCAGCACTCAGTGGTGGCGTGATTTCATTCAGGCCTCGATGGTCCACTGTTAGCCTCCACTCGCCATTAGACTTTCGTACTGGCCATATAGGACTATTAAAGGGTGAGCGAGTCTTGCTGATTACTCCCTGACTCTCCAGTCGGTGAACCAACTCATGGATGGGAATCAGGGAGTCTCGGTTGGTGCGATATTGCCGTCGGTGCACCGTTGTGGTAGCAATTGGTACCTGTTGTTCTTCAACCTTCAGCAATCCTACAACAGAAGGGTCTTCTGAAAGGCCAGGCAGGGTAGACAGCTGCCTAATCTTCTCTGTGCTCAAAGCAGCTATGCCAAAAGCCCACCGGTATCCTTTTGGATCCTTGAAGTACCCTCTCTTGAGATAGTCTATGCCAAGGATGCATGGAGCCTCTGGGCCAGTCACAATGGGATGCTTTTGCCACTCATTCCCAGTTAGACTCACTTCAGCTTCCAGTACAGATAGTTGTTAGGATCCCCCTGTCACTCCAGAGATACAGGTGAGTTCTGTCCCTTGGTAGCCTGATGGCATTATGGTACATTGTGCGCCAGTGTCCGCTAAAGCTTTGTATTCCTGTGGTTCTGATGTGCCAGGCCATCGGACCCACACAGTCCAATAAATCGGACCCACACAGTCCAATAAATCCGGTTATCCCTCTCCTCTACCTGGCCAGAGGCAGGGCCCCTCTAGTCCTGGCTGGAGCGTCTGCCACTTAATTCTTGCAAATGCACAAATTCTGGCAAATGAGAGGTAGAGGTCCCTTCATCGTGGTCAAGAATAACATCAGCTCTTCTACTGCCTCTGGGGTACTGCCCAATAGAAACTGGAGCAGCATTTCTCTTAGGAGCCCCTCTTCTTGCTGCTGTATTTCCTTTCAGTTCACGTACCCGAGCAGCTAGGGTTGAAGTAGGTACACCATCCCATTTCCTCATATCTTCCCCATGGTCACGCAGATAAAACCACAAGGTGCCACGTGGTGTACGTCTTGGGTACTCTCTCTCTTGAGCAGGCGAATGCTGATTCTTAGTGGCTGAAGTATCACTCTGTCTAGATGAGGGGGAATATACTTTCTCCACGAGCTTGTCAAGTCCTTTAGACAGTTTCTCCACAGCTGAGACACAGGACTGTAGCGGAGCAGAGAGATTGTCTTCATATTTTTGAAGTTGGCAGGAGACATCATACATTGTTGGTCCCATCCCCTCATCCCAGTGAATTGCTGCCAGGGTACTGGCATGTGCTGATGGTGCACTCCGCACAAATTTACGCCACATGGATGTTGTGCACTGGACTTCATCGGGGTCTTGAGGTGTCTGGGCATTGTCCAAATCACTATAAATCATCTCCCACACAGCTAATTCCCGCAGATGTTGGAGACCTTTATCCACAGTGGTCCACTTGCCTGTGTGATATACAATATCTTCCTTATGGGGATATCTTTCTTTGATAGCTGCCAGGAGTCGTCTCCAGAGGCTGAGGGCCTGTGCTCCTCTCCCGATTACTTTGTCGATTACCCTTTCTCTAGAGAGGGATCCCAGCTGCTTGGCTTCATTGCCTTCTAATTGTAGGCTACTGGCCCCAGCATCCCAGCATCGGAGCAGCCAAGTGAGGATGTGTTCACCTGGGCGTCGACCATAATCCTTTCGTATTTCTCGCATCTCACTCAGGGATAAGGATCGAGTGATTTCTGATTCCTTTATGATTTCCGTCTCGTCTTCCTGCTGTTTTTGTGACGGCTCTGCTTTAGAGGTGCCTGCCAATTCCCCTTCTCCCTCCTTCTTAGGAGAGCCTTCTTCCCTTACTAAACGAGCTGACCTCCGTTTCCATTGTTTTGACTTGACTATGGGGGCGACTGATACCATAGTTGGTTGGTCCTCTGGGTCAGCCACAGCATGTGTTACTTGGTCATCAGATTCAGAGACTTCCTCCCTCTCTTCAAGTTGCTGGATGATGTTAAACAGTGTTTGATAGGAATAAACCAGGACCCAGCACAATGCTGCAAGCTGTCGTTCTCCGGCATTATCAGGATCAGGACATACAACTCTCAAACATTCTACCAAGTTTTTAGGATTTAGCACTTGCTCAGGGGTGAAGTTCAAAACTATTGGAGGAGACACTCGTGACAGGTATCTGCTAACATCATCCCACACACCGTGCCACTCACCACGAGACTGTTTCGGGACAGATTCCCAAATAAGTTTTCTAAACAATCGACTAATCTTAGAGAGAAAATGAAACCTGTTATTCAGAATTAGAAATAGCAATACATGGGTTACAGATGGATCTTCAAAATACTCCCAAACTGTTGTAATTAGCCCACTGTGAAAGAAGGGAAAGGTACCATTCCTGATATTATTAATAAACTGGTGTCCAGATGAGAAAAGGAAGGCAGTGTAGTTCTGAATATTCTCTGAAAGATAGTTTCCATGGGACCCAAATGATAACAGCGCAGAGCCTGAATTCCAGAGTAAAACCAAGGTCAGTGCTTGGCAGCACAACGAATTAAAAAAAGTGAACACAGATTGTAGCACTTTGTCGGATCGGATATATAGGAGAAAGGAGAATATGACACGAATTGCATGACATATGAACAAAGCCATTATTATTAACAGGGCAAGGAACATGGTTACTAGCAAGCAAGTGTGTTAGTTGTATGCGTTTAATCAATTCTATTGTTATCTCAACCCTTCGAGCCCCACGTTGGGCGCCAAAAAGGACTGTGGTGGTTTTACCGTGCTGGGCAGCTAAACCCCACAACCGCTCTCTCACTCCCCCTCCTTTAGATAAGGAGGGGGAGAAGTAAAGCAAAGAACAACTCACGGGTTGAGATAAGGATAATTTAATTAAAGGGAAATAATTATAATAATTAAATAAAGACTACCATGAACTAAACAATTTAACTAAGGGGAAATAAAAGGGAAGGGGAAAAAGGGAGGAAAACAAACAAACAAAATAAATGAAAGCTATATGGAAGTGCAGAGGAAAGAAATTACTCTCTACTTCCCACAAATGAGCGATGATTGACCACGTCCTTGAAGCAAGGCCTCAACGCACGCAGCCGGTGTTCGAGAGGAGGACCGACGTCTTCTCAACGAGAGCCCACCCCTCCCCTCTTCTTCCTGTTTCCACCTTTTATTGCTGAGTGTGACACCACATGGTATGGAATATCCCTTTGATTGGTTTAGGTCAGCTGCCCTAGTGATGTTTCTCTCCTCACTTTTTTGCCCACCCCCTAGGAGGGTTAGAGAAAGGCTTGATGTAACTGGTGTGCGTCTTGGTGGAGCAGAGACTCCAAGCGCACCCAGCGCTGTTTGCTTACCTCTATTCCTTTAATAAATTGTAAACTTTGATTATAGTCCTATTTTGAAGACTGAGCCATTTATTACAGTGGAAAGGCCTTGCAGAGAGATCTGGACAAACTGGAGAGCTGGGCGACCACCAACCACATGAAGTTTAACAAAGGCAAGTGCCGGGTCCTGCACCTGGGAAGGGGCAACCCTGGCTATACATACAGACTGGGGGACGAGATGCTGGAGAGCAGCCCTGCAGAGGGGGATCTGGGTGTTGTTTTTAACAGCAAGCTGAACATGAGCTAGCAGTGTGCCCTGGCATTCAGGAGGGCCAACCGTATCCCGGGGTGCATCAAGCACGGCATTGCTAGTTGATCGAGGGAAGTGATTGTCCCGCTCTACTCTGCGCTGGTGCGACCTCACCTCGAGTACTGTTTGCAGTTCTGGGCACCACAGTACAAAAAGGATGTGAAGCTGTTGGGGAGTGTCCAGAGGAGGGCTATGAAGATGGTGAAGGGCCTAGGGGGGAAGACGTATGATGAGCGGTTGAGGTCACTTGGCCCGTTCAGCCTGGGGAAGAGGAGTCTCAGGGGTGACCTTATTGCTCTTTTTAAGTACCTTAAAGGAAGCTGTAGCGAGGTGGGGGTTGGTCTATTCTCCCACGTGCCTGGTGACAGGACAAGGGGGAACGGGCTAAAGTTGCGCCAGAGCTGTTTTAGGTTGGATGTTAGGAAGAACTTCTTTACTGAGAGGGTTGTGAGGCATTGGAATGGGCTGCCCAGGGAAGCGGTTGAGTCACCATTCCTGGAGGTCTTTAAAAGACGTTTAGATGTTGAACTTAGCGATATGGTTTAGTGGAGGACTTGTTAGTGTTAGGTCAGAGGTTGGACTCGATGATCTTGAGGTCTCTTCCAACCTAGACAATTCTGTGATTCTGTGATCTTGTTTTTTTCCCAAATATTTTTGAGATCAGCCTCAATTCACCCCGTTTGGCCTACATATATACAGCAACTGGCATTAATTATAGTTCAACCCCCTCCTTGCAAGGCTAGTAATAAATCCAGTACCATTAGGTTCTGGAATACTATCTTTGACAGACTTGTCACCTTTTCTTGCAGTGCCCAGATCACATCTAGAGTGTTATTTTATAATTCTTCCGTTATGGCTAAGATAGCTTTTCACAATAGCTTTTTCTAATTCACTCACCGCTAACCAAGGGATAAACTACCTCGCAAAAAAAAGCCAGCATAGGATCAGTTCAAGAAACATGGCATCCTGTTGGAGGGACCCTACCTTGTAGCAGGGGAAGAGAGTGACCAACGTAGCCTTTGGGCCAGTCCGAGCAGGACAAGATGTAAATAATGTGCTCTACACCGCAGCTGGGGAGGATTGCCCCACCTAGAGCCTCTGGCAGAAAGAGCCCCGGGGAAACTCAAGGTCAACCCTAGGGTTTCGGAGTCAGGGATACAGAGGATCTGAGGCCTGCCACACTCCAACCAAAAAAAATATATATATATAAAAAAAATAATAATAATAAAAAAAGATATTAGCAGTGTCTGAAGGGGTTTGATCTGCATCAGAAGTGGGTGGTACTGAAGCACAGCTACTCCTGGCAGCACAGTTGCTGGTGCTGGGCTGGCTGTTCAAAGGGTGGGTCCCCTCTACACATTATGCAACTGATACTATGTGGAGTAAATTGGTTGCACTGATTACTCAGCGGATTCGAATAGGAAACCTCAATCACCCAGGAATTTTCAAAGTGATTGTAGACTGGAGTATCACCAGAGGAGGAGGTGACACATGCTGAAGAGGCCCTGCTGTATAACAAGCTATCAGAAAATCACACACACACACAAATAGTTTCTAGGTTGGAAGAGACCTCAAGATGATCGAGTCCAACCTCTGACCAAACACTAACAAGTCCTCCACTAAACCATATCACTAAAAAATGAGAAGTAATATGCCCTGTTCACTGATGAGTCATGTCGTATTCTGGGAAAACTTTAGAGGTAGAAGGCTGCTGAAGGAGAAGGTGAATCGAGTCTGTTTGCAGAACTGAAAATCATACAGCTGGCTTTAGATATTGCTGAACGAGAAAAGTGGTCAGAGCTCCTTCTCTATACTGACTCAAGAATGGTAGCAAATGCCCTGGGGGGATGGTTACAGCAATGGAAGCAGAACAACTGGCAGCACAGGGGCAAACACACCTGGGCTGCTGCATTGTGGAAAGATATTTCTGCCTGGGTAGAGAACCTGGGTGTAAAGGTACACCACGTAGATGCTCATGTGCCCAAGAATTGGGCCACTGAAAAACATCAAAACAACCAGCAGGTGGATCAGGCTGCTAAGATTGAAGTGGCTCAGGTGGACCTGGACTGGCAACATAAGGGTGAATTATTTATAGCTCAATGGGCCCAAGACACCTCAGGCCATCAGGGTAGAGATGCAACATACAGATGGGCTAGTGATCGAGGAGTGGACCTGACCATGGACACTATAGCACAGGTTATTCATGACTGTGAAACGTGTGCTGCAATCAAGCAAGCCAAACGGTCAAAGCCTCTTTGGTATGGAGGACGATGGCTGAAATATAAATATGGAGAGGCCTGGCAGATTGATTATATCACACTCCCTCAAACCCACAATGGCAAGCGCCATGTACTTACAATGGTGGAAGCAACCACCGGATAGCTGGAAACATATCCTGTGCCCCATGCCACTGCCCGGATCACTGTTTATGGGCCTTGAAAAGCAAGTCCTGTGGTGACACGGCACCCCAGAAAGAATTGAGACAGACAATAGGACTCATTTCCGAAATAACCTTAAAGACACTTGGGCCAAAGAGCATGGTATTGAGTGGGTGTATCACATCCCTTATTATGCACCAGCCTCCGGGAAAGTCAAACGATACAATGGACTGTTGAAGAGTACACTGAAAGCAATGAGTGCTGGGACATTCAAAAATTGGGATACACATTTGGCAAAGGCCACCTGGTTAGTCAATACTAGGGGATCTGCCAACCAAGCAAGACCTGCCCGATCAAACCTGTTATGTACTGTAGAAGGGGACAAAGTCCCTGTAGTGCATGTAAAAAATATGCTGGGAAAGAAAAAAACAACAACACAGCTGCTGCTTGGAGACGGTGTGGGCATCGGTTAGCAGGTGGTGAGTAATTGCATTATGCATCACTTGCTTTGTACATGTTATTGTTATTATTTATTTTATCTTTATTATTATTTCTCTTCCTTTTCTGTCCTTTTAACTGTCTTTATATCAACCCACAAACTTTTACTTCCCCTCCCCCCTCATTCTCTCCCCCATCCCCATGGGGGGGTAGGGGGGAGCAAACGGCTGTGTGGTGCTTAGCTGCCTACTGGGTTAAACCACAACACTGTGTAATACAGATAGGATTAAAAGTAATAACATATACTGTAACCTAGAATACACTATAACCCAGAGGATTCTGGTGGTGAAGTTATAGGGTTTAAGAAAAAGGAAACTTGGTCTATCGGGAAGAATGCCCCTGTGTTCTTCTTAGCCTGTGTAGTACCCCTCCAGGCCTGTTGTTGGCAGTTTCTGTGTTCAGGAATGACAAAAGAGAGTATGTTTTTAATGTTTTGTTTGTTTGTTTGTTTTTAAATAAAAAACAGAAAAACTCATGATATCTTTGTTGCTAGTATAAGCAAAATGTACCAACTTAGGATAAAAATCCAGTCTTTCTAGCTTGGTTGTGTAAAATTGAGACTTTGCTTAGATACAGAAGTAGAATAATGAACGTGAAGACTCATTTATCAAATACTTAATGTTTGTTAATCATGTATTTTGCTGCAATGAAATAACATGGGCTTAAGATAAGTATATTCTTCTCCAGGGCTGAAATCTTATTTTCAGGTAAAAGACCTTCTTTATAACACTTTATATTAAACTTATTATGATGTTTACTGTATGTTCAGACCAAAATATCTGAGGCTTGCCTTTTGTAAATGAACTTGTAGAATACCTAAAACTTATTTTTTTAAGTTAATATAAACTTACAGAAAGTTAAAGTATATATGAAATATATGTAGGCCTATAGAAAGAGATGTGGATAGATGAGCTGGTTTTATGGTTTTCTTTTTTTTTTCCTTTAAGATCTACCATAATGCCTGGGTCTATTTCAGTGAATGCTGAATGCTGTTGGCCCAAAGATGTGGGAACTGTTGCACTAGAAATATATTTTCCCTCTCAGTATGTTGACCAGACAGAGGTGTAGAAGTATGATAGTGTGGATGCTGGCAAATACACCATTGGGTTAGGCCAGTCAAAGATGGGGTTCTGCTCTGACCAGGAGGATATCAGTTCTCTCTGTCGGACTGTGGTTCAGAAGCTTATTGAGAGAAACAGCCTTTCCTATGACTGTATTGGGAGATTAGAAGTTGGAACGGAGACAATAATTGATAAATCAAAATCTGTAAAGACTGTCCTGATGCAACTTTTTGAAGAAACTGGTAATATAAATGTAGAAGGAATCGACACCACAAACGCATGCTACGGAAGCACTGCTGCTCTTTTTAATGCTATTAATTGGATTGAGTCCAGTTCTTGGGATGGTAAATACAAGGTATTTTCTTGTAAAGTTATGTCATTCTCTATTGTTGAGTAGTCTGCCTTATAATTACTGGAAATTGGCCATGGACAGCTTTGTGCTTTTTAGGAAGGACACTCCAAAAAGATAAGGTGGTGGAGTTGCTCTTTATATGAGTGAGCAACTGGAATGTATGGAGCTCTGCCTGGGGGGGATGAAATGCAAATCGAGAGCCTAGGGGTGAGGATTAAAGGACAAGCCAACAGGGGTGACATTGTGGAGGGTGTTTACTACAGGCCACCAGATCAGGAAGAGGAAGTGGATGAGGCCTTCTACAGGCAGCTACAAGTTGCCTCACGTTCGCAGGCCCTGGTTCTTATGGTGGGCTTTAACCTCCCTGATATTTGCTGGCAAGACAACACAGCTCAGAACAAACAGTCCAGGAGGTTACTGCAGAACACTGCACATAACTTCTTGTTGCAGGTCATAGGTGAGACAACAAAGAGAGGGGCACTGATGGACTTGGTACTAACAGAGATGGTCTAGTTGGAAACACGAAGGTTGAGGGAAGTCTCAGATGCAGTGATCGCGAGATCCTGCGAGGAGGAAGCAGGGGAAAAAGTAGGACCGCAACCCTGGATTTCAAGAGAGCTAACTTTGACCTCTTCAGGGACCTAATTGGAGGAATCCCCTGGGCTGGGGCCCTAGAGGGAAAGGAGGCCCAGAAGAGTTGGCTAATATTCAAGCACCACTTCCTCCAAGCTCAGGATCAACGCATCCCTATGAGAAAGAAGTCGAGAAAGGGGGGCAGGAGACCTGTGTGGATGGGCAAGGAGCTCTTGGGAAAACCTAAGAGAAGAATCAGAGAATCAGAAAGAAGTCAAAGCCTGTGGGTTGAGATAAAGACAGCTTATTAGGACAGAAAATAAAGGATAATAATAATAATAATAATAATAATAATAATAATATGTACAAAACAAGTGATGCACGATGCATTTGCTCATCAACCGCTGACCGATGCCCAGCCTATCCCCGAGCAGACGGTCCCCCAAACCCCGGTCAGCCACCCCATATTCATTGCTCAGCATGACGTCATATGGTATGGAATACCCCTTTGGCCAGTTTGGGTCAGCTGTCCTGGGTCTGTCCCCTCCCAGCTCCTTTTACACCCCTAGCCTGTCTGCTTGCAGGACAGTGTGAGAAGCTGAAAAGTCCTTGGCTTAGTCTAAGCACTGCTCTGCAACAATTAAAACATCAGCATGATATCAACATTATTCTCATCCTAAATCCCAAACACAGCACCCTACCAGCTATTAGGAGGAAAATTAACTCTATCCTAGCCGAAACCAGGACAATATCCACCCCTTATTCCATACCATTTATGTCATGCTTAGGCCCCACATTTTTCAATACATTCCAATTAGTCACCACCTTCATATATGTATATAAAATGTCCACTAAGTTTGTTTAGTCTGTAACTGACTTCAGGCTCCATCTGTCCCAGCAGTCTTTCAGGGAAGAAGAGATGATGTGTGATGTTAGATCGTTGCACATTGAAGCCTGTTCTGGTTCCATCACACCACTGTATTTGTCCAAATCTATTAACATTGATTCATTGTTATCTGCAGGACTTACTGTGATACCATTAAGACCACGATAGTCCACTGTTTGTCTCCACTCACCATTAGACTTTCGCACTGGCCATATGGGACTATTAAAAGGAGAATGAGTCTTGCTGATCACTCCTTCGCTCTCCAGTTGACAAAATAGCTTATGGATGGGAATTATGGATTCTTGGTTGGTGCGATATTGCTGTCGGTGCACACTTGTGGGCAGAGGACTTTAATGTCCTCTGTCTCTAAGGCAGCTATGCCAAAAGCCCACCAGAGCCCTTTTGGGTCCTTGATATATCCTCTCCAGTGGTAGTCTATGTCAAGGATGCATGGAGCATCTGGGCCAGTCACAATAAGATGCTTTTGCCACTCATTCCCAGTTAGTTAGACTCGCTTCAGCCTCCAATACAGTTAACTGCTGGCATCCCTCCGTCACCCCATAAATACAGATGGCCTCTGGCCCTTTATAGCTTGATGGCATTACAGTACACTGTGCACCGATGTCTACTAAAGCCTTATACTTCTGTGCATCTGACGTGCCAGGCCATCGAATCCACACAGTCCAATAAACCCGATTTTCCCTTTCCTCCCCCTGGCTGGAAGCAGGGCCCCTCTAATCCTGGTCATAATATTCATTACTGGGTCTGGAGGACTGCCCACTGGAAATCGGAGCAGCAATTTTCTCAGAGAACCCCCCTTTTGTGATTGTTTTTCCTTCCAACTCACGTGCCTGTGGCTCTAGGGTTGAGGTAGATTTTCCATCCCATTTTCTCATGTCCTCTCCATGGTCACGTAGGTAAAACCACAGGGTGGCATGAGGTGTGTACCCACTATATCTTCTTTCTTGAATGGAAGGACTCTTACTCCTGATAGGTGAGACACTGGTTTGTAAAGGTGGGGAAGAAAATATATTCTCTTTAAGTTGGTGGAACTACTGAGAAATTTTTTCCACAGCAGAGACGCAGGCCTGTAGGGAAGAGGAGAGACTTTCTTTGCACTGCCAGAGTTGTTTAGCCAACTCATCCAGCATGGGTTCCTCATCGTCTTTCCAGGTCATTGCTGTCAATGAGCTGGCATATGATGATGGTGCACTCCGTACAAACTTCTGCTACATGGGTCGTGTACACTTGACTTCATCTGGATGAAGTCCTGATGAGCTGCTCAGGACACTGGTTGGCCGAGTCCCTTGGGAGGCGGTTCTGAAGGGCAGAGGAGTCCAGGAAGGCTGGGCGCTCTTCAAGAAGGAAATCTTAATGGCGCAGGAGCGGTCTGTCCCCACGTGCCCAAAGACGAGCCGGCGGAGAAGAGAGTTGCAGCTTGAGCTTAGGAGAAAAAAGAGGGTTTATAATCTTTGGAAAAAAGGGCGGGCCACTGAGGAGGACTATAAGGATGTTGCGAGGCTGTGCAGGGACAAAATTAGAAAGGCCAAAGCTCATCTGGAGCTCAATCTGGCTACTGACGTTAAAGACAACAAAAAATCTTTTTACAAATACATCAACGCAAAACGGAGGACTAAGGAGAATCTCCATCCTTTACTGGATGCGGGGGGGAACTTAGTTACAAAAGATGAGGAAAAAAAGGAGGTGCTTAATGCCTTCTTTGCCTCAGTCTTTAGCGGAAAAACAAGTTGTTCTCTGGATACCCAGTACCCTGAGCTGGTGGAAGGGGATGGGGAGCAGGATGTGGCCCTCACTGTCCATGAGGAAATGGTTGGCGACCTGCTACGGCACTTGGATGTGCACAAGTCGATGGGGCCAGATGGGATCCACCCGAGGATACTGAGAGAACTGGAAGAGGAGCTGGCCAAGCCACTTTCCATCATTTATCAACAGTCCTGGCTATCGGGGGAGGTCCCAGTTGACTGGCGGCTAGCAAATGTGACACCCATCTACAAGAAGGGCTGGAGGGCAGACCCGGGGAACTATAGGCCTGTCAGTTTGACCTCAGTGCCAGGGAAGCTCATGGAGCAGATTATCTTGAGTGTCATCACGCAGCACTTACAGGGCAAGCAGGCGATCAGGCCCAGTCAGCATGGGTTTATGAAAGGCAGGTCCTGCTTGACGAACCTGATCTCCTTCTATGACAAAGTGACATGCTTGGTGGACGAGGGAAAGGCTGTGGATGTGGTCTACCTTGACTTCAGCAAGGCTTTTGACACCGTCTCCCACAGCATTCTCTTCAAGAAACTGGCTGCTCTTGGCTTGGACTGGCGCACGCTTCGTTGGGTTAGAAACTGGCTGGATAGCCGGGCCCAAAGAGTCGTGGTAAATGGAGTCAAATCCAGTTGGAGGCCAGTTACTAGTGGCATCCCCCAGGGCTCGGTGCTGGGGCCGGTCCTCTTTAATATCTTCATCGATGATCTGGATGAGGGCATCGAGTGCACCCTCAGTAAGTTTGCAGATGACACCAAGTTAGGTGCGTGTGTCGATCTGCTCGAGGGCAGGAAGGCTCTGCAGGAGGATCTGGATAGGCTGGACCGATGGGCTGAGGTCAGCTGTATGAAGTTCAACAAGGCCAAGTGCCGGGTCCTGCACCTGGGGCGCAATAACCCCAAGCAGAGCTACAGGCTGGGAGAAGAGTGGTTGGAAAGCTGCCTGGCAGAGAACGACCTGAGAGTATTGGTGGATAGTCGGCTGAATATGATCCAGCAGTGTGCTCAGGTGGCCAAGAAGGCCAACAGCATCCTGGCTTGTATAAGAAGCAGTGTGGCCGGCAGGTCTAGGGAAGTGATTGTCCCCCTGTACTTGGCTCTGGTGAGGCTGCACTTTGAGTACTGTGTTCAGTTTTGTGCCCCTCGCTACAAGAAGGACATGGAGGTGCTCAAAAGAGTCCAGAGAAGGGCGACGAAGCTGGTGAGGGGTCTGGAGAACAAGTCCTACGAGGAGCGGCTGAAGGAGCTGCGTTTGTTCAGCCTGGAGAAGAGGAGTCTCAGGGGCGACCTTATCGTTCTTTATAAGTACCTTAAAGGAAGCTGTAGCGAGGTGGGGGTTGGTCTATTCTCCCACGTGCCTGGTGACAGGACGAGGGGGAACGGGCTAAAGTTGCGCCAGAGCTGTTTTAGGTTGGATGTTAGGAAGAACTTCTTTACTGAGAGGGTTGTGAGGCATTGGAACGGGCTGCCCAGGGAAGCGGTTGAGTCACCATTCCTGGAGGTCTTTAAAAGACGTTTAGATGTTGAACTTAGCGATATGGTTTAGTGGAGGACTTGTTAGTGTTAGGTCAGAGGTTGGACTCGATGATCTTGAGGTCTCTTCCAACCTAGACAATTCTGTGATTCTGTGATCTTGTTTTTTTCCCAAATATTTTTGAGATCAGCCTCAATTCACCCCGTTTGGCCTACATATATACAGCAACTGGCATTAATTATAGTTCAACCCCCTCCTTGCAAGGCTAGTAATAAATCCAGTACCATTAGGTTCTGGAATACTATCTTTGACAGACTTGTCACCTTTTCTTGCAGTGCCCAGATCACATCTAGAGTGTTATTTTATAATTCTTCAGTTATGGCTAAGATAGCTTTTCACAATAGCTTTTTCTAATTCACTCACCTCTAACCAAGGGATAAACCACCTCGCAAAACTGTGAAATGCCATTCCTCTCTCCACTAGAGGATTAATTGAAGTCCTCTTGATTCTGTGTAGGTAGGTCCCAAGGAGGCCTGTGCTTTGGATTTACATATCCTCAGTAATGGTTATGTTCAGAATTATTACCCCCAAGGTGCAAGCTCACTTCCATCCTAGGGGCAACGTTTCCTGGCCCCATTGCCACATAGCTAAAACCACCTTTTGCCATTTGGGACTGGCCATCCGGTTACTGAATGATTCCCGAGCTGTGTTTGGTGTGCATTATATAAATCAGCAGTCCCATAATTATCATATTTGGTAGGTTTAGGCTTTTCCCCAATTACACATGGTATTCATTTTTTCCGTCAGCTTTCCTTACTGACAGGATAGGAACATTAAAGAGAGACATGCATGGCTCCAGTAACCCATCTTTAATCAGCCTGTTTATCACTGGTTTAAGACTAATTTGTCCTTCAGTTGAGATAGGGTATTGCTTCTGCTTTATTGCCTCATATCCTTCCCACGTACCTGTCTTCAGGGGACTGATATTAAGCCCTCCTCCATTTTCCTTCCCTGACTCATACCATGGGGTCTCTCTCTTTTTCATCAACCTCTCCCAATAACTTCATTAACACTGTTATTCCAGTCTAACAACTTACTATTCAAATGCCCAATTTCATCATCAAATCCCTTTCCAACAAGTTAGTCCCTGCCTCGGGTATATACAATAATTGCCCAGTGATCATTTTATCCCCTGGTCTCAGCTCAGTGCCCCCAAAAGTGGCACTCTTATCCCAGTCCCTTCTATCCCCATCACCTTTATGGTTTCATTAGTTAATTTAAGCCCTGATACTTTATGGGCCAGCATTGACCTAGCTGTCAGAGTGTACTGGGTTTACGTAGCAAGGTTCTGGCAGCGGGGAGGCTGCAGGAGTGGCCTCTGTGAGAAGAATCCAGCAGCTGCCCCATGTTAGATAAGCACCAGTTTCAGCCAGCTCCAAAGGGACCCACTGTTGCCCAGAGCCGAGCCATGAGCAATGCAGTTTAAATCTCTGTGAGAGCACATCCAAGAAAAGGAAAAAACAAAACAAAACAAAACAAAACAAACCAAACAAACAAACAAAAACTGCTGCACAACAGCAGCTGGGAGATCGAGGAGTGAGAAACACCCTGGCAGACATCAAGGTCAGTGAAAAAGGATGGGGAGGAGGTGCTCCAGGTGCCGGAGCTGAAGTTCCCCTGCAACCTGTGGAGAGGCCCATGGTGGAGCAGGCTGTCCCCCTGCAGCCCATGGGCTCCATGGAAGAGCAGATCTCCATGCTGCAGCCCATGAAGGAGTCCACGGTAGAGCAGGTAGATGTCTCCTGAAAGAGGCTGCGGCCCATGGAGAGAAACCACAGGAGGAGACTCAGGGCCAGAGCTGCAGACCACTGAAAGGAGCCCACACAGGAGCAGGTGATCTGGAGGGATTTGTCACCTGTGGGGGACCCAAGCCAGAGCAGCCCGCTCCCGATGGATGGACCCCACGACACGAACCCACACCTGGAGCAGCTCCCAAAGAGACACCACCCGTGGAGAAGCCCACGCAGGACCAGCCCAGGAAGGATGGAACCCCGCAGGAGGGACCTCATGCTGAAGCAGGGGATAAGAATGACCATGAAGAAGCAGAGGAAATGAAGCACCATGGACCCACTCAGCCCCCACTCCCTGTCCCCCCACGCCGCTCAGAGCGGGGAGGAGGTGGAAGAGAGTGGATGGGGGAAGGTGCCCCCAGCTTGTTTCTTTGTTTCTCACTGCTCCAGACCGTCAGCAATCAGTAATAAATTTTATTAATCTCCCTATGCTAAGTCGTTTTTGCCTGTGATGATAGTGATCTACCTGTCCTTATTTCAACCCTTGAGCTCTTTTCATCATATTTTCTTCCCCTTTCCTTTTGAAGAGGGGGAGCGAGAGAGAGGCTGTGGTGGAGCTCAGCTGCCCAGCCGGGTAAAACCATCATACCCAGTATCTACTAGAAATACAACTTCTTCATTAGGTCCCACCACTATATTTATCAAAGGCTCTCAGTGAGACTAGCATTCTGAGAAGCCCTGACTCCCCTATTCTAATTTAATAACAGCAATCTCCCCTCCTTCTTCCACTCTGGACACTCTTGTTTGAAGTGGCCGTCCCGGCCACACTTAAAACATCTTCTCAAAGCCTGTCCTTGCTAGGATTTAAGCTGCAACACAGGTAGCTTTCCTTGCCTGCCTCTCCATCTCTCTTGCTCTCCTTTCCATCCTGGGCCCAACTTCCCCTGAAAGTTTTCTTCCTCTATCTCCAACCCTCTGCCTCACTACATGGTCCACTGTGAAGATCATTAGTTTCGCTCTCTGCTTTTCCTTCTCATCTCCCCTCCTGACATACACCTTCAGGGCTTCCTGCAGGAGGGTCTCCAGTGACTGTTCACCCCATCCTCCCACCTTCTGGATCTTTTTCCATGTATCTGACCAGGCTTTAGTCACAAAATGAACTTTCAAGAGCCCTTGGGCTACTAGGTCCTCAGGATTCATCCCCAAGTACTTTCTCATTCTGACCTCAAGTCTCTCATATGATTTCTATGTTGTGGGCTGTCATTATCCCAGTTGGGGTCAGCAAGTGGATATTTCTGCTCTATAGGAATTACTCCCGGTCCCTGGAGAGGGGGGGGGTCGGTTCTTTCCCATTCCTGCATAGCTGCCCGCCTAATCATTCCCCACTCTTCTCCAGTGAACAACATAGTCAAGACTGATATCATTCCCCCCCCCCCCCCCCGGGAATATCAATTAGGCCCTAGAAACTTATCTAACTCTTCTCCTAGACCTATAGGTTCCTCAATTAAAGACTTCTTTTCCTTCTGAAAACTCCTAACTTCCCTGCTGGTAGTGGGGCAGTCCACATAACATATTTGTTCTTGTCCCACTGGGACCTCCCTAAGAGGATAAATACGAGTGTTAGTACTGTTAGTATCAGGGAAGGGGAAACTCTCAATCTCTCTTCTACCTTGTTCTAATTCTTGCCAGAGCCTAGAGTGCACTCCTTCTCTAGGGACAGTGTTAATTGCAGTCCCTGTCTCCCTTCCTGGAGTGACTGCTGCTGCCACCAGTGCAGTACTGGGATTACAAGGAGGAGGTAAATTGCCCAAGGGTTCCCATCGACCTGCCCTTCCCTCTGACTCCTCTTTCTCCTTGTCCTGACCCTTTTTCATTAAAACCTGACTTACCCCCTGCACCCAGCAGGCATCATAAATTAACTCCGCCTCTGAAAAAGGAGTCTTAGTATTTACATATAAATTTAAAACCTGAATTTCCATCAGACCCATATTTTGGCCAAAATATCACATAATCACAGAATTGTCTAGGTTGGAAGAGACCTCAAGATCATCGAGTCCAACCTCTGACCTAACACTAACAAGTCCTCCACTAAACCATATCGCTAAGTTCAACATCTAAACGTCTTTTAAAGACCTCCAGGAATGGTGACTCAACCGCTTCCCTGGGCAGCCCGTTCCAATGCCTCACAACCCTCTCAGTAAAGAAGTTCTTCCTAACATCCAACCTAAAACAGCTCTGGCGCAACTTTAGCCCGTTCCCCCTCGTCCTGTCACCAGGCACGTGGGAGAATAGACCAACCCCCACCTCGCTACAGCTTCCTTTAAGGTACTTATAAAGAACGATAAGGTCGCCCCTGAGACTCCTCTTCTCCAGGCTGAACAAACGCAGCTCCTTCAGCCGCTCCTCGTAGGACTTGTTCTCCAGACCCCTCACCAGCTTCGTCGCCCTTCTCTGGACTCTTTTGAGCACCTCCATGTCCTTCTTGTAGCGAGGGGCACAAAACTGAACACAGTACTCAAAGTGCAGCCTCACCAGAGCCAAGTACAGGGGGACAATCACTTCCCTAGACCTGCCGGCCACACTGCTTCTTATACAAGCCAGGATGCTGTTGGCCTTCTTGGCCACCTGAGCACACTGCTGGATCATATTCAGCCGACTATCCACCAATACTCTCAGGTCGTTCTCTGCCAGGCAGCTTTCCAACCACTCTTCTCCCAGCCTGTAGCTCTGCTTGGGGTTATTGCGCCCCAGGTGCAGGACCCGGCACTTGGCCTTGTTGAACTTCATACAGCTGACCTCAGCCCATCGGTCCAGCCTATCCAGATCCTCCTGCAGAGCCTTCCTGCCCTCGAGCAGATCGACACACGCACCTAACTTGGTGTCATCTGCAAACTTACTGAGGGTGCACTCGATGCCCTCATCCAGATCATCGATGAAGATATTAAAGAGGACCGGCCCCAGCACCGAGCCCTGGGGGATGCCACTAGTAACTGGCCTCCAACTGGATTTGACTCCATTTACCACGACTCTTTGGGCCCGGCTATCCAGCCAGTTTCTAACCCAACGAAGCGTGCGCCAGTCCAAGCCAAGAGCAGCCAGTTTCTTGAGGAGAATGCTGTGGGAGACGGTGTCAAAAGCCTTGCTGAAGTCAAGGTAGACCACATCCACAGCCTTTCCCTCGTCCACCAAGCATGTCACTTTGTCATAGAAGGAGATCAGGTTCGTCAAGCAGGACCTGCCTTTCATAAACCCATGCTGACTGGGCCTGATCGCCTGCTTGCCCTGTAAGTGCTGCGTGATGACACTCAAGATAATCTGCTCCATGAGCTTCCCTGGCACTGAGGTCAAACTGACAGGCCTATAGTTCCCCGGGTCTGCCCTCCAGCCCTTCTTGTAGATGGGTGTCACATTTGCTAGCTGCCAGTCAACTGGGACCTCCCCCGATAGCCAGGACTGTTGATAAATGATGGAAAGTGGCTTGGCCAGCTCCTCTGCCAGTTCTCTCAGTATCCTCGGGTGGATCCCATCTGGCCCCATCGACTTGTGCACATCCAAGTGCCGTAGCAGGTCGCCAACCATTTCCTCATGGACAGTGAGGGCCACATCCTGCTCCCCATCCCCTTCCACCAGCTCAGGGTACTGGGTATCCAGAGAACAACTTGTTTTTCCGCTAAAGACTGAGGCAAAGAAGGCATTAAGCACCTCCTTTTTTTCCTCATCTTTTGTAACTAAGTTCCCCCCCGCATCCAGTAAAGGATGGAGATTCTCCTTAGTCCTCCGTTTTGCGTTGATGTATTTGTAAAAAGATTTTTTGTTGTCTTTAACGTCAGTAGCCAGATTGAGCTCCAGATGAGCTTTGGCCTTTCTAATTTTGTCCCTGCACAGCCTCGCAACATCCTTATAGTCCTCCTCAGTGGCCCGCCCTTTTTTCCAAAGATTATAAACCCTCTTTTTTCTCCTAAGCTCAAGCTGCAACTCTCTTCTCCGCCGGCTCGTCTTTGGGCACGTGGGGACAGACCGCTCCTGCGCCATTAAGATTTCCTTCTTGAAGAGCGCCCAGCCTTCCTGGACTCCTCTGCCCTTCAGAACCGCCTCCCAAGGGACTCGGCCAACCAGTGTCCTGAGCAGCTCATCAGGACTTCATCCAGATGAAGTCAAGTGTACACGACCCATGTAGCAGAAGTTTGTACGGAGTGCACCATCATCATATGCCAGCTCATTGACAGCAATGACCTGGAAAGACGATGAGGAACCCATGCTGGATGAGTTGGCTAAACAACTCTGGCAGTGCAAAGAAAGTCTCTCCTCTTCCCTACAGGCCTGCGTCTCTGCTGTGGAAAAAATTTCTCAGTAGTTCCACCAACTTAAAGAGAATATATTTTCTTCCCCACCTTTACAAACCAGTGTCTCACCTATCAGGAGTAAGAGTCCTTCCATTCAAGAAAGAAGATATAGTGGGTACACACCTCATGCCACCCTGTGGTTTTACCTACGTGACCATGGAGAGGACATGAGAAAATGGGATGGAAAATCTACCTCAACCCTAGAGCCACAGGCACGTGAGTTGGAAGGAAAAACAATCACAAAAGGGGGGTTCTCTGAGAAAATTGCTGCTCCGATTTCCAGTGGGCAGTCCTCCAGACCCAGTAATGAATATTATGACCAGGATTAGAGGGGCCCTGCTTCCAGCCAGGGGGAGGAAAGGGAAAATCGGGTTTATTGGACTGTGTGGATTCGATGGCCTGGCACGTCAGATGCACAGAAGTATAAGGCTTTAGTAGACATCGGTGCACAGTGTACTGTAATGCCATCAAGCTATAAAGGGCCAGAGGCCATCTGTATTTATGGGGTGACGGAGGGATGCCAGCAGTTAACTGTATTGGAGGCTGAAGCGAGTCTAACTAACTGGGAATGAGTGGCAAAAGCATCTTATTGTGACTGGCCCAGATGCTCCATGCATCCTTGACATAGACTACCACTGGAGAGGATATATCAAGGACCCAAAAGGGCTCTGGTGGGCTTTTGGCATAGCTGCCTTAGAGACAGAGGACATTAAAGTCCTCTGCCCACAAGTGTGCACCGACAGCAATATCGCACCAACCAAGAATCCATAATTCCCATCCATAAGCTATTTTGTCAACTGGAGAGCGAAGGAGTGATCAGCAAGACTCATTCTCCTTTTAATAGTCCCATATGGCCAGTGCGAAAGTCTAATGGTGAGTGGAGACAAACAGTGGACTATCGTGGTCTTAATGGTATCACAGTAAGTCCTGCAGATAACAATGAATCAATGTTAATAGATTTGGACAAATACAGTGGTGTGATGGAACCAGAACAGGCTTCAATGTGCAACGATCTAACATCACACATCATCTCTTCTTCCCTGAAAGACTGCTGGGACAGATGGAGCCTGAAGTCAGTTACAGACTAAACAAACTTAGTGGACATTTTATATACATATATGAAGGTGGTGACTAATTGGAATGTATTGAAAAATGTGGGGCCTAAGCATGACATAAATGGTATGGAATAAGGGGTGGATATTGTCCTGGTTTCGGCTAGGATAGAGTTAATTTTCCTCCTAATAGCTGGTAGGGTGCTGTGTTTGGGATTTAGGATGAGAATAATGTTGATATCATGCTGATGTTTTAATTGTTGCAGAGCAGTGCTTAGACTAAGCCAAGGACTTTTCAGCTTCTCACACTGTCCTGCAAGCAGACAGGCTAGGGGTGTAAAAGGAGCTGGGAGGGGACAGACCCAGGACAGCTGACCCAAACTGGCCAAAGGGGTATTCCATACCATATGACGTCATGCTGAGCAATGAATATGGGGTGGCTGACCGGGGTTTGGGGGACCGTCTGCTCGGGGATAGGCTGGGCATCGGTCAGCGGTTGATGAGCAAATGCATCGTGCATCACTTGTTTTGTACATATTATTATTATTATTATTATTATTATTATTATTATCCTTTATTTTCTGTCCTAATAAGCTGTCTTTATCTCAACCCACAGGCTTTGACTTCTTTCTGATTCTCTGATTCTTCTCTTAGGTTTTCCCAAGAGCTCCTTGCCCATCCACACAGGTCTCCTGCCCCCCTTTCTCGACTTCTTTCTCATAGGGATGCGTTGATCCTGAGCTTGGAGGAAGTGGTGCTTGAATATTAGCCAACTCTTCTGGGCCTCCTTTCCCTCTAGGGCCCCAGCCCAGGGGATTCCTCCAATTAGGTCCCTGAAGAGGTCAAAGTTAGCTCTCTTGAAATCCAGGGTTGCGGTCCTACTTTTTCCCCTGCTTCCTCCTCGCAGGATCTCGCGATCACTGCATCTGAGACTTCCCTCAACCTTCGTGTTTCCAACTAGACCATCTCTGTTAGTACCAAGTCCATCAGTGCCCCTCTCTTTGTTGTCTCACCTATGACCTGCAACAAGAAGTTATGTGCAGTGTTCTGCAGTAACCTCCTGGACTGTTTGTTCTGAGCTGTGTTGTCTTGCCAGCAAATATCAGGGAGGTTAAAGCCCACCATAAGAACCAGGGCCTGCGAACGTGAGGCAACTTGTAGCTGCCTGTAGAAGGCCTCATCCACTTCCTCTTCCTGATCTGGTGGCCTGTAGTAAACACCCTCCACAATGTCACCCCTGTTGGCTTGTCCTTTAATCCTCACCCCTAGGCTCTCGATTTGCATTTCATCCCCCCCAGGCAGAGCTCCATACATTCCAGTTGCTCACTCATATAAAGAGCAACTCCACCACCTTATCTTTTTGGAGTGTCCTTCCTAAAAAGCACAAAGCTGTCCATGGCCAATTTCCAGTAATTATAAGGCAGACTACTCAACAATAGAGAATGACATAACTTTACAAGAAAATACCTTGTATTTACCATCCCAAGAACTGGACTCAATCCAATTAATAGCATTAAAAAGAGCAGCAGTGCTTCCGTAGCATGCATTTGTGGTGTCGATTCCTTCTACATTTATATTACCAGTTTCTTCAAAAAGTTGCATCAGGACAGTCTTTACAGATTTTGATTTATCAATTATTGTCTCCGTTCCAACTTCTAATCTCCCAATACAGTCATAGGAAAGGCTGTTTCTCTCAATAAGCTTCTGAACCACAGTCCGACAGAGAGAACTGATATCCTCCTGGTCAGAGCAGAACCCCATCTTTGACTGGCCTAACCCAATGGTGTATTTGCCAGCATCCACACTATCATACTTCTACACCTCTGTCTGGTCAACATACTGAGAGGGAAAATATATTTCTAGTGCAACAGTTCCCACATCTTTGGGCCAACAGCATTCAGCATTCACTGAAATAGACCCAGGCATTATGGTAGATCTTAAAGGAAAAAAAAAAGAAAACCATAAAACCAGCTCATCTATCCACATCTCTTTCTATAGGCCTACATATATTTCATATATACTTTAACTTTCTGTAAGTTTATATTAACTTAAAAAAATAAGTTTTAGGTATTCTACAAGTTCATTTACAAAAGGCAAGCCTCAGATATTTTGGTCTGAACATACAGTAAACATCATAATAAGTTTAATATAAAGTGTTATAAAGAAGGTCTTTTACCTGAAAATAAGATTTCAGCCCTGGAGAAGAATATACTTATCTTAAGCCCATGTTATTTCATTGCAGCAAAATACATGATTAACAAACATTAAGTATTTGATAAATGAGTCTTCACGTTCATTATTCTACTTCTGTATCTAAGCAAAGTCTCAATTTTACACAACCAAGCTAGAAAGACTGGATTTTTATCCTAAGTTGGTACATTTTGCTTATACTAGCAACAAAGATATCATGAGTTTTTCTGTTTTTTATTTAAAAACAAACAAACAAACAAAACATTAAAAACATACTCTTTGTCATTCCTGAACACAGAAACTGCCAACAACAGGCCTGGAGGGGTACTACACAGGCTAAGAAGAACACAGGGGCATTCTTCCCGATAGACCAAGTTTCCTTTTTCTTAAACCCTATAACTTCACCACCAGAATCCTCTGGGTTATAGTGTATTCTAGGTTACAGTATATGTTATTACTTTTAATCCTATCTGTATTACACAGTGTTGTGGTTTAACCCAGTAGGCAGCTAAGCACCACACAGCCGTTTGCTCCCCCCTACCCCCCCATGGGGATGGGGGAGAGAATGAGGGGGGAGGGGAAGTAAAAGTTTGTGGGTTGATATAAAGACAGTTAAAAGGACAGAAAAGGAAGAGAAATAATAATAAAGATAAAATAAATAATAACAATAACATGTACAAAGCAAGTGATGCATAATGCAATTACTCACCACCTGCTAACCGATGCCCACACCGTCTCCAAGCAGCAGCTGTGTTGTTGTTTTTTTCTTTCCCAGCATATTTTTTACATGCACTACAGGGACTTTGTCCCCTTCTACAGTACATAACAGGTTTGATCGGGCAGGTCTTGCTTGGTTGGCAGATCCCCTAGTATTGACTAACCAGGTGGCCTTTGCCAAATGTGTATCCCAATTTTTGAATGTCCCAGCACTCATTGCTTTCAGTGTACTCTTCAACAGTCCATTGTATCGTTTGACTTTCCCGGAGGCTGGTGCATAATAAGGGATGTGATACACCCACTCAATACCATGCTCTTTGGCCCAAGTGTCTTTAAGGTTATTTCGGAAATGAGTCCTATTGTCTGTCTCAATTCTTTCTGGGGTGCCGTGTCACCACAGGACTTGCTTTTCAAGGCCCATAAACAGTGATCCGGGCAGTGGCATGGGGCACAGGATATGTTTCCAGCTATCCGGTGGTTGCTTCCACCATTGTAAGTACATGGCGCTTGCCATTGTGGGTTTGAGGGAGTGTGATATAATCAATCTGCCAGGCCTCTCCATATTTATATTTCAGCCATCGTCCTCCATACCAAAGAGGCTTTGACCGTTTGGCTTGCTTGATTGCAGCACACGTTTCACAGTCATGAATAACCTGTGCTATAGTGTCCATGGTCAGGTCCACTCCTCGATCACTAGCCCATCTGTATGTTGCATCTCTACCCTGATGGCCTGAGGTGTCTTGGGCCCATTGAGCTATAAATAATTCACCCTTATGTTGCCAGTCCAGGTCCACCTGAGCCACTTCAATCTTAGCAGCCTGATCCACCTGCTGGTTGTTTTGATGTTTTTCAGTGGCCCAATTCTTGGGCACATGAGCATCTACGTGGTGTACCTTTACACCCAGGTTCTCTACCCAGGCAGAAATATCTTTCCACAATGCAGCAGCCCAGGTGTGTTTGCCCCTGTGCTGCCAGTTGTTCTGCTTCCATTGCTGTAACCATCCCCCCAGGGCATTTGCTACCATTCTTGAGTCAGTATAGAGAAGGAGCTCTGACCACTTTTCTCGTTCAGCAATATCTAAAGCCAGCTGTATGATTTTCAGTTCTGCAAACAGACTCGATTCACCTTCTCCTTCAGCAGCCTTCTACCTCTAATGTTTTCCCAGAATACGACATGACTCATCAGTGAACAGGGCATATTACTTCTCATTTTTTAGTGATATGGTTTAGTGGAGGACTTGTTAGTGTTTGGTCAGAGGTTGGACTCGATCATCTTGAGGTCTCTTCCAACCTAGAAACTATTTGTGTGTGTGTGTGATTTTCTGATAGCTTGTTATACAGCAGGGCCTCTTCAGCATGTGTCACCTCCTCCTCTGGTGATACTCCAGTCTACAATCACTTTGAAAATTCCTGGGTGATTGAGGTTTCCTATTCGAATCCGCTGAGTAATCAGTGCAACCAATTTACTCCACATAGTATCAGTTGCATAATGTGTAGAGGGGACCCACCCTTTGAACAGCCAGCCCAGCACCAGCAACTGTGCTGCCAGGAGTAGCTGTGCTTCAGTACCACCCACTTCTGATGCAGATCAAACCCCTTCAGACACTGCTAATATCTTTTTTTATTATTATTATTTTTTTTATATATATATATTTTTTTTGGTTGGAGTGTGGCAGGCCTCAGATCCTCTGTATCCCTGACTCCGAAACCCTAGGGTTGACCTTGAGTTTCCCCGGGGCTCTTTCTGCCAGAGGCTCTAGGTGGGGCAATCCTCCCCAGCTGCGGTGTAGAGCACATTATTTACATCTTGTCCTGCTCGGACTGGCCCAAAGGCTACGTTGGTCACTCTCTTCCCCTGCTACAAGGTAGGGTCCCTCCAACAGGATGCCATGTTTCTTGAACTGATCCTATGCTGGCTTTTTTTTGCGAGGTAGTTTATCCCTTGGTTAGCGGTGAGTGAATTAGAAAAAGCTATTGTGAAAAGCTATCTTAGCCATAACGGAAGAATTATAAAATAACACTCTAGATGTGATCTGGGCACTGCAAGAAAAGGTGACAAGTCTGTCAAAGATAGTATTCCAGAACCTAATGGTACTGGATTTATTACTAGCCTTGCAAGGAGGGGGTTGAACTATAATTAATGCCAGTTGCTGTATATATGTAGGCCAAACGGGGTGAATTGAGGCTGATCTCAAAAATATTTGGGAAAAAAACAAGATCACAGAATCACAGAATTGTCTAGGTTGGAAGAGACCTCAAGATCATCGAGTCCAACCTCTGACCTAACACTAACAAGTCCTCCACTAAACCATATCGCTAAGTTCAACATCTAAACGTCTTTTAAAGACCTCCAGGAATGGTGACTCAACCGCTTCCCTGGGCAGCCCATTCCAATGCCTCACAACCCTCTCAGTAAAGAAGTTCTTCCTAACATCCAACCTAAAACAGCTCTGGCGCAACTTTAGCCCGTTCCCCCTTGTCCTGTCACCAGGCACGTGGGAGAATAGACCAACCCCCACCTCGCTACAGCTTCCTTTAAGGTACTTAAAAAGAGCAATAAGATCACCCCTGAGACTCCTCTTCCCCAGGCTGAACGGGCCAAGTGACCTCAACCGCTCATCATACGTCTTCCCCCCTAGGCCCTTCACCATCTTCATAGCCCTCCTCTGGACACTCCCCAACAGCTTCACATCCTTTTTGTACTGTGGTGCCCAGAACTGCAAACAGTACTCGAGGTGAGGTCGCACCAGCGCAGAGTAGAGCGGGACAATCACTTCCCTCGATCAACTAGCAATGCCGTGCTTGATGCACCCCGGGATACGGTTGGCCCTCCTGAATGCCAGGGCACACTGCTAGCTCATGTTCAGCTTGCTGTTAAAAACAACACCCAGATCCCCCTCTGCAGGGCTGCTCTCCAGCATCTCGTCCCCCAGTCTGTATGTATAGCCAGGGTTGCCCCTTCCCAGGTGCAGGACCCGGCACTTGCCTTTGTTAAACTTCATGTGGTTGGTGGTCGCCCAGCTCTCCAGTTTGTCCAGATCTCTCTGCAAGGCCTTTCCACTGTAATAAATGGCTCAGTCTTCAAAATAGGACTATAATCAAAGTTTACAATTTATTAAAGGAATAGAGGTAAGCAAACAGCGCTGGGTGCGCTTGGAGTCTCTGCTCCACCAAGACGCACACCAGTTACATCAAGCAGCTGTTTTTTTATGCTCCTAGGCTAATACATATTCATTACTACTTCTAAAAAAACAGGGTTATTATAATTAGTTTCCGGAATCCAAACCCTCCTACTGGAGCATGTGTATCAGTCTCTGGTGGTCCCTCTGGGGGTCTCTCGTGCTGAAGGCTCATAGTCTTCCTTCCTCTTGTCCTTCTCCTTTGTCCAACTTGGCTGTATGTCAGAGACTTGTGCAACGTCCCCTGCAAGCTTTGTCTTTTAGTTGTTCTTCACCTCTCTCCGTCTCCTTAATCTCCTGGCCAGATATCAGAGACTTGCATAGTGTCCCATGCAATAGTCATAATAGTTAGCATTTATTCTGAAACCCCCCAGATATCAGAGACTTCAAGGAAAAGCCTACAAATACATTTCCCTTCAAGCTCTCTATTGACACGACTTGCTAAAACATTCCTTTGCAAGATACAAGAACTATATACATTAACCACTCTGTTTTTCTTAGACTTGTGCTTATACAAGGGTATGTAAGACAGAAGGTCACATTCATCATACCATGCGGCCCTAGCATTGTTCCATACTGACACGAATCAGATAAACATATTTCACAATCCCCCATCTCCTTTTTCATGGCATTGATTCGTGTTTTCCTTTCTAATCAAGTCAATACTTGCCAAAGTTATACCAATTGATACCAATTCTGGATCTTTATTTGTTTTTTTTATCATCAGAGAATGGGTTTTCTCTTTCCCTGGTTCTGGGTCAACAGGTACCGCAGATATTTGCATTCCTTGTATTCCTTGTATTGAGTGTATTAAGTATGGAATTATTAACAGTCCTCCACATATCCCCAATACAACCACCCTTATTTTAGCAAACCAATCACCACCCATAAAGCCACCTCCCATAATCCTCTTAGATCGATTCCATTCCAAATTTGAACTGGGACACGTGCAATTTTCTTCATTTCTTTTACAAGTTCATTTACAGCTTTTCTTTCTGTTGTGGTTTAACCCAGTGGGCAGCTAAACAACACATGGCCGCTCGCTTGCCTCCCCCCCTCCTTCTCTGGGATGGGAGAGAGAAACGGGAAAGTGAATCCTGTGAATTGAGATAAAGACAAGAAAATAATAACAACAATAATAATAATGACAATAATGATGATAATAGTACTAGTAGTAATAATGTGTACGAAACAAGTGATGCACAATGCAATTGCTCACCACCTGCTGTCCGATGCCCAGCCTAACCCCGAGCAGTCTGGCCCTCCTCCCAGCTCTTGCACCCCCAGCCTGGCCACTGGCAGGACAGGGTGAGAAGCTGAAACGTCCTTGGCTTGGTGTAAGCACTGCTCTGCAACAATTAAAACATCAGCATGTTATCAGCACTCTTCTCATCCTAAATCAGAACATGACATTCTATCAGCTACTAGGAAGAAACACCCTCATCATCAATCTTTGAACAGCAATTACTAAAGTTAAATTTTCCACAGACTTCTCCTTCTTGTGCTAGTAAATAATCCAAAGCTAAGCAATTTTGATACAAAGCAGTTCTCATCTTGGTATTTTGCTTTGCAATTAATCCAAGTGCCTCTCCGGTTTTATTTATAACTATTTCTATTACAGCTTGTAACCTAATTATTCTATTAAGTATATATATTGGGGTCCTATAGCCCCAGGATCCGTCTTCTGCCCATGTAGCTGGACCATAATAGGCAAACACCTTCAATCAAGGGGTTGGGCCCGCTTTCAGGGTCGATTCAGGCTTGTGTTACTGTTCAGCCTGTCAGGGTGATCCAGCTCCTGGAAAACGAATCACAATTTTATAAGGGTTTAAAAAAAGAGGTTCTTATGTTATTTTCTCGGGACAACCTGACCTTCGTGTGGGAGAAGTTCGGTCGAGGCCCTCTCACTCAGCAGTCAATACCCATAGGGGTTGCCTCCCTCGGTAGACCATACACACTGCAGTGGAGGGTCTTGCCCCGGTCTTGCCTCCTCCCTTTCCTCCCTTCAGGCTTGTCCCCTTTATTTGGCATCCTTACTTCATGCAGAGCCTCGTTGCCAGAATATTAGTTCTTCCTTAGCTTGAGTTTCAGTTTCCCAGGAGCGGACTCAACCCTCCAAGTTTCGGTAGTTACTGGTCCTTTTATTCTGGATGTGTGGGTCCAACCCCTTTCTGCTGTTCTCACAGCTGTTTCAGTAGTCAGTAAAACAAGGTACACTCCCTCCCATCAGGGGTTCAGTGATTCTTCCCTACAGGTTTATTTATTAAGACCTTGTCTCCTGGTTGTATCTTATGAATAGCAAACCCTAAAGGTGGTGTTTGAGCCATCATTCCAATTTCTCTTAGCTCTTGTAATCTCCTTCCAATAGTAATTATATATTTCTGGATGCTACGATCCTCAACTACATTGTTCCCTAGAAGCATCCCTTGAGAATAAGGCATATCATATAACATTTCATATGGTGATAATCCAGTCTCACTTTGTGGTTTAGTTCTTATGTTTAAAAGTGCCAATGGTAAGCATTTCGTTCATCTGTGGCTCGATCATTAATTTAGCCAATTGTTGTTTTATTGTTTGATTCATTCTTTCTACTTTCCCTGAGCTTTGTGGGTGCCATGGAGTATGGTATTCCCACTGAATACCTAATGATTGACATAATAATTTTATTATTTTAGAAGTAAAGTGTGTGCCCTGATCAGAATCAATGTACTGGATTATCCCATATCTAGGTATCAGGTGTTCTAATAGAATTTTTACCACCATTTGTGCTGTAGCTCATGCTACGGGATAAGCTTCTACCCATTGTGTTAAATGATCTACTATTACCAATAGATATTTCATCCTCTCTACTTTGGGCAATTCAGTGAAATCAACTTGTACTTTCTCGAAAGGCCTATAAGCTGTTTTTTTTTTTTTTTTTTTTTTACAGTGCTGAAGTAAAGGTTTATTTGCTCCTACCAATCACCAACAGGGCGTCGCTATTTATTTCATTGACAATTAAAGCCTCCACAGTAGTTAAAAAATACTTAAATTGTCACTGCTCTACACATAGGCAGAAAGGTTGGGTGTGTGAAGCCAAACATACATGTTAACACTGTGAAAACTCGTCCCCTCTCTATTACTTTTAGCAGTAGTTACGCTTTTGTTACACGGGTGCAAATAAAGACACAATTGCTGTTTTTTTCCAAAGTAGTTGAAATTAGGTACTAATTTAGGAGATGTAAGGTTTCCTACTCAATGAATACATAATTCAGGCAAAGTCTTGTAGTAACACAGATCTATATTTCAACAACATAATAATCCAATCATTTCTTTAAATGCAGCTGAGTATTAACTGTTATCACAGAAGCAGACAGCACATCCTCCCTCATTGCTCAAAGACTGGGTCTTCTTCAGGAAAAGGAAGCGTCTAAACTCTATTTGAAAGTGTGACATAAACTGTAAATGTTGTAGACCACAATTCTACATGTCCAAAATATTAGTTTAAAAAAATAATACTGTATTAAGAAAGTCACAGGAAAATTAAATCAAGTCTAGATAAACAGTGAATGTGTTTGGAAAGATAGGGCCGGTGATTGCTTATGGAGCAGAAGCAGCCTACCAGAAGGCATATGAAACAAAGACATTATCAAGCACAGGTTCTCAAAAGTCCTTTCCAATTCCCAAAAGACTTGGACCAACATCTCCAGTGCATTTGCAATTTCAGTCGGTTTTCCCAGTGACATCCACAGTTGCAAACTGTGGGTTTTCTATAGATCTACATGTAATAAATGTGGCTGCTTGTTGAAATTCTTTCTTATTTATCTTGATATAGTATAAACTCACTTTAGGATAGAATAAAGCTTGTGGATTGATATTGTATAAACTTACTTTAGGATAGAATAGAACTTGTGATTAAAAGTTAGCAAGGACAAAGTAAACAACATCTTGTTATCTGTAGACCTTCTGTTACGTTTAAGCATTTTGTTATTTGAAAACACCCCATTATCCGTTAACACTCAGTCAGGCTGAGACTTGAGATAACTTGAGTCAACTGTCTGTTATGTCTTGTTAACTGAGACATCCTGTTATCCGCCGACCCCCAGTTAAACCGAAAGACAACTCAGCATTTTTACAGCCTGGAAAACAACTGATTAAGAAAGTGCATTACGAGGAAGACCTACGGCCTTCCTCCCAAAGACCACTGCCCACATCCTGGAGACCCTGGCCCACAATTCTTGGAAGGCTTTGCGCAAGCGCAAGGACTGATAAGCTAATTAGCATACGAAGCGAGGGTAGGCGGGGTTAGGTAATGAATATGTATAGGTGTTAATTGAATATTCATTGTTTCGCTGTATAAATACGAGATAGTTTGTCACTTCAAACATGCACGATAGGCGGAAGGATCCCCCGTGCATCCAGCGCTGCAATAAAGAATATACCACTTAAAGAAATTTCGGCTTTGATCTTTAAATCAATCTTCTGATAAGTTATGCAATGTTGTGTAATTTGCTTTGCTATTTCAAAAAACAAACAAACAAACAAACAGTGCAACCAAATTGTTTTAGTAAATGATCACTTAACGCCTTTGTACCCCAATGTGTTTGTGCATGCAAATGTCCCAATATTTGCTTCACATAATCTTTTGGCAATATCTCTTGCCTGTCTGGCAGTGTCCATTTTCCTTGTTCTAATTTAGCCCCTATTTTCTCCAGTTTCGTTTGTTTGTTTTGTTTTCCATTGCATTTCATAGTCGGACCAAAAATTCCATAGGGGTTTCTTTTGGATTTTGTTGGAACAGATTCTCAATTCCCAATTTAACCAGATTTTGGTATTTACCATTCATTATTTCCAGGGTGACTATAGTCTCAGCGTGGGGTCGGTTAGGGGAATGCAATCGTCAACAGTTCCCTGAGCGGTCTCATTGGCAATCTGAGCTCACTCATAAACTCAAGTTGTTTTAAAGGTTAACTGCTTTTCTGTTTCCATGACAACTCTCTCGGACCCATCATGGTCCCTCTGCCCCAGAGGGCTCACACCGGTGATTTTGAGATCACAGCCTCCTGTTGAGGCAGAACTATTAACATTCCTACATCCTCTTTCCCTGCTCATTCAACTTCAAACAGCTCTGTTAAATACTACATGTCACACCTTTAACACCGTCAACAACTCTTTTAACCCTTCCTTTATTTTTCTCCAGCCTGTATTTTTCTCATGCCAACACCAAAGGCTAAATCAGGGGCCAACTTAATTCCACTCCTTTTCCCTCTAAGATGCTGAAACAACATACCAGTATAATACATTTAATCCTATTTTCCTTCTCTCCTCAAAACCAACATTAATTGCAAGATAGTGTTATAGTCGACTGATCCATAAAGTGGCCATTTAGTTTATATAGTGGCCACCACTGATTGCAATACTCAGTGAAAGTCCTCTTCCTTTCTGTGCCCCCAGTTCTAACAATATCCTTCGAATGTGCCAATGTGCACCCAAGGAGGCTTTCTTTAAAATGTCTTTGTTTTGGATATTACCCATTTCCTTGATTTCCCATTCCCTTTTATTTGTTTATTTATTTATGTATTTATTACTATTCCTTACTAGTTACTGTCCTTTGTTTCAATTTCCAGGCAAACCTTTTTACTGCGGGTTTTTACTATCTTTTCCTAATCTTCTTCCCAAACGTCCCAATTCTCTGGGATTAAACTCTTCTTCCCACATACAAATTTTACTATTTCAAATTATTAACGAGCCCCGTTTCAATCATAAATCCACGGAACTTCAGGAAAACAGCTGGAGCACGCAGCCTTCAGTCTTCTAGACAAACATTACCACCTTTTCCACAAAAATTTACATTTCAACAGGACCGAATTTCAATCTGAATGCCAATTTTTCTCATGCGCTTTGTTAGTAAGCCCATACAAAACAAGGAATCACTCCTGTGTATCTGTCAATATGGGGGTTTAAAAGGTATTGACGCCTAAATAAACTCGCTCAGGGCTCAAGCCCGAACCACCAAAGAAATGACTCTCTCCGTTCTACCGCTTTGATAATCAGTCAGCCCCCTTCCCCCCCCCGCCAGTACTTGGGAAACTGACCAAACACTGCAGCAAATACACCAACACTTCTCAACTGTTAGTTACTTAGATAACGCTCCCACCTTTTTTCTTGTCACACTCAAAGCATTTAAGAGAAAAAATAGGATCACAAGATATACCACCAGGCCCATATATTAGGCACCACCAATCAACACTTGGATAAAACAGCACTTCTTTTCGGTCTGTCACGCACTTCGTTCGTCTCCGCCCACTCCCCTTGCGGAGAATAGGGAACCACGGATCGGAACTCCTCACTCGTTTTGCAGCGACGCTGCGTCTCACTCACACGGCACAATCACGCAATCACACAGAGAGGCCTCTAGCACATCTCATTCATACCACAAGAATATAATTTAGAATGATAACCAACCAAATAAGTATTGTCTCTGACTGTGTTCTTCGTGGAGTGACTTATTCCACTTTGTTTCAAACCCTCACACTTACACAAATACTTTCAACACAAAATACCTGGACATTTAAGAACAAGACATACAATTATTAACACTCCAGTTAGTATCCCTCCAGCAGCTAAAAACATACCGTTTGTCCGCAGCTTCAGATCTTTGTCTGCTCCCGCGGTGAGCAGCTAAGAGTGGAGTCCCCTCTGAGCAAAATACTCAGGGTGCACCTAGGGGCGTCCGCGCCGCAGCCGATCCCGCAGCCGAGCAGAGTGTCTCCTGCCTGGCTCACCAAAATGACTCACAGAAAGCTGACTCCACAATCAGTAAGATTGTAAAGTAGGTATGTTTACTCAGTTCTGGGCGGCACCGGGGGGGGGGTAGTCCCACCAAAGTCGTGCACGCCTAATGTGGCAACTTGCTTTGGTTATATCTAGTAAAGAGTTACATATACATGAAGTTTCCCAACACTCCTATACATATGCATAACCTGTCCCTTTGTGAACAGTCCTCCTTATCTCAGACCCCTTGGTTAAAGTCCGAATCATGAGGTTATTTTGATCTGGTTCTCGGGGTCCGAGGGGCTCCTGTAATCTGGAGGTCTAAGCGCAACACAAACACAGTACATCACAAATGTAGCACATATTCATTCTTAATCAATCGCTCTCTAATTTCTAATTCCAATGTTTCAGCTGCAGCATACTTGCTCTCTTCTGGATCCACAGTTATTCTACTATTAACATTAATGTTCAAAGCCTGACAGACCCAGTCCTCCATGGACCCAAATATCGACCAAAATACATGGGGTCTTAAGGGTTCTTTTGGTCATTCTATCATATAATAATGGACCATTTTTAATTTATTCTTTCATTTTCTGGGGCCCCTATTGTTCCAATTTCTAATCATTATTCCTAATGGACTTTCTGGTATTTTTCTCCCTTTCTTCTGGTCCTTGGTCTTCAATTCTGTCTGACCCATGTAGGAATTTTACTATGGCAATTCCCACAGCCCTTGTTTACCTTAGTAAGAGTGTCTTGCAGGGGGTTTACGACCTATCACCCACCCACGAATCCTATAGGAATCCCTTCGGTCCTTCACCGGGCAAGTCCCTCACGGGAGACTGGAACCGCGGTTAGAAGACCTCCACACTCGCTTCGGAACTAAGTTCCGTCTCAGTCACACTCTTACACACACAGGCAACCGAATCCCACCCAACCAAATGGTATACTCCTTAAACACTTAGGACTCCGTCGTCTTCATTCAGATCTTCACGCACAGAATTACAGGCAAAATACAGTGCTGCAGCCGGCAAGGGAGCTCATAAAAAAATCAAAATCTTTGCTTACCTTTATTCAGGTTCAAGATGGCATTAGTCCCGACCTGACTCAAACAGGAGTCACCAAATGGTGGGGCACCTCTCCTAGATCAAATCAGAATTCAGGAACCAAAGCCATCCCGGATGAGCCCCCATTTGTAATAAATGGCTCAGTCTTCAAAATAGGACTATAATCAAAGTTTACAATTTATTAAAGGAATAGAGGTAAGCAAACAGTGCTGGGTGCGTGTGGTGGTTTTACCGTGCTGGGCAGCTAAACCCCACAACCGCTCTCTCACTCCCCCTCCTTTAGATAAGGAGGGGGAGAAGTAAAGCAAAGAACAACTCACGGGTTGAGATAAGGATAATTTAATTAAAGGGAAATAATTATAATAATTAAATAAAGACTACCATGAACTAAACAATTTAACTAAGGGGAAATAAAAGGGAAAGGGGAAAAAGGGAGGAAAACAAACAAACAAAATAAATGAAAGCTATATGGAAGTGCAGAGGAAAGAAATTACTCTCTACTTCCCACAAATGAGCGATGATTGACCACGTCCTTGAAGCAAGGCCTCAACGCACGCAGCCGGTGTTCGAGAGGAGGACCGACGTCTTCTCAACGAGAGCCCACCCCTCCCCTCTTCTTCCTGTTTCCACCTTTTATTGCTGAGTGTGACACCACATGGTATGGAATATCCCTTTGATTGGTTTAGGTCAGCTGCCCTAGTGATGTTTCTCTCCTCACTTTTTTGCCCACCCCCTAGGAGGGTTAGAGAAAGGCCCAATGCTGTGCCACTGCTGCTCAGCAGTAGACACAGCACTGGTGTGATAACACTGCTGTTCCAGCTACAAGTACAGAGTACGGCACTGAATGGGCTGCTGCCGGGAAAGTTAACATTCCAGCCAGACCCAGTACAACCTCCACCCCTTATTCCATAACATTTGTGTCACACTCAGATCCCCATACTTTAGCATACAAGCATTCTCATCATTATCCCTTGTCCTTTAACAGGACAAGGATTTAACAGGACAGGATCAATAGGCAGGTGTATCTTTTCATTCCATAGGTCTTTCTTGGAAAATGTTCATAAGAACTGTTGATGATTAGGTCTTCATCTGCCAAAGTGGCCACTCAAGGCAGGCGGAGTTGGATGTCTGGACACCAGCACCAGCTTAGCTCAAGTCCTTGTTGCACTGCCCGGCTCCTTGCAAAGTTGACCTGTCGTTGATCCTACAGCATCTTCCTACAACATATAACTTAGATTATAGATTAGTTTTCTCTCAATGTCAAATCTCCTTGAGGCACACACTTGATATCCCCATTCTTTTGCATGACCCACCAGGTATACCCTGGTCCTTGGGCGAAGACAATCCCACGAGTGGGTTTGCCTTTTCCCGAGGCAGGAGCAACCCACACTGCCTTCCCCATCCACCTTCCTATATGCACTACGGGAACCTTAGCTCCTTTCACAGTGTGTAGGGGTTTTGTTTCGGCAGGACCAGCACGGCTGTCAGACCCCCTATTGTTAACTAGCCAAGTGGCTTCTGGTAGATTTGTGTCCCATTGTTTCCACGTCCCAGCACCTAATGCTCGTAACATAGTCTTTAACAGTCCATTGTACCTCTCAACCTTCCCAGAGGCTTGTGGGTGGTAAGGGATGTGGTACACCCACTCAATACCATGCCTCTTTGCCCAGGAGGTAACAAGATTGTTTCGGAAATGACTCCCATTGTCAGACTCAATTCTCTCTGGTGTACCATGACGCCACAATACTTGTCTTTCCAGGCCCAAGATAGTGTTTCGGGCTGTGGCATGGTTTACAGGGTATGTTTCCAGCCACCCAGTAGTTGCTTCTACCATGGTGAGTATGTACCGTTTGCCTTGGCGAGTTTTTGGGAGTGGTCCGATATAGTCAATTTGCCAGGCCTCACCATATTGAAACCCTAGCCATCTCCCCCTGTTCCAGGGAGATTTTACCTTCATGGCTTTCTTGATTGCAGCACAGGTCTCACACTCATGGGTAACCTGTGTGATGGCCTCAATGGTCAAGTCCACCCCTCGATCACGAGCCCATCTGTAAGTGGCATCTCTCCCCAGATGTCCTGATGTTTCATGGGCCCATCGAGCTACAAACAGCTCACCCTTACGTTCCCAGTCTAGGTCCACCTGAGCCACTTCAATTTTCGACGCTCGATCCACTTCTTTGTTGTTCTGATGTTCTTCAGTAGTGCGACTCTTGGGCATGTGGGCATCTACATGACGTACTTTAACATCCAGGTTTTCTACCCGGGCAGCAATATCTTGCCACAGGGTAGCAGCCCAGATAGGCTTACCTCTGCGCTGCCAGTTGCTCTCTTTCCATTGCTGCAGTCACCCCCACAGAGCATTTGCCACCATCCATGAGTCAGTATAAAGATACAATACTGGCCAATTTTCTCTTTCGGCGATATCTAGGGCTAGTTGTATGGCTTTTACTTCTGCATACTGACTCGACTCACCTTCCCCTTCCATGGCTTCCACAACTCGTCGTATGGGATTCCACACAGCAGCTTTCCATTTCCGATGGCTCCCTATCACACGGCAGGATCCGTCAGTAAACAACGCATACTGCTTTCTGTCTTCTGGCAACTCATTGTATGGTGGTGCCTCTTCAGCACGGGTTACCTCTTCTGTTGGCACTCCGAAATCTCTGCCTTCCGGCCAGTCCATAATCTCTTCCAGGATTCCTGGGCGATTGGGTTTTCCCATTCGAGCCCGCTGTGTAATTAACGCTATCCACTTACTCCATGTAGCATCAGTTGCATGGTGTGTAGTGGGAATTTTCTCTTTGAACATCCAATGTAACACAGGTAGCCGCGGTGCCAAGAGGAGCTGTGCCTCTGTACCCACAACTTCTGAAGCAGCTCGAACACCCTCATATGCTGTGAGTATTTCCTTTTCAGTTGGGGTGTAATTGGCTTCTGATCCTCGATAGCCCCGACTCCAGAAGCCCAGAGGTCGACCTCGAGTTTCTTCTGGGGTTTTCTGCCAAAGGCTCCAGGTGAGCCCATGCTCCCCAGCTGCAGTGTACAGTATATTTTGCACAGCTGGTCCAGTACGGACAGGCCCAAGGGCTACTGCACGAGCTATTTCTTGTTTGATTTGTTCAAATGCCTGTTGTTGCTCAGGGCCCCACTCAAAATAGTTTCTCTTTCGAGTCACTCGATATAGAGGACTCACAAGCTGACTATAGCCTGGCACATGCATTCTCCAGAATCCCACGAGGCCTAGGAAAGCTTGCGTTTCCTTTTTGCTAGTTGGCGGAGACATTGCTGTTATTTTATTGATCACATCCATTGGAATATGGCGACGTCCATCCTGCCATTTTACCCCCAAGAACTGGATTTCCTGTGTAGGCCCCTTGACCTTGCTCTTTTTAATGGCAAAACCAGCTTTCAGGAGAATTTGGATTATTTTCTTCCCTTTCTCAAAAACTTCTTCTGCTGTGTTGCCCCACACGAGGATGTCGTCAATGTACTGAAGGTGCTCAGGAGCTCCCCCTTGCTCCAGTGCAGACTGGATCAGTCCATGGCAAATGGTAGGGCTGTGTTTCCACCCCTGGGGCAGCCGATTCCAGGTGTATTGGATGCCCCTCCAAGTGAAAGCAAACTGCGGCCTGCATGCTGCTGCTAAAGGGATGGAGAAAAATGCATTAGCAATATCAATTGTGGCATACCACTTGGCTGCCTTTGACTCTAGTTCGTACTGAAGTTCTAGCATGTCCGGCACTGCAGCACTCAGTGGTGGCGTGACTTCATTCAGGCCTCGATGGTCCACTGTTAGCCTCCACTCGCCATTAGACTTTCGTACTGGCCATATAGGACTATTAAAGGGTGAGCGAGTCTTGCTGATTACTCCCTGACTCTCCAGTCGGTGAACCAACTCATGGATGGGAATCAGGGAGTCTCGGTTGGTGCGATATTGCCGTCGGTGCACCGTTGTGGTAGCAATTGGTACCTGTTGTTCTTCAACCTTCAGCAATCCTACAACAGAAGGGTCTTCTGAAAGGCCAGGCAGGGTAGACAGCTGCCTAATCTTCTCTGTGCTCAAAGCATCAAAGCAGCTATGCCAAAAGCCCACCGGTATCCTTTTGGATCCTTGAAGTACCCTCTCTTGAGATAGTCTATGCCAAGGATGCATGGAGCCTCTGGGCCAGTCACAATGGGATGCTTTTGCCACTCATTCCCAGTTAGACTCACTTCAGCTTCCAGTACAGATAGTTGTTGGGATCCCCCTGTCACTCCAGAGATACAGGTGAGTTCTGTCCCTTGGTAGCCTGATGGCATTATGGTACATTGTGCGCCAGTGTCCACTAAAGCTTTGTATTCCTGTGGTTCTGATGTTCCAGGCCATCGGATCCACACAGTCCAATAAATCCGGTTATCCCTCTCCTCTACCTGGCCAGAGGCTTGGGCCCCTCTAGTCCTGGCTGGAACGTCTGCCACTTAATTCTTGCAAATGCACAAATTCTGGCAAATGAGAGGTAGAGGTCCCTTCATCGTGGTCAAGAATAACATCAGCTCTTCTACTGCCTCTGGGGTACTGCCCAATAGAAACTGGAGCAGCATTTCTCTTAGGAGCCCCTCTTCTTGCTGCTGTATTTCCTTTCAGTTCACGTACCCGAGCAGCTAGGGTTGAAGTAGGCACACCATCCCATTTCCTCATATCTTCCCCATGGTCACGTAGATAAAACCACAAGGTGCCACGTGGTGTACGTCTTGGGTACTCTCTCTCTTGAGCAGGCGAATGCTGATTCTTAGTGGCTGAAGTATCACTCTGTCTAGATGAGGGGGAATATACTTTCTCCACAAGCTTGTCAAGTCCTTTAGACAATTTCTCCACAGCTGAGACACAGGACTGTAGCGGAGCAGAGAGATTGTCTTCATATTTTTGAAGCTGGCAGGAAACATCATACATTGTTGGTCCCATCCCCTCATCCCAGTGAATTGCTGCCAGGGTACTGGCATGTGCTGATGGTGCACTCCGCACAAATTTACGCCACATGGATGTTGTGCACTGGACTTCATCGGGGTCTTGAGGTGTCTGGGCATTGTCCAAATCACTATAAATCATCTCCCGCACAGCTAATTCCCGCAGATGTTGGAGACCTTTATCCACAGTGGTCCACTTGCCTATGTGATATACAATATCTTCCTTATGGGGATATCTTTCTTTGATAGCTGCCAGGAGTCGTCTCCAGAGGCTGAGGGCCTGTGCTCCTCTCCCAATTACTTTGTCGATTACCCTTTCTCTAGAGAGGGATCCCAGCTGCTTGGCTTCATTGCCTTCTAGTTGTAGGCTACTGGCCCCAGCATCCCAGCATCAGAGCAGCCAAGAGAGGATGTGTTCACCTGGGCGTCGACCATAATCCTTTCGTATTTCTCGCATCTCACTCAGGGATAAGGATCGAGTGATTTCTGATTCCTTTATGATTTCCGTCTCGTCTTCCTGCTGTTTTTGTGACGGCTCTGCTTTAGAGGTGCCTGCCAATTCCCCTTCTCCCTCCTTCTTAGGAGAGCCTTCTTCCCTTACTAAATGAGCTGACCTCCGTTTCCATTGTTTTGACTTGACTATGGGGGCGACTGATACCATAGTTGGTTGGTCCTCTGGGTCAGCCACAGCATGTGTTACTTGGTCATCAGATTCAGAGACTTCCTCCCTCTCTTCAAGTTGCTGGATGATGTTAAACAGTGTTTGATAGGAATAAACCAGGACCCAGCACAATGCTGCAAGCTGTCGTTCTCCGGCATTATCAGGATCAGGACATACAACTCTCAAACATTCTACCAAGTTTTTAGGATTTAGCACTTGCTCAGGGGTGAAGTTCAAAACTATTGGAGGAGACACTCGTGACAGGTATCTGCTAACATCATCCCACACACCGTGCCACTCACCACGAGACTGTTTCGGGACAGATTCCCAAATAAGTTTTCTAAACAATCGACTAATCTTAGAGAGAAAATGAAACCTGTTATTCAGAATTAGAAATAGCAATACATGGGTTACAGATGGATCTTCAAAATATTCCCAAACTGTTGTAATTAGCCCACTGTGAAAGAAGGGAAAGGTACCATTCCTGATATTATCAATAAACTGGTGTCCAGATGAGAAAAGGAAGGCAGCGTAGTTCTGAATATTCTCTGAAAGATAGTTTCCATGGGACCCAAATGATAACAGCGCAGAGCCTGAATTCCAGAGTAAAACCAAGGTCAGTGCTTGGCAGCACAACGAATTAAAAAAAGTGAACACAGATTGTAGCACTTTGTCGGATCGGATATATAGGAGAAAGGAGAATATGACACGAATTGCATGACATATGAACAAAGCCATTATTATTAACAGGGCAAGGAACATGGTTACTAGCAAGCAAGCGTGTTAGTTGTATGCGTTTAATCAATTCTATTGTTATCTCAACCCTTCGAGCCCCACGTTGGGCGCCAAAAAGGACTGTGGTGGTTTTACCGTGCTGGGCAGTTAAACCCCACAACCGCTCTCTCACTCCCCCTCCTTTAGATAAGGAGGGGGAGAAGTAAAGCAAAGAACAACTCATGAGTTGAGATAAGGATAATTTAATTAAAGGGAAATAATTATAATAATTAAATAAAGACTACCATGAACTAAACAATTTAACTAAGGGGAAATAAAAGGGAAAGGGGAAAAAGGGAGGAAAACAAACAAACAAAATAAATGAAAGCTATATGGAAGTGCAGAGGAAAGAAATTACTCTCTACTTCCCACAAATGAGCGATGATTGACCACGTCCTTGAAGCAAGGCCTCAACGCACGCAGCCGGTGTTCGAGAGGAGGACCGACGTCTTCTCAACGAGAGCCCACCCCTCCCCTCTTCTTCCTGTTTCCACCTTTTATTGCTGAGTGTGACACCACATGGTATGGAATATCCCTTTGATTGGTTTAGGTCAGCTGCCCTAGTGATGTTTCTCTCCTCACTTTTTTGCCCACCCCCTAGGAGGGTTAGAGAAAGGCCCAATGCTGTGCCACTGCTGCTCAGCAGTAGACACAGCACTGGTGTGATAACACTGCTGTTCCAGCTACAAGTACAGAGTATGGCACTGAATGGGCTGCTGCCGGGAAAGTTAACATTCCAGCCAGACCCAGTACAGTGCGCCAGGAGTCTCTGCTCCACCAAGACGCACACCAGTTACATCAAGCAGCTGTTTTTTATGCTCCTAAGCTAATACATATTCATTACTACTTCTAAAAAAAACAGGGTTATTATAATTAGTTTCCGGAATCCAAACCCTCCTACTGGAGCATGCGTATCAGTCTCTGGTGGTCCCTCTGGGGGTCTCTGGGGGTCTCTCGTGCTGAAGGCTCATAGTCTTCCTCCCTCTTGTCCTTCTCCTTTGTCCAACTTGGCTCTATGTCAGAGACTTGTGCAACGTCCCCTGCAAGCTTTGTCTTTTAGTTGTTCTTCAGCTCTCCCCATCTCCTTAACCTCCTGGCCAGATATCAGAGACTTGCATAGTGTCCCATGCAATAGTCATAATAGTTAGCAGTTATTCTGAAACCCCCCAGATATCAGAGACTTCAAGGAAAAGCCTACAAATACATTTCCCTTCAAGCTCTCTATTGACACGACTTGCTAAAACATTCCTTTGCAAGATACAAGAACTATATACATTAACCACTCTGTTTTTCTTAGACTTGTGCTTATACAAGGGTATGTAAGACAGAAGGTCACATTCATCATACCATGCGGCCCTAGCATTGTTCCATACTGACACGAATCAGATAAACATATCTCACACCTCCCTCGACACGTCTAGGCACATTTTGAATGCCTCCAGAGAAGGAGACAACCCACAACCCCCCTGGGAAGCCTGTTCCAGTGTTCTGTCACCTTCACTGAAAAAAAGTTTTGTCTCATATTTAAGTGAAACGTCCTTTGTTTCACCTTGCACCCATTGCGCCTTGTCCTATCATTAGATGTCACTGAGAAGAGCTTGGCTCCATCCTCCTGACACTCACCCTTTACATATTTATAAACATTAATAAGGTCACCCGTCAATCTTCTCCAAGCTAAAAAAGACCCAGATCCCTCAAGCCTTTCCTCGTAAGAGATGCTCCACTCCCTTAATCATCCTTATGGCTCTGAGATGGACTCTCTCAAGCAGTTCCCTGTCCTTCTTGAACTGAGGGGCCCAGAACTGGATGCAATATTCCAGATGTGGTCTCACCAGGGCAGAGTAGGGGGGGGGGAACCTCTCTCGACCTACTAAACACACCCCTTCTGATACACCCCAGGATGCCATTGGCCTTCTTGGCCACAAGGGCACAGTGCTGGCTCATGGTCACCCAGCTGTCCACCAGGACTCCCAGGTCCCTCTCCACTGCTCTCCAGCAGGGCAGTCCCCAACTTATACTGATGTCTGGGGTTGTTCTTGCCCAGATGCAGGTCTCTACACTTGCCCTTGGTATATTTCATTAAGTTTCTCCCTGCACAATTCTCCAACCTGTCGAGGTCCCGCTGGATGGCAGCACAGCCTTCCAGCATGTCATCCACTCCTCCCAGTTTAGTGTCGTCAGCGAACTTGCTGATGGTGCACTCCATTCCCTCATCCAAGTCACTGATGAATGTATTGACCAACACCGGTCCCAGTACTGACCCTTGAGGGACTCCACTAGATACAGGACTCCAACTCCACTCCATCCCATTAACCACAACCCTCTGGCTTCTTCTCTTCAGCCAGTTTACAGTCCACCTCACTACCCAATCGTCCAGACTGCACTTCCCCAGTTTAGCTGCAAGGATGCGGTGGGAGATGGTGTCAAAGGCTTTAAAGTAGCATTTTTATTCTCAATTGCAATGGTGGGCATCCTGCAAGCAGAAGCACAGAGCAGAAGTGTATTATAACCTTATATCCCCTATTACCAATGCTTGATTCCTCCAATTTCCTCATTGGCTGAGTACTACAGGTTCACAACCTATTCAATACTTATTACTATACCGTATATGTACAATTATATTTGACCAACCATTAATTTCTCCTTTACATTTTTTTCCTTCTTCTCTCGTGACTAGAGAGACCGTGATTTTTGTTTTTACTGATTTGACATTGCTTGTCTTGTTTTTCTTAGCTATCCTCCTTATTTTGGGACAGTGGGACCTTCCTCTTATGTGCTTAACATACTCCCCACTGTCATGCCTGCACAATCACTTTTGAACGTGCAAGGTTACTGGAGTTTTCCACTGCAAAAACACAACGTAATTCTCACAATTTGAGCTGGTGAATCAGAAAAAGGTTCCATTGTCTGTGAGAACTGCCTGAGCTGACAACTGGTTGACAAAAACAATTGCTACAAAAAAAGTGTAGCTCCAAAGTTACAAAATATTTGTACATATAGCAGCAAACACAACTCTAAGAACAAAGCTGTTAGCAACAACAAAGTTCCAACTGCATATTACATTTTCATATGATAGTCCCTGTTGAGGAGATGCTTCAATCCTTAAAAATAAGCAACCAAATTAAACATCTATTATAAATGTAATATAAAAAATCATTTGATATAATAATCAATTACAGAATCTCTGTGACAGTACCATATCCCGCACCATTAGCTAGGTAAAAGTTCTACTGCAGATTCACAAACAAAAGCAGAGGCTGCAAGATCCTCCTCTAGTGACTGTTTTGCACAAGAATGACATCTGATTTCATCCTCATAAGTCTGCAGATTAAACTTTCTTTAGCTCAAGGAAACTGTTTTCCAAAAAAGCAACCAATCATTTCTTATATTGTCTGAATAATTCAGCAGCTCTCAAACTGTTGATCAGCTCCCTTTCCCTTCCTTGCCCTACTTTCAGAAATAGTTTTTGGCTTTTCATGAGTATCACATATAAATCCTGAAGTCTACCCGTAACCTCAGTCTGAATTTAATGCTCACATTTTATAACAAAACACATTTCTGCCTCATTAAAAAAGGGACTTTTCAGAGTCCAGTGCTTGGCTGTTTCAAAGCCCTGCCAAGGTCTTTCACTGAGACAGTTTCACAAAGTTGAACATATTTAATAAGGTGACAGATATAACAGATTTGGAATTGCTGTTGATAAACACACTTACTGCAATAGCACTGATATATGATAATAGTGCTAGCAGAATACTATCCCAGGTATTTCTCACCAAATGGTGAAGGCACAGAGCTTACCAAGACGTCCCTGTTTTGGTGGAGGAGAAAGGGCACAGCCTCTTTTAGTTTTCCAATTTCTTCTTTCTCCCCCCCAGCTCTTTTTTTTTTTTTCCTCACTAAATTCATCTTCTCTTTCTACTTCTCTTTTTTTTTTTTTTTCTTTCTTCTTCCCCTATTTTTAACACTGACTCCTAACAGTCTTTTATATCCTAACCTTATCTGCTCCCTCCCTGGGGTGACATTTTGCATGATTCGGATGAAGAGTTGAGTACTATAGTTGCATATGTTTAGCATCTACTTCTTTAAGCTCATTATCATATTCAGGGGTGCGAACTTAATATTCATTTTACACATAACGTAGCAAAAGGTTTCACTTGGGCACCGTGTATTCTCAAGATTCTGTTCTGCCTCCAAAACAGGGCTGTCCCACCAACACAAGACTCATAGCAATCTTAAGGACTTCCATCCACAAAGTTTGTATAAGAGATAAACGAGAACAAGCTGTTCAACTCCCCTTTGCCCAAAGCTGGTGCTCATCAGTCACACTAACAAGTCTATTCTCCACAACCTCACGTGTTTCTGTTCATTCCGTCTTTTCCATTTCTCACTGCCTAAACCCCATTGCTTTATCTGATTAGTTTCATTCTGCATAAATTCAACTATTGACTCTATACGCCAAGACATACTGCAGACTGCAAGCATCAAGTGCTGCTGTATGCTGCCCTGTTGCAAGCAATAGAACAATACAGGTCTCTGAGGATCAACAGTATATACGTATTTATAGGGAAGAACACCTATGGTGCTAGGTAGTTTGGAGAGGTCTGTGTGTCTATACAGACGTTTGGGGTAGAAAGACCGTAGCAAAGAGACCACTACAGAGAGCAGCCACAACTTCTGATTCCCAAAAACTCTCTCCCCCCCCCCCGCCAGTATCAGTTGCAGCATGGAGACATGGGGGCTTCCACTGGACTGACTCATGAGGTAGGATCAATTTGGGCTTCAGACATTTGGGAAGGGAATTATAGGTAGGGAATTTGGATTTGCAAAGGGAAAAACTTTCCAGTGGAGTTATTGCTTGAAGAAAGCCTTTCACCCTGTCCCTAAGGCCTTCCCCCATGTTGAACCCAAACCCTTAACTCAGCATAGCCTCCACTCACACAGACAGGCACTGAAAGGCAAACTCTGCCTTGCTCAACACCTGGGAAAGGAACTCTATGGGTACAAATCACAGTTAGGATCTGAGACTGCTTTTATCCTGTGTAGAGGAGGAGCAATACAGTCAGCATCCTTCTCCTTTCTCCAGTGAAGGCAGAGATAATATGTTCCCTGCATGTTATCAAAAACTGGGCTTCTTATCAAAAGCCAACTATAAATACAATTACCAACTTTCACTTGCATGATTAACATTGGGCCACATTCTTCCCTTAGCACAGAATTACATCACATACTACTTGAATCTCGGGAAACACAACACGTCGTTAAAAAAGAATGCAAGTTACATTAATCACATTGTTAAAAATTTTAATTGAGATCCATGTTTGTTTTGCAACAATTTCTCAAAGGGTAAGATGAAACACAAGAATTGTTTTGAATGAGACTAAACAGAAGCACAGATTTGAGGAAATATTTATACCTTAGGAGAAGACTGAATAGAAAAGCTTGATTTTAACTAAGATCTACAGGATTACTAAGTGCATTAGGGAACTTCCTTGCAAGAATTCCTCCCTTCAGTTAAGGCTTTGAAAAGAAAGTTTTTCATAAGTATGGAATGACTCTAATCTCAAGGTAATAATTGAGAATTAGAAGTCCTTAGCATGGCTGAACACAGAGCCAGACCAATATTTTCTAAACAAACTTCACAGTAATGAACTATTTATCTCGTTAAAATGAGATTGACTCTTAACACTGGGATCTGGCACTGTAATTGCCAGTCACTCATTTGTTCCTAGTTTATTGGATGAAGCAAATAATGAACATTTCATGGTTGGTATTGCCTTATTGTCTAATATCGATTAAAATATTTACTCCTACTTTTAATCCACAGTTTAGCACTCATACTTTTACTTCTATTTTTAGCGTGTCATCTTTTTTGTCAAGTGTCAGAATTTAATTTCAAAAAAACAGGAACCTGATACCATAGAAATGAGTCTTCTCAATTTGTTTAAACACATTCATTTTCAAAAATGAAGATTTATAAAAGAGTATGCTGATAGCTTTCTTCCAGCTCATGTTTAGCACAGATTCTACTGAGCTTTTCCTATTTTAATGTGTTCCTTTTAGAATGTCCTATTACCTCTATATGGAATGTTTCCTCCCTCAACCTTCCTCATTCTAAATTTAATGCAAAAAAAAAATCAGTAGTTGACAATTAACTTTAAGCAAAAATATAAAGCATTATAACATTACTTACATTGCCTTTTACTGAACTAGGTTCTTGAACACACTAGGACCTTTGTGGAAATTTAACCAGTCAGTGTTGAAAAGGCACAGGATTTTTGTGCTCCGAGACCTCCAGCAAAAATGTTTTTCTCCCATACTGAAAGTTCAGAAGTTCCAGCTTGATATAAAGCTTCTCAGATTAAAGAAATGCAGGGACTGCTGTTGTATGTACAACACTGCAGTTGGATGGCAAACAGCCTGCCCAGAAAACTCACAGGTACTCCATTGGTCATTTATATTAGAACCCACCAGATTTTACTAATTCTTCTGCCACAGACACTCTGCAAATCTGTAACAAGAGTTTGCTTCTATGGCAAGAAGAAAAGAGGTTACTCTTACATATACCCAAGGATGGTATAACAATGATTTGTGAGGATTATCAAAATCTTCACAAAGCTGTCCATCTCTACGGTAGTTTGCTCTGTGTTATTACATAAGTGAGTTATTTTTCACATATGAGAGAAATTTAGTTGTACACAAAGAAAACTAACTTTGGTCCACTTGTCCGTATTTCTAAGGAAATAACATCGGAAAGATGACCACTGATGGTTCAAAAGCCAATGTAAAAGTTAACAAATATAATTTGGCATTTCATTTGTAAACCTGCACAGTGTGGTTGATTGTCCTAGTCATCCACCTTTTCATTCAGTGTCCACTAATTGTCTTCAGCTTGTTCATGATCTTCCTTATCTACATCATCTATGTGACTGGGTTTCCTTTTTTCTGCTTCTCCTTGATCAACACTTTCATATTCTACTTGTTCAAGGTTTGTTCCATCTATAAGTTCTGCCCGTACTTCTTCCATCTGTATTTGATTTACATGCTCAACATGCAACTCCTCCGCATGAACTTCAGCACCTTGTTCAGTCTGAATGTGCTCAACTTCCAAGTAACTAATTTGCACCTGTTCTTGCAGTTCATCCATCTGCATGCCTTTCACTCGATTGTCCTGTATGAGATCCTGGTGCATCTGTTCCACAGTTACCTGTGCAGGATCCACTTGTACCTGAATTACTGGTAGGACGTGGACTTGTTCCACCTGTTCTATTATAGTCATTGATGTTACTGGTTCAATGTCCACAGCTTCCACTGGAAGAACCTCTTCTGTCACTAGTTGTTCTGAAATATCATGCATGTCTTTGAGATGCCTTCTAAGCTCACTGCCTTGCATAAACCACAAATCACATAAGGTACAGTGGTTGGGTTTGTCACCAGTGTGTGTTACCAAGTGATCTTTAAATTGATCCCAACTGCTAAACACGCTGTTACAAACCTGAAACAAAAGATACAGTATGTTAAACAGTGCCAACAGAAACATGACAAAGCATAGTGTCTATTTAAGACCACGGCTTCACATAGCGTAGCTTCTTGCTACTTAAATTAAAAACAAAACAAACCACCAACAACAAAACAAACATGTTAGAGGTAAAAGCTCAGAAGTCAGCGCAGTGTCCTGCACTTGGATTGGGGCAATCCTAAACATGAATACAGGCTGGGTGATGAGTAGATAGAGAGCAGCCCTGTGGGAACTTGGGGACGTTGATGGATGAAAAACTCAACATGAGCTGGTAACGTGGGCTTGCAGCCCAGAAAGTCAACCATATCCTGGGTTGCATCAAAACAAGCAACTCGGCCAGGCACGCACAGGCCAAACGGTTCCTACAATGCACTGAAGACAATTTTCTGACGCTGGTGGTGGAGGAGCCGACGGGGAGGGGGGTGCTCCTGGACCTTGTCCTTACCAACGGGGATGGGCTTGTTAGGGATGTGAAGGTCAGGGGCAGCCTGGGATGCAGTGACTATGAGGTGGTGGAGTTCAAGACGGAACTTGGTGGAAGAAGTAAGGCTAAAAACAGGATTGCAGCCCTGGACTTTTGGAGAGCCAACTTTGACCTCTTCCGGGACCTGCTTGGGAGTATCTCATGGGCTAGGTTGCTAGAAGGCAAGGGTGCATGTGAGAGCTGGGCAGTACTTAAACAGCATTTCTTCCAAGCTCAGGATCGGTGCATCCCTAAGAGTAGGAAATCGGGGAAGGGGGGCAGGAAACCCGCATGGATGACCAAGGAGCTCATAAATAAGATCAAAAGGAAGAGGATGGTCTATGAAATGTGGAAAAAGGGCCTGTCCTCTTGGGAGGAGTATAGAAGTGTTGTCAGGGCCTGCAGGGATGCGACAAGGAAGGCTAAAGCCCACCTAGAGATGAGGCTTGCAAAAGAGATAAAAGATAAAAAAAAAAAAAAAAAAACAACTTATTATTAAGTATGTAAACAGTAAAAGGAAGACTAGGGATAATGTGGGTCCCCTGCTGAACGAGGGGGGTGTCCTGGTAATGGGAGATACTGAGAAGGCGGAGATACTAAATGCCTTCTTTGCTTCAGTCTTTGCTTCAAGGACTCCCCCCCCTCCCACCCTGGGACTCCTGGACCCTGGAGGGAGGAGAAAGAGTCTGGGAAATGGAGGTCTCCCCCGTGGTTGATGAGGGAGTGGTTCGGGAGCATCTGAGTGGGCTCAACGCACACAAATCCATGGGTCCCGAAGGGATGCATCCACGTGTGCTGAGGGAGTTAGCAGAGGTGATCGCCGAACCGCTCTCTATCGTCTTTGAAAGGTCCTGGAGAACAGGAGAGGTGCCTGAAGACTGGAGGATAGCCAATGTCACTCCGGTCTTCAAAAAGGGCAAGAAGGAGGATCCAGGAAACTACGGGCCAGTCAGTCTCACCTCTGTCCCTGGAAAGGTGTTGGAACAGCTTGTTCTGGATGCCATCTCCAAGCAATTGGAAGAGAAGAAGGTTATGAGGAGTAGTCAGCATGGATTCACCAAGGGGAAGTCGTGCTCGACCAACCTCATTGCCTTCTATGATGGCATCACCAGCTGTGTAGATGAGGGGAAAGCAGTGGATGTCATCTACTTTGACTTTAGCAAGGCTTTCGATACTGTCTCCCATGACATCCTGATAGCAAAGCTGAGAAAGTGTGGGATAGAGGAGTGGACAGTAAGGTGGGTTGAGAACTGGCTGAGTGGCTGAGCTCAGAGGGTGGCGATCGGCGGTGCAGAATCCGGCTGGAGACCTGTGACTAGCGGTGTTCCCCAGGGGTCAGTGTTGTGTCCAATCTTGTTCAACATCTTTATTGACGACCTTGATGAGGGAATAGTGTCTGCCCTCAGCAAGTACGCCGATGACACAAAGCTGGGAGGAGTGGATGACAAGCCAGAAGGCTGTACTGCCTTTCAGCAAGACCTGGACAGGCTGGAGAGATGGGCAGGAAGAAACCAAATGAGGTTTAATAAGAGCAAGTGTAGAGTCCTGCACCTGGGAAGGAACAACCACACGTATCAGTTCAGGCTGGGGGACGACCTGCTGGAGAGGAGCTCTGAGGAGAAGGACCTGGGGGTTCTGGTGGACGACAGGTTGACCATGAGCCAGCACTGTGCCCTCATGGCCAAGAGGGCCAACGGCATCCTGGCATGCATTAAAAAGAATGTGGCCAGCAGGTCAAGGGAGGTGATCCTCCCCCCCTACTCTGGCCTGAGGTCAGGCCTCACCTGGAGTACTGTGTCCAGTCCTGGGCTCCCCGGTACAAGAAAGACAGGGATCTCCTGGAAAGAGTCCAGTGGAGGGCCACAAAGATGATACGGGGCCTGGAGCATCTTCCTTATGAGGAAAGGCTGAGAGACCTGGGTCTGTTCAGCCTGGAGAAAAGACTGAGAGGGGATCTCATCAATGTGTATAAATACCTGAGGTGTGGGAGACATCGGGATTTGGCCAACCTCTTCTCAGCGGTTTGCAGGGACAGCACAAGGAATAATGGTCACAAGATAGAGCACAGGAAGTTCTGCACCAACACACGAAAGAACTTCACGTTGAGGGTGACGGAGCATTGGAACAGGCTGCCCAGGGACGTCGTGGAGTCTCCTTCTCTGGAGATATTTAAGGCCCATCTGGACACCTACCTGGGCTGCCTGCTCCAAGGAACCTGTTTGGCAAGGGGGTTGGACCCGATGATCTTTCAAGGTCCCTTCCAACCCCTTCAATTCTGTGATTCTGTGAAAACCTCTAGTGAGAACACACCTTAAGTACTGCGTTCAGTTTTGGGCCCCTCACTACAAGGACATTGAGGTGCTATAGTTTGTCCATAGAATGTTAACAAAGCTGGTGAAGGGTCTAGAGAACAAGTTTTATGAGGAGCAGGCAAGGAAGCTGGGGTTATTTAGCCTAGAGAAAAGGAGGCTCAGGGAGATGTCTCTATAACTACCTCAAAGGAGGTTATAGCAGGGTGGGGGTTGGTCTCTTCTCCTAAGCAACAAGCAACAGGAGAAGAGCAAATGGCCTTAAGTTGTGCCAGGGGAGGTTTAGGTTGGATATTAGGAAAAATTTCTTCACCGAAAGGGTTGTGAGGCATTGAAACAGTCAGTCCAGGGAAGTTGAGTCACCACCCCTGGAGGTATTTAAAAGACACGTAGATGTGGTGCTTAGGGACATGGTTTAGTGGTAGTATTGGCAGTGCTACATTAATGGTTGGACTTCATGATCTTGGAAGTTTTTTCCAACCTAAGTGACTCTATGAAAAGATGCGTGACCAGCAGATAGAGGTGGAGAATGACCTCTCTCACAGGTACTAAGCTACTGTCCATCATATTTGAGAAATTATGGCAGTCCGGTGAAGTCACATTTTTAAAAAGGGAAAAAAGGAAGACCCAGGGAACTACGGGCCAGTCAGTCTCACCTCTGTGCCTAGCAAGATTATGGAGCAGATACTCCTAGGAACTATGCTAAAGCATGGAAAATAAGGTTATCAGTGACGGCTAACATAACTTCAGTAAGGGCAGATCGCACCTGACAAATCTGGTGGCTTTCTACGATGGGGTTACAGTGTTGGTGTATAGGGGAAGAGCAACTGACATCACCTACCTGGACTTGTGCAAAGCATTTGACACCATCCCACTTGATATCCTTCTCTCAAATTGGAGAGACGTAGATTTCATGTGAATAGGCCACTCAGTGGATAAGGAATTGGCTGAATGGTCACGCTCAAAGAGTTGTGATCAACTGCTCGACATCCAAGTGGAGATCAGTAAAGAGCAGTGTTCCTTAGGGGTCGATATTGGGGCCAGTGCTCCTTACCATCTTTGACACTGACATGGACAGTGGGATTGAGTGCACCCTCAGCACATTGGTTGATGACACCAAGCTCTGTGGTGTCATGTGCAGTAGACAGGCTGGAGGGAAGGAATGCCATGCAGAGGTACCTGGACAGGCTTGAGAGGGGGGCCTGTGCAAACCTCACGAAGTTCAAAAAGGCCAAGTACAAGGTCCTGCATCTGGGTTAGGGCAATCCCAAGCACAAATACAGGCTGAAGGGAGGATGGACTGAGAGCAGCTCTGAGGAGAAGGACTTGGGGGTGTTAATTAACGAGAAGCTCAACATGAATCAGCAATGTGAGCTTGCAGCCCAGAAAGTGAACCACATCCCGGGCTGTGTCAAAAGAACCATGACCAGCAGGATGAGGGAGGTAATTCTCCCCCTCTACTCTGCTCTCATGAGACCCTACCTGGAGTACTACATTCAACTCTGGGGCCCCCCAACATAAGGTTGATCAGAGGTCTGGAACATTTCTCCTACGAAGACAGGCTGAGGGAGTTGGGGTTGTTCAGCCTGGAGAAGAGAAGGCTCCAGGGAGACCTTATAGCAACCTTCCAGTACCTAAAGGGAGCCTACAAGAAAGCTGGGGAGGGTCTCTTTAAAAGGCAGTGTAGCAATAGGACAAGGGTTAATGGTTTTAAACTAAAAGAGGGTAGATTTAGATCAGATATTAGGAGGAAATTCTTTACTATGAGGTTGGTGAGGCACTGGAACTGATTGCCCAGAGAAGCTGTGGATGAACTCTTCCAGGGATGAGGCAAGACCAGTTTGGATGGGGCTTTGAGCAACCTGGTCTAGTGGGAGGTGTCCCTGCCCATGGAATTAGATGATCTTTAAGGTCCCTTCCAACCCAAACCAGTCTATGATTCAGATGAACAGAACGTCTGTTATTACTATTTAAGAAATCGTGCCATTTCATAGAATCATTAAGGTTGGAAGAAACCTTCAAGATCATCTGGTCCAACCATCACCCTACCACCAATGTCACCCACTAAACTATGTCTCTAAGCACCAGGTCCAATCTTTCCTTGAACACCCCAGGGACAGTGATGCCAACACCTCCCTGGGCAACCTGTTCCAACGCCTGACCACTCTTTCTGAGAAGAAATGTCTCAGAATTTTCAACCTAAACCTCCCCTAGAACAACTTGAGGCCATTCCCTCTAGTTCTATCACTAGTATCACTAGTTACCTGTGAGAAGAGACCAACCCCCAGCTCCCCACAACTGCCTTTCAGGTAGTTGTAGAGAGCAATAAGGTCTCCCCTGAGCTTCCTCTTCTCCAGACTAAACAACCCCCATTCTCTCAGCCACTCCTCATAGGATGTGTGTTCCAAGCCCTTCACCAGCTTTGTAGCCCTTCTATTTATACATAAACAGGATACTTACTGAATTTATGAGTCAGTACAGATTTTGAAATTTTTCTTATTTCAACCTTATGTGAAATTCACATACAGAAGCATGCCCCAATAAACATCTGTTACTAGAATTTTGAGCAGAAAACTGTATTTGTGTAATAATATTGCATGATGGAAGTATGATACAAATTGTCCTGTTACTGAAGTTCTAGATGTAGTACTACTAGCCCCCTTTTCCTCATCATCTTTATTTTGTTCACAGCAATGTGAGGTTTAACCAGCTAGAGTAAACTCTCCTATTCGGCTACTAAAAAAAAAAATCTCAGTAGATAAAAATCTCTTAAAAACTCCATCCCTTTAAGTCTTCTCCACCTAGAAGTACTGCCTAGGCTGCACAGGCACTATTTTCACAAAGCACTTGAGCACACTTTCATTTCTTCCCTTCAGCTGGCACTGACTGAGGTGAGTAGCCTGAAAATAATACACAGAAACACTGCAGAAACAAGGTGCCAGAGAGAGAAGAGTGGGATAAAGTCGTACTTGGAGTAAAGAAACAGACTCAGGAGTCTTTTTCAACAGAACTGTTCTCAGTTGCAGAAAGAAGCAAAGAATGTGTTTCGACACTCCTTCACTGTCAGCAAGTATTTTTGAAACAGTGTTCCATCTCCTCTTAATTTTTGACAACAACACAGAAGGATGATGGAGTAACTGACAGGAATTAACTCAAGGAACAGGTCATGTAATGGATCTGAATATCCCCATTTTACTGTTGAAGTCTGTTAAAAACAGGTTTATGATGCTAGTGCCAGGCTTTCTTCTGCCCAGACTCATGCTTTAGAAAGATGTTGTACAAGCGTTTAAAATATTAACCTTATAAACACACAAAATTACTTAGTCATATATAAAGGTAGTAACTATTAGTAATGTCCAAGCACATAATTACCACTCTTGTCACATGTAGCCTAGTTCAGTCCTCAAGACATACACTGAAAAGCAACAGAAGTGCTCATCAAGCAAGTACAATTTTGTTTTCTCCTCGTTCTGCAGTGAGCCAAGATTTTATTTATTGAATACTATTCAAATTTAGTTCTAAAGATAAAAAAAAAAAAAAAAAAATCAAGAAAAAAATATCCAGGAATTACTGCTGCTGCTGCAGGCTGAAGTAACACTAATCTACATTTACAACATCTGTAAGAGAACATGGTATCAATTTAGAAAGAGAAAGCTATGACACAATGCAATTAAACCAAAGGGTTGCAAAGACAAAACAGTATATTCAGTCTGATGCTACTAGATATAACTTTGTGTTAACAGTAGTTCTCATGCTCAAAACAAACATCTTTAAAACATAGGTATGCTCACAGAAATTAACTTCAGACTAGCATAAAAACTAAATGATGCAACAGAATCAGTGAAACTTCTAATTAAAGTGTGAATGAATTGCGTATTGCTAATCATTCATCTGCAGTATTTGCTTTCTGTGAATAAAAAATGTTCTCTTTTGAAACAAATAAAACCAATGTCTAGCAGTTTTCTTCACTACACAAGCCAAATTAACTTCAAATCACAGCTTATCTGTCAACTGAATAGGATGAGAGCCTTGGTGGGTGGGGGGTGGAGAGAGAAGTGTATTTGAGACCGTTGCAGAACTGAAGCAGCAAAATGGCAAATAAAAAAAAAAAGCTGCAGCCAACCTTAGTTCTCATATTATCTAGCTTTTAAAAGCTGATTCTTAAAAGTTAAGTAACTTTCTTCTGAACAGCTTTTTGAACCTCAGTTACATATAGTGACCAAGTACTTCTTATGTCTATCTACAGCATTTATATTTGCTTAAAAGATATGGATTGTCATCATAAGATAGAAAGACTTTATAGATCAAGTCAATATATTGGGTATCAAACAGAAGAATAACAAAATAGGAAAATAAAATAGTACTTCGTAATTTGGACTTTAGTGAAGCATGCTCACAAGCGGGAAAGGCCTAGGTCAGTGCATCATGAAAAGAAAGCAGAAAGTATTATGAAGATCCATATCAGTAATTCCATGTTTTAAATGGAACTACTTGGACAAAATAATTTATCTGCATGTTGGGGGTGAATGTGATCCTTATATTTATTTTACTAATAGTAGTTCTTGGAGATATGAGCCCACTCTTATTGTCTTTCCTGTGTAGTATTCATTCCCTCAACACAGGAAGGAGGTATCTAACCTCAGACTGCAACTTCCATTACCCACCTGACATTCATATAGCTTCTTTCTTCCCTTTTTAGCTCCAGCTCCAGACTGACAGGCTGTCAAGTGACATTTGAGTGTGCTATTCCTAGCAAAACGTTCGCGGCAGTTTGGACATTCAAATGGTTTTTCACCTATCAAGACAAACACAGGGGTTTAAGTGTATAAAAAAATGGTTTTCTGTCAGCTCTTCCTTTGTCCTCTCTCCATTTTGCATAGATTGATAGATATGCTGTAAAAACTTGGCCAACGAATATTCTACAGAAGAGAAAGACATTGCATGCAATCTTTATTTATGTAACTAAAAGGGAAAAAAAATAATGTGGAGTCATAATTCTCAATTAGAAAATGACAATCTAATATAATTGCTAGTGCTGTTTAAAGTACATTCATTTTTTAATGGAAGTTAGATTGCTATCCTGTCAAAATATCTTAATGAAATAGCAGCTATATAGTCTTTTCACCTGATAATATTTATACTTAAAGACTCAACATTAGAAATTATACAAAGTTGCACATTACAGAAAGTATTAAAAAAAAAATACAAAGTTTTATTTTCAAGAACAAAAACAGCTCATGCTCAAAGAGCTGAAATTGAGCTCCAGACAAAGAAGCTGGCACAGAATGACCTGCTGACCATGAAGTAACAATCCATCAGCATTTTAAAAAAATGCAAAGAGAAAGCACAGAAGGACATAGATGAGCACAAGCAAGATAAAAAAATCTTTCTATTTAGTCACTTTCTTTCAAACGTAGTACCAAAAAGAAGAACATTTTCCACTGGGAAGCCAGCTAAGGACAACAGCAGGGAAGGCTGAAAATAGGTCCTGTTTTCTTTTTTTCATCTGAGGTAGTATATTGTTATTACTGTCATCAAGTAGTAGCCAAGTACAACTGGTGTCTGTTTACCAATTTAATCACATACATACACAATGAAATTCAAAGAAGTTAAAGTACAAAAAATTAGGAACAGTATGTTTCTTCTGAAAGTCTGATAATTAATCTGTGAAGGTACTGGCATCAATGTAACTACTGAAACAAACTGCTTAATGAATTCCAAAAGAGGATGAATTCCAAATAAGGATTATTTCACAGTAAGGGACAGATTTATTCTATTCTTACTGAAATTCTTCAGTAATCTTCAACAGATTCTGACAAAAGTAACTGAAAGTGACAATTTAATGATAATGCTAGCAATATCCAAGGGCCAAAAGAACTCACGTGACTTCTTGCACAGCACAAATCAGCACTGTGACCCAAGTTGTACATCTCACAAGGGCGACAGAATGCATGCACAGCATGCCAGGCTGCCGTTACCTTGAGAGAGGCATTGGCAATGTGAGCAGGGGGCTGAACGCCTCTACTAAAGATGACAACCTGTTTCTCTTCTCCTGCGTATGATTCAGCTGCAAGTTTAACCTCATCTAATTGAGATATTCTAAAGAGGGAGGTTTTTGACTGGATCACAGGACAGAAATTCTGAGAGAAGACAGTCTGATATTGTGCTGGTCCTTTGTAATCCTGTAGCCACAGGAAAGAGATGGTCCAAAATAAATATTGTTAACCCAAAGAAATGTCTAACAATACTGATTTTTATTTGCCTAATGTGTAAGAAATACATCCCTAACTATAAAGCTACCACGTCATTATTTGTGTTTAGAAAGAAAGAATAAACCCAGCTTTTTATTTTTTCCCCCCACAAGTACCCCAAAGGTAGGCATTTATCAAACAAACTCTTTGCAATTATTTATTCAAGGTATTCAGAGTCCACTTATTCACAACTATGGAAGATGTTAAAGTACACTTCCTGCAAAAACATATTTTAGATTTACCACACAATAGCAAAAATAGCAAAGGCCTTATTTTTTTCCTAACAAGTTTGTATAATCCGTATACAAATCACTTCACTTACAGAGTTTTCAGACGTTTAGCTGCTTGGAGCACATCAAAACTCCCTCACTTCCATCTTCACTCATGTGAGCAAACTCATGCTCCATAAAAGTTAAAATAAATAAATAAATTTGAGAAATATTTAGCAGTCAAAATTCCCAGTAAAATCAGAGGAAATCAAAGCTGTCCAGTGTCTCTTTCTGCTAGGGGATATAGGCTTTGCAAAATACCAGGATTAGACAAGCATATCGAGAGCAATAGCTTCCTTCTAAGATTGACTTCTGTATGAGGAAATTGCTCTTCTTGTGCAAGACAAATTAGAGCTATTGACTTCAAAGGATATACATTAAACCTGGCAGAATTTCTGTCCTGTGAGTTACCTACAATTGGCAAGCAAATTCACATTGATTCTCATGCAGTAAATAAAGAATCATTACATCATGCAAAAAATCTTCCTGTTTATAAATTCTGGAGATGACTTTGTTAGTGTGTTCATGGGCACATGACATGCAAGACAACTTTTTTTTTTTTTTTTATAGTTTCTTAAGAGATTCAGAGGATTCTTAAGGCACTGTAGAAGTGTGTGAGAAAGAAGCTCCAAGGTTACCCTTCCTAATTTATTTTCTTGAAACAAGAGAACAGCTTTTGCTGATATCAAACTCCTACATCAAGAAGAATTACCAAAATTAATAAGGTGTCTATTACTTCTGCACTTGTTACTTGAATGTCAGAAAGAAGAGGGATGCTACCCTCCATTAAATTCTTACTGATGACTCATGACTGACATATTAAATAAAAACATATGGAAGGATCAGGACCATATATTTTACATTCAAAGAGTTATCTATATAACACTAAGTATCTGTACAGACAGTAAAGACATTTCAATGAGATGAAGTAGCATGTTAACCTCCCACATTATAAGAAAGGAGCACAAGTAATTTTGTACTCAGAAGACACTATTGTAAAATCTGCCTTTATGAAAACTGGATAACAAAAGTCTACTATAGTCAATAGAAATACTTTGTTGTGTTAGTTAACAAACAAAATCAAATAATGAGATGAGATGTTAAGAGCAAGGATAGGGGTGGTATTTCACCCTGACAAAATCACAGCTGTGAAAATAAAAGTAGCTACTCAGTTTGGCACTTTTTAAGAAGTAAACATGCCTTACAAAGTATTTAAAAAAAAAAAAAAGAAAAAAAAAGTTTAACACACTTGAGAGAAGCTTCATTAGGATTTTCTGGTTTTAGGTGCCTATTTTTAACCACTTAAAAAAACAAACAAACAAACAAAAAAAACCACTCGATTCCTCACAGTTTATATCAATGGGAAAAAAAAAAATCAGCATAGAATCAACACCAAGATTCTATGATTTTAGTTGTAACTAGAAGCCAAGTATTTCAAGCATTTGGGACTTGCGTGTTCTCTTCAGCATATTCTCTACTTCCCCAAAACATGCAGAAATTCAAAGTGCTAGATTCAAAGCCACATGTACATGCCTATAGTAGTACTCTTACCTGTGTGCTTCCGGAGGTGCTCTTTAAAATGTCCAAAGTGGTCAAACTGTTTTTCACAGTACTGGCATATATGTATTTTTTTGCCAGGTCTTTGCTTCTTGCTGGCACCACCTTCATCAACGTGGTAACAGGTGAGGTGCTGTTTCAAAGCACTCTCTCGTAGGTACCTTTTATTGCATATATCACACTTGTAACTCTCAGTAGAATGTGTTTTCATGTGTTCCTTAAAATGGTAAAACAATTTAAATGAACAGTTACATTTCTCACAATGGAATAAATTGTTCACGTGTGATAGCTGAAGTTCCACAATTTCAATACCTTCTACCTGTTTGCATAAGGGATCAGTTGCACTGTCACCTTCTTCTTGTATCTGGCATTTTCGTTCTCCCTGACGATACTTGCTGGTAATATCTGCCAAAAGAGCCAAAGCAGATTCATCTGATGTACCCGTTGTCTGTATGCACTTTATGGATTGCTCTGCAAAAGCTACTTCTTCAAGTGTCTTGACGCTATCATCTTCCATTTCAATTGTCCCTTCAGCAATCTCAACCTCAATTTCAATAGGCTCCGATTCTGCAGATGGCAGTGTTTCTGTTATAACATTAGAGGTTTCAGCTATCTTCCTCTTTTTCACTTTATCTTTACCTTGTATTTGATTTGATTCTAAGGGTGATGAATTTTCTTTGTTCCTGTAAAGCATTTGCATAAATATGGTTAAAATCCACAAGCACTTACGTAATAATTCCTGCCTGATAGTGAGTTTCTGCATTAAACATTTTCTAGGTATTTCTCAAAGAAACTGAATAATGAATGACCACATATCCTGTGTGCATTTCAGAAGCTAATCTGTCCTTAACTGATACTCCTTAGAGCTGTAAAATAGCAAGGTTAAAGCTGTAGAGCCTTTTACATAAGGTTACTGAAGTGTTTTAAAGTGCTGTATCATGATTTTGGCTAGGATGGAGTTAATTTTCTCCATAGAGGCTCACACAATGCTGTGTTTTGGATTTCCAATAAAAATAGTGGTGATAACACACCAATATTTTCAGTTGTTGAAGAGCAGTGCTTACACAGAGCCAAGGACTTTTCTGCTTCTTATGCTGCCCTGCTAGCAAGAAGACTGAGGTGCACCAGAATGGCAGAGGGGACACAGCAAGGACAGCTGACCCAGATTGACAAAATAGATATTCTATACCATATGACATCATGCTCAGTAATAAGAGCTGGAACAAAGGAGGAAGGGGGGGGGTTGTAGTTGAAGTGATGGCATTTGTCTTCCCAAGAAGCCGATGAGCTCTGCTTTCCTGGAAGCGTCTGAACACCTGCCTGCCAATGGGAAGTAACAAATGAATTCCTTGTTTTGCTTGTGTGTGTGACTTTTGCTTTACTTAGTAAGCTGTCTTATCTCAACCTATAAGTTCTTCCACTTTTACCTTCCCAGTTCTCTCTCCCATCCTACCTGGGGAGAGCAAAAAAGCAGCTGTATGGTACTTATCTGCCTGCCAGCATTAAACCACAACACTCTTGCTTGAATGACACAAAACACATCAATAAGACCAGTTTGGGCTAATGGTATAGGTTTATCTAAGAAACTTGTGAAATTCTGTACTTGGGAAAAAGATTTACCCAAAGGGTGGAGTTCCAACTCAAAAATAAGATTAAGACTTAGACTGAGGCACTGTATTACAATTCCTCCCCCTTATACTTTGGAGAAGAGTCTGACAGTAATACTCAAGTTTGCTTTTCTACCAAAAATATTTCCTATGTTTCCTCCAGCTCTGTTCCTTTTGCCTCTGCACCAGGCACACACAACCCTCTTCCTCCAAGATGTCAGGGATAGGCAGAGCTGAGCGAGCCAGTGCTTTCAAGTGAGACCCTCAAGACTATCCACAGCACTTACGTTTCAGTATTCAGTTTCAAAAACGGACAGATGATCTTCCCCTCAAATCAGACTGATGAGAGTATGCTTTTACTTTCCTCTGCAGCCTGATGAATCATTTCATGTAATCTAGTCCCTATCACTTCTGGGTCATCTAGTAATAGGCAAATATGGCTTCAAGTATTTGTATGTCATATGCCAGAAATATGTGGCTAATGACCTCACGCAGGATACAGCTTATCAAATTACACCTTACAATATTAACAGGAAGACAGAACAGTTAAACTTGCTGTTTCATATACCCTGTATTTCTGTCTAGAAAGTGTCAAGTTACTTTGCACATTACCACAAGTAGCTCCAGAATTATATACCAAAAGAATCAACTGCTCAGGAAAGAGGAGACTACTATTCTTGAGCACACTGTGTGGTTCACGTGTGAAGCTATGTATAAGGATACACACCATACAACTGCATTTTAAGGAATAACAGCTGGTTGTTTTCTTTCTAGTCTAGGTAGTAATGTCCAACTCTTGGATACATTATACAAGAGATTAGTGCCCTGGTTTTGGCCGGGATTTAATTTTCTTCCTAGTAACTGGTGTGGTGCTGTGTTTTAGATTTAGGATGAGAATAATGCTGATAACACACAGATGTTTAGCTTAAGCACTGCTCTGCAACAACTAAGCCAAGGACTTCTCAGTTTCTCATATTACCCTGCCAAGGAGGAGACTTGGGGTACACAAGACGCTGGGAGGGGCACAGCTAAGACCCCTGCTTGGGGTCTGGCTAGGCATCAGTCAGCAGATGGCAAACAATTGCATTGAGCATCACTTGCTTTGTATATTCCTTTATCATAATTTATCAATGTTATTTTCCCTTGCTTCTCCCCCATCCCACTGCTGGGGCTGGGGAGCGAGCAAATAGCTGTGTGATACTCAGATGCCTGCTGGGTTAAACCAAAATGGTTAGTTCAATTATCATTTCTACTTCAGCTGGTTTCTGAAGCTTATCCTTTTCGGTCAGAGTTTAGACCAAGACACTGTATTGCAATCCCCACCCCTTTCTACTGTGGAAGAGACTGACAGTGATACTCAAGTTTGTTTTTCTACCAAAACAACAACAAACAAACAAAATAAAACCTCCCACAACCTTTGCAGTCTATGAACAATGGAAATAATTAAGCATATACTGGCTTGTATGTGTCTGTTAAGCAAAACATTTAATTCTTACGTTACAAGGAAATACAATGTTTACTAGACGTAGATAACCAATAAACTACATAACATTACATAGTAGTGTGGAATAATTAATTGCAGACTGGACAGTTTAGCTTGATGGATTGATCCGAACCTTGTTTCAACAGCTCTACAGTTGGTACATACCAACTCAAAGCAATACCAATTAGAACACACTTTTTCAGTTTTAAGTTTCTTTTCAATTTCTCAAGCAGACTCCAAAGGTCTGCTTTTTTTTTTTTTTTTTAAATCAAATCTGGGGAAAAAAAAAAAAAAGTTATTTTGATTCTACCACGCTTAATCTTAATGTCAAAAAGAGACGTGTTGGTGTTGTTGGAGGGTAAGACCAGAAATGCACAATTCCACCTCTCCTATTAAGAAAAAAATACCCATTTTCAGCTCAATTGCCAATCCCCAGAATAAGCACAGAATAAGTTAATTCAAAAATCAAAAAAATCAACACTGATGTTGAAAACCAAGTTTTCCATATCATGTCATGGAGGGTTTTTTTTTTTTTTTTTGCTTATTTTTTTAAAACAAAATGCTAATGGACTACTAGGAGAACTCTGGGCCAATGCCACTCCCCTTGGCTAACGCATTTATGGGAAGATGGGAAGATAAAGAGGAATCTTAGCCTTGATGCAAAGGCCAGTAGGTCTAGAAGAGAAAGCAAGGATAACCATAAGACCAGGAGACATTTATTGCCCATCCCTCTGCTTCATGATGAAAGAACAGAGGAGAACACAGAAGGAATGATAACATAACAGCACTCTGTGAAAGTAAAAGGGAAAGAATGGCAAGAAAAAAAAAAAAAAGCATGTTGGGAATAGCACCTACTTTTCACAGGTTGGAGTTCTGTGATGGCACACAGTTACAGGTACTGGATAAAAGGTGCCATAGCAACATCTGATTATGTACTAATTCAATACAAAACTTGTTATAACAATTATATTTCAGTTGACAAGGCAAGACTGACTGATGTCATCTACCTGGACTTATGTAAGGCTTTTGACACTGTCCCACATGGCATCCTGATTTCTACAGTGGAGAGAGATGGATTTGAAGGGTGGACCATTCGGTGGATAAGGAAGTGGCTTGATGGACGCACCCAGAGAGCAGTGGTCAATGGTTCCATGTCCAGGTAGAAGCTGGTGATGAGCAGTGTCCCTCAGGAGTCTGTCTTGGGACTGGTGCTTTTCAATATCTTCATCAGTGATGCAGATGATGAGACTGAGTGCACCCTCAGCAAGTTTGCAGATGACACCAGGATGAGTGGTGCAGTTGATATAACAGAAGGAAGGGATGCTGTACAAAGGGACCTGGACAAGCTTGAGAAGTTGGCCCACATGAACCAAAATGAGGTTCAACAAGTCCAAGTGCAAAGTGCTGCACCTAGATTGGAGCAATCTCAGGCATGAGTACAGACTGGAAGAAGAACTCCTTGAGAGCAGCCCTGCGGAGGGATTTGGGGGTTCTGGTGGATGAGAAGCTTGACACGAGCCGGCAGTGTGCGCTTGCAGCCCAGAAGGCCAACCGCATCCTGGGCTGCATCAAGAGAGGCATGGCCAGTAGGTCAAGGGGGGTGATTGCCCCCCTCTACTCCACCCTTTTGAGGCCCCACTTGGAGTACTGTGTCCAAGTCTGGGGCCCCCAGCACAAGAAAGATGTGGACCTGTTAGAACAGGTCTGGAGGAGAGCCACAAAGATGATGAGAGGGCTGGAACACCTCTCCTATGAAGAGAGAGCTGGAGAGCTGGGGATGTTCAGCCTGGAGAAGAGAAGGCTCTGGGGAGACCTCATTGTGGCCTTTCAGTACTTAAAGGGGACTTTTAAAAAAGATGGAGAGGGACTCTTTACTTGTGTAGATAATGATAGGACAAGGGGGAATGATTTTAAACTAAAAGAGGGGAGACTTAGATTGGATGTTAGGAAGAAGTTCTTCACGCAGAGGGTGGTGAGGCACTGGAACAGGTTGCCCAGAGAGGCTGTGGATCCCCCATCCCTGGTGGTGTTCAAGGCCAGGCTGGATGGGGCCCTGGCAAACCTGATCTAGCGGGTGGCATCCCTGCCTATGGCAGGGGGGTTGGAACCAGATGATCTTTAAGGTCCCTTCTATGATATGATTTACTCAAGAAGTTTGATATTTTGTATTTTCTACCAGGAAGCTTCAAAATCACTGCCTATTCTCTCAGAAGCAGCATAAAGCTGCATGAAATCAAATACTAGCCCATACTTGTTAATGTGGTCTAATTACCTAAGGCACATTGTCACCTGTACATCCAGCTCTCAATCAGGTGAGGGCAGTCAGATAGCACAGACCTGGTATTAGTTACCACAGACATTATAGAGCTGTGAATTTTTGGTGTTTACCAGCCATGTCACTTGCCACCAAGTTCCAGCTCAAAGAATGCGACATTCCTTTTTATTTCTTTTTAGCCTTTATACTCTTCTACTGTAAGATATGGATCAGAATTATACAGCCCCCCACAAGTTCAGGAGGTTCCAGGATAAGGAACACCACTGCAAAATACTTGCAGCCAGCTCTGTTAAAAGGATTCTTAAGACTATATTTAAGTGTTGGGAAGAAAAAGAGGCTTATATGTTTACCTGATTTCAAGTGCTTTGATTGCTTCTAACATCTGTAAATACTCAGCTGCTTTCCAAACATCATTTGCTTCCTCCTCACCTTGGACCATTAGTTTTGCTGTATAGGTGAACTCTATTAGGTGACGAAATGCCATATTACTTACACCTGTTTATAAGCAAGGAAAGCAAGTTAGCACCTCAGAACCTCACACTCTCCCTTCTAAAAGGATAAATTCAAGACTGATATTTTTCTTTTTGTTTTTATTTCAAGGGAAGCTTTTTCCAGTAGCAACAGCTGCCTCAAAACAATTCAAGAGCTGAGACATAAAAAATTATCTGATATGACCAAGCATGCATGTCAGCCTGTACCAAAGATACCACATTCATTTCAAGCTTTGATATACAACTCTTTTTTTTTTTTTTTTTTTTTTGATTTTTTAACTGCATCAATCATACTACCTTCAATCTCCACTAAGGGCTCCTGAGTGAAATCTTGGAAGAATTTGTAGAAGAACTGGCTACAGGCAGCAAGAACAGCCTTATGAGCTTTGAAATGGTGACCTGCAAAGACAGAAAACATTTTGGTTTAGGAGAACACTTTCCTTACTTATACTGCAGAATAAGTGACAATACACAAAACAGCTGTAAAACCCAGTCTACAAATCTACTCTAGCACCATACATTCACTTAATGTCTCCCTGTAACATGGGATGCTACTGCAGCTAGCTTATCTCATTCTCATACAGACCCTTGCTGACATCACTGACCTTGCTGAACTCCCAGGAAGAATGTCTGGAACTGACTACTAAATTTCCTTAGACCCAATGGGTATCAAATATCAAAGTAGAAGGCTCAAATTGCACAAGAAGTGGTAACATATTAAGGTTTTGAAATTCTAAAGGGGCAGACAGTTAAGTACTGAAAGGAAGAAAGCTATTTGCCAACTCCCAGAACCTCTGAATGTTCATGAATTAAGGTCTTTCCTGGGAATGGTACTGTATGTGGATTTCCTCTGCAACTCAATCAGCTAGAGAACTCATTCACTTCAGAGTGTTCCTCTTTTCAGATATTTAAATTTCAGATATTTAAAATAAGATATTTTATGGCAAATCTTTGCATGAACTTTTTTCCTGTATGTCTTGAACTCAACTGCCAGGTTTTATCCAAGTTAGCTGTGCTTTTTGCCACTCTTACAGACTGATCTATTTTATCACCACTTCAGCTAGCATAAACATCCCAGCAGAACAAAAGCACTTCTGCTCTGCTCTTCCTGTTTTCCAGGCTTTGTATTCCCCATAACTCTGTTGCCTTCTCCTTGGCACAGGCATGAACATTCATAAGTCTCCACAGGATAGAAACATTCACGCTAAGTTTTGTGCAAGCACTGTCAGTGAAACTATGGCAATTCCAGAACAGTCTTTTCTTCATTTGTTTCCTTTTTTCTAATCCAGACTCTATACAACTCTTTTACTTCAAATGAGTTATTGCTATCCTTTCAAGGGTCAGGTGGTATTCCTTTAGCTAAGTCTGTCCTACTGGACACTGCCTATCTTTCTTGAAGTGCTCATTCATTCTAAGACACATTTGGGATAAGAAGCTATCTTAGGCAATCAGACACACCCTTTTCTAATGGGATACACACCCTTTTCTAATGGGATAATAAGCACTTATCTCTGTCTTCCTTTTAAACTAATACTTATATCTCTAGAACACAGAAAAAGAAAAGTGAGTTCTTCTACCTTGTTTTAACTATGTATTAAGAATGGTAAGCAGATACTACAGAAGCAATCTTTTGCTTTTTAAATAATATGTATACAAGTTCTCTGCATGCAAACAGGTTAAGTTAGAGAAAAACATTTTTTGCAGCATTTTAGAAATACTTAGATAACATTAAATAAGTACAGCAGTTACAAAGTGGTATACTATCTGAAAATATTTAGCCACTTGTTCAGAAAAGCAGAAGCACAATTATTAATCACTACTGGAGACTGTTTATCCCAAGACTTTAAAAGAAAATCTGCAAGCAACTCATAGACCAGTACAGAATAAAGAACTTGTTAGCAGCCCAGTTTGACAGCCGACCCATGACAAACCCACCATCTTCCCAGCACAGCTTTCAGAATTCTCTGTATACCAGCTGGTCCACAGGCCTATACATACCATCCACAATCAGAGTGATGTCTGTGAACTGGTCCTGCTCACGTTGTTCATTCAGTCTATCCAAAATAACTTTATAGTGTTCTGGGAATTCCTGGATACATTCCATCATTTCTTCAGCTTCCATGGCCAAAGTAGTAGTCTGGGAAAGATGCATTAGCAAAGAAAGAATACTGAGTCGTTCAGTAAACACTATGCACAGTCAAGTTAGCATACAAACACAAATTAAGTGGCACTTCTCAGGGACTACAAAAAACAATAGAAGCACCAAAATGTCATGGTAACTGGTTTATCTTATTTTAGCTAACAGGTAGGAAACATCAGGGTTAATGAAGTATGAGTATGGCCTTCTATATGTACACATCAAAGAACAGTCAAACTGTGTATTTCTTTATTCTACAGATTCAGCAAGGACCCACCTGCCTCAAAGTAAATAAAGTAGGGATGTAACATCTGCACATCTAACTATTTAACAGCATCTCATCAGCATAACATCAAAATCTTTATGCAGTCACTTCCTACAATTCTACCAATCCACTTAGTGGAAGAACAGTTCTTAACATTTCCTTATTTAACTCACATTTTGTATCTAGCGAACGCAAGATGTTTAATTAAGTAAGGACTGTGAGAATCAAAGTTGTGTTTTTGCAGTAGAAAACTAACCATGTATATTTAAAAGTAATTGTGCAATCATAACAAAGGGCAATGTTAAGCAGATAAGGGGATAGCAGAAGGTCCCATTGTTCCAAAATAAGGAGGATAGCTAAGAAAAACAGGACGAGCACTGCAAAAACAGTAAAAACAAAAATCATGGGCTCTCTAATCATGAGAGAAGAAGGGGGGAAAAAAAGGGGAAAAGGAGAAATTAAAGGTTGGTCAAATAAAATTGTACATATATTGTATAGAAAAGCATTGAGTAGTTTGTGAACCTGTAGTACTCAGCCAATGAAGAAACAGGGGAGGAATTAAGCATCAGGTAATAGGGAATATAAGGTTATGATATACTTTTACTGTGCACTCCTGTTTGTAGGATGCCCGCCATTGCAATCGGGAATAAATTCGCTTCACAGAAGACCCTGTCTGAGAAAATTATTGAGATATTTCTCACAGGATGTAATAAGGCAGTACTGTTCAGCTTCTGAATACATAGAAGCTGCCAGGGATTTAAAGTGTTACTACACCCAACAGCAAGAAGCTTCTTATTCACCCAACCTACTTACGCTTCTCCCCTGCAAGGTGGAATATTTGTTGCCAACCTTCTGAAAGAGAGACGTAGGATTGTAATTTGATGGCCCTTCCTCCCTTACTAATATAATAAAAATAGCTAGGGGTGGGAGTTGCATAAGTTCTCAGACCTGAAGAGATTAAGTAAAACTGTGCCCATGGAGAAGATGTAGATGTTAGTCTGCTGCTTATGCAGAACCACCTCTTGCTCCCTGACTCCTGGTACAGGTTTTTGTGTGTGATTGGAATTGGAAAGTCCTGAGTATAAACCTGTCTTGACATGTATTAATTACATCTGAGCTGATGCCACCATGTGTACTAACTCCCCTGTGTGACTACATGAATTCTACCTTACTTCCAACAAATGCACATACTGGTATATGGTGTTTGACAGAAACAGAGAGGAAAAGAATGACCTGGTTATGATGAAGGCAAAAATTTTCTTATGACTAATATATCAAGTAAGGAAAATTGTGATTAAAACACAAATTTGACAAAAAACACTCTTCCTTGCATCTCAGAAAAACTGTCCCATGAAAAGGGAAAGGAAAAAAACAACTGCTTATGAAAGTCTAGTTCTACCTGCTACTAACGGTGCTTTGCCAAGTGGATGCTGAAATACATATCAGGCTCTTAAAGGGGACAGAAGAGACCAGTCTGTTGGGGTCGGGGGAAGGTGAGGTGGAAGAGGAAGGACACTGCTGCTACCTTCACTTCACCTCATCTGTAATGAATCTTTGAACAAAGGCAGGAACTGCTAGTCATCTCTTCTGTTATCTGGTATTTCACATTAGATTTTATCAGCTATTTACTTCACTGTTTAATTCTTCCTACCCATTTTTGAGAAGTGGTACGAGGATAGATGACTTGCAGTTAAAAATATAATTCCCTAAAAATTAAACCAAACCAATTTGACCTCCAAATACATTAAAAAAAAAAAAAAAAAAAACAACACATGAAAAACATACAACTTAAAATATGTAAATCAGTGTCCCGAATTAACATGAAACTCAGTGATATTGCAAAAAAAAAAAAAAAAAAAAAAAAAAAAAAAAGCCCAACATATCAGCATATGTTCATTGAGAGCATGAATATTCTCAAGCAAGAAGTGAAAGGCACAGTACCCAAAGAAAAAATAAGAAAAAAAAAACAGAAAACACTAAGAAAACAAGAAGCCAAAGAAGGCAGATAAAAGTGATCCAAGCTGATGGTTGGTTACATGCAAGCTCATAGATCAGTGAGGGAAAACTGACTGCTTAAGCTGCTTACCTGCATTTTCTTGGAAGACTCAACCAACTATTGTCTTAACCTCACCAACTTGTGAAACGATACGCATCTCACATGATAAGCATACAAATGGCAGATCTATCCTTATAAATGTACCTCAATGAAACTATGTGATCCATAGAATCATAGAAATGTTAGTTTGTAAGGGACCTTAAAAACCATCTAAGTCCAGGCCCTGCTATAAGTAGGAACACCTTCCACTAGACCAGGTTGCTCAAAGCCTCATCCAACTTGGCCTTAATCACTTCCAGGGATGGGGCATCCACAACTTCTCTAGGCAACCTGTTCCAGTGCCTCATCAACTGTAGTGGGTTTTCATAGCAAGGTTTTGGTAGCTGGGGGGGAGGCTGAAGGGGGTACCTTCTGTGAGAAGAATCCAGAAGCTGCCCCATGTTAGAGAATGGACAGTTCCATCAGGCTCCGAAGGGACCCGATACTGCCCAGAGCAGAGCCAATAAGTGATTTTAATTGCATCTCTGTGAGAGCATATTTAAGAAAGGGAAAAAAAACAACAGCAGCAGGGAGAGTGAGGAGAGGGAAACAGCCTTGCAGGTGCCAAGGTCAGTAAAGAAGGAGGGGGAGGAGGTGCTCCATGCACCAGAGCCAAAGTTCCCATGGGGCCTGTGGAAAGGACCATGGTGAAGCAGGATGTCCCCCTGCAGCCCATGGAGTACCACGGTGGAGCAGGGTTCCACGCCACAGCCTGTGGAGGAGACCACGGTGGAGCAGGCAGATCTGCCCTGAAGGAGGCTGTGGCCTGTGGAGGACCCCCACCAGAGCAGATTCCGGGCCGGACCTGTAGCCTGTAGAGAGGAGACCACAGAAGAGCAGGTGACCTGGCAGGAGCTGCTGCCCATGGGGGACCCAGGTTGGAGCAGTGTGCTCCTGAGGGATGGACCCCATGGTGCAGACCCCTATTTTGAGCAGTTCTTGAAGAGCTGCTGCCTGTGGGAAGCCCACACAGGACCAGTTCAGGAAGGACTGCATCCCATGGGAGGGACCCCACATTGGAGTAGGGGAAGAGAGTGACCAAAAAGGACCAGCAGAGAAAAAGCATTATAGACTGACCACAACCCCCCTTTCCCATTTCCCTGTGCCACTCGAGGGGAGGAGGTGGAAGAGGGTGGATGGGGGGGGGGGAAGGCATTTTTGGCTTCTTTCTTTTGTTTCTCACTTCTCTAGCTTGTTAGCAATATGTAATAAATTATATTAGTCTCCCTATGCTAAATCTGGTTTTCCCACGATGAGAAATGTTGAGTGATCTTTCTGTCCTTCTCTCAACCTGTGAGCCCTTTTCATCATATATTGTCCCCTTTCCCTTTGAGGAGGGAGACTGAGAGCAGTTGTGAAGGAGCTTAGCTACCCACCTGAGCAAAATCACCACTTCACCCTCACTGTAAAGAATTTTCTCTTAACATCTAATCTAAATCTACCCTCTTTTAGTTTAAAATCATTAACTCTTGTCCTATCACTACACTCCCTGACAAATAGTCCCTCCCCAGCTGTCCTGTAGGCCTCCTTTAGGTACTGGAATGCTGCTATAAAGTCTCCCTGGAGCCTTCCCTTCTCCAGGCTGAACAACCCCAACTCCCTCAGCCTGTCTTCACAGGAGAAATGTTCCAGCCCCTTCATCATCTTCATGGCCCTCCTCTGGACTTTTTCTAATACTTTTACGTCCCTCTTGTGCTGGGCACCTCAGAGTTAAACACAGTATTCCAGGTAGGGTCTCATGAGAGCAGAGTAGAGGGGGAGAATTACCTCTCTCATCCTGCTGGTCATGGTTCTTTTGACGCAGCCCAGGATACAGTTTGCTTTCTGGGCTGCAAGCTCACATTGCTGATTCATGTAATCATAGAATGGCCTGGTTTGAAAAGGACCTTAAAAATCATCTAGTTTCAACCCCCCTGCTCTGGGCAGGGCTGCTAACCACTAGAGCAGTCTGCTCAGAGCCACATCCAGCCTGGCCTTGAATGCCTCCAGGGATGGGGGTATTCACACACTCTCTGGGCTACCTGTTCTGGTGCCTCACCACCCTCTGAGTGAAGAACTGACTCTTAATTTTTAACCTAAATCTTCTTGTCTTAGTTTAAAACCATTCCCCTTTGTCCTATCACTAACAACACATGTAAGCAGGCGTTCCCCCTCCTGTTTATATGCTCCCTTTAAGTACTGAAAGGCCGCAATGAGGTCTCCCCAGAGCCTTCTCTTCTCCAAGCTAAACAAGTCCAGTTCCTTCAACCTTCCTTCATAGGAGAGGTGCTCCAGCCCTCTGATCATCTTAGTGGCCCTCCTCTGGACCCATTCCAAGAGCTCCACATCCTTCTTGTGCTGGGGGCCCCAGGCCTGCACACAGTATTTCCGGTGGGGTCTCACAAGAGCAGAATAGAGGGGGACAATCACCTCTCTCTCCCTGCTGGCCACCCCTTTTTTAATGCAGCCCAAGACACAGACGGCCTTCCAGGCTGCAAGCGCGCACTGCTGGCTCATGTCCAGCTTCCCACCCAGCAGGACCCCCAAGTCCTTCTCCACATTCATTTTGATTCATGTTGAGCTTCTCGTTAATTAACACCCCCAAGTCCTTCTCCTCAGAGCTGTTCTCAATCCATTCTCTGCCCAGCCTGTATTTGTGCTCAGGACTGCCCCAACCCAGGTGCAGGACCTTGTACTCGGTCTTTTTGAACTTCACGAGGTTTGCATAGGCCCCCCTCTCAAGCCTGTCCAGGTCCTTCTGCATGGCATCCCTTCTTTCCAGCACATCCACTGCGCCACATAACTTGGTATCATCAGCCAATTTACTGAGGGTGCATTCAATCCCACCATCCATGTCAGCATCAAAGATGTTAAACAGCACCAGTACCAATACTGACACCTAAGGAACATCACTCTTTACTGACCTCCATGACTTCTCTGGGCAACCTGTTCTAGTGTCTCAGCACCCTCATAGTAAAAGATTTAGATTGGTTATAAGGAGGAAATTCATCTTCCTTTAGCTTAAAGCCATTTTCCCTTGTCCTATCACTAGACTCCCTGATAAACCTTTCCCTTGCTGGAACAGAGGCCCATACACCCCTCCCGGTACCACATTTCAGCTCCCTGCCACGCCCAGCCGACGCGCCGAGAAGTACCCCCCACAGACGATCGACACCGCTCGCAGAGGCTCCGCAAAACCAACTAGCAGCTGCGCCTGCCTCCTCTGAGCTTCAGTCCGCGCGCCCCGTGCCCAGCCACAGTCCCATTGGCGAACACTGATAGCAGTCAGCGCAAGCCCTGCCAATGGCAAAGCGGCGGCAGAGCCCGCCCCAGGCAGAAAAGCCAATGAGCGCCCGCCAAGTCCCAGGAACAGGAGAAAGCGGAAGGCCTACCCTGCACCGAGCGTCCGCAAGGCACGGTCGCTCTGATAACAGTGCGGACAGCCGCCGGTAAGCGCAAGTATCTCATGGGGGGTGTCCCTGACGCGGGGACCCAAACGACCGGTGTCGGCCCGAACCATGCGTCTGGGAACACCACCACCTCGTTAGCCGTTATTACGCCATCAAAGCGCGCATTAAATCGATCCGTTTTCAATTCCCGGCCAGGTTACGCTCTAATAGCGCTCACGCACTTCGCACAGTCCTCTCAGTACTCACCACGAAGAACTTTCGCCCTGCCGTTCCTGTTCGTTACCGCTTCGTGCTCCTCGGCTCGGTGGAAAGCGGGGCAGGCGCTGGCTAATCGCGACTCGTATTCCCAGCCTGCACCATGCGGTGGAAGTGACGGCATAATCACCTTTCACACAACAAAGGGCGAGGAGGTGGGGCTCGCTGGCCTGGTGCGTTATTGTAGGTGTAGTCTGAGAGGGGCACTGCCATGAGAAGTCGCGGCCAGGACCTTTTGCGGAGCTTTCGGTCTGGACTTGTGTGGAATAATTGCCTAAGGTGACTTGAAAACTAAACTGATATTCACATTTTAAAGAAAATCTACAGCACTGAAGAAGCTTTAAGGGTGGAGTGTAGCCACAATACCTAAGCGTTCCCTAGGCCTCCAACCTTAGATGCTATTGCGCTGGGGGAGCCTGGTGTGCTGACTCTAAGGAATAGTACGGACTGCAGAGCGGAGTGGAGACACTGCGGCTAGGCTCTGTGACCAGATGGGAACTTGATTGTTCTTGTACACACCGAGACCAATAAGCTGTACTTTTTGCTACCCTGAGCCAACAACCTGTCATGTTTTTGACAAAATGCTGTACTCTAGTGAACTTTTGCTCATTATAATATCATTTTAATACCAAAACACACCTCCATCCCAAAAGCTACCCGCCCTCCAAGGTGCAACCACCCCTCACTGAGCACACGCTCTGAATTTCTCAGAGCCTAGACCTGTAGAGGAATGGTTAACTGAAATAGGTCAAGTAGACATAAAGCAGCTGAGGGATCTTTGAAACAGTAAGAATCCCATGGCCTGCTGTAGCTGAGCAAACCAAGCTACCAGAGTAACTGTGAGAAGCTCCCACGGCAATGTCTCCCACATCGCCCAATTAAGGAACTCAGAAATATATTGTTACCAGCAGCTGGCCTCAAGGACAAGGTCTACGTGACCGCTAATCACAAGGGGGGTTGTTTTCTTGCAGGTGGGGTTGTTTTCTTATAGTTGTTTGTCTGAGTATTTTTGACCAATAATCTTGTGTGAAACACTGTCCGCCCCTGTCAAGTTCACTATAAAAGTTAGGCTATTCGGGCAATAAAATGGAGCAGCATGATCTGACTCAACTGGTGTCTGTCGTGCTTTCGGCCGTGCTTCGCAACACAGACCTTTAAACGAAAATGAGAAAACTTTGCACCAATGGTAGTTGAAAAGTCCTTGATTTAGTGTAAGCACTGTTCTGCAACAATTAAAACATCAGTGTGTTATCAACATTATTCTCATCCTAAATCTAAAACACAGCACCATACCAGCTACTAGGAGGAAAATTAACTCTATTCTAGCTGAAACCAGGATAATGTCCTATTAGTGGTATCACAGTAACAGTCATGCAGATAATGATGAATTAATTTTGATAGAACCGGACAAGCACAGTGGTGTGATGAAATCAGAAGGGACTTCAGCATGCGACAATCCAACACCATCTGTTCTGCCCTGAAAGACTGTTACAAAAGATGGAGCCCAAAGTCAGTCAAAGGGGATGTGATATACCCATTCAGTGCCATGCCTCTTGGCCTAGGAGGTGACAAGATTGTTTCAGAAGTGAATCCCATTGTTGGACTCAATTCTCTCTGGTATATCAAGACACCACAGAACTTGCCTTTCCAGGCCCAAGATGGTGTTTCCGGTAGTGGCATGTAATGCTTGCCTTGGAGTGTCTGTGGGAGGACTCACCATATAGAAAAAATAGCCACCAGGCCCCACTCAAAATACTTCATCTTTCAAGTCACTCGATATAGAGGACTCGCAAGCTAACTATAGCCAGGAACATGCATTCTTCAGAACCCCGCAAGGTCTAGGAAAGATTGTGTTTCCTTTTTGCTAGTTGGTGGAGACATAGCAGTTATTTTGTTGATCACATCCATTGGGATGTGGTGATGTCCATCTTGCTATTCTACCCCCAAAAACTATTTCCTGTGCAGGTCTCTTGACCTTACTCTGTTTAATGACAAAACCAGCTTTCAGGAGAATTTCAATTATTTTCTTCCCTTTCTCAAAAACTTCTGCTGTGTCATCCTGTTGCGAAGCACGGACGAAAGCACAACAGACACCAGCAGAGTCAGATCATGCTTCACCATTTTATTGCCCGAATAGCGCAACTTTTATAGTGAATTTTACAGGGGTGGACAGTGTTTCACACAAGATTATTGGTCAAAAGCACTCAGACAAACCGTTAAGAAAATAACACCACCTGCAAGAAAAGAACCCCCCTTTTGATTAGAAGTTAGGAAAACAACCCCCTTTGTGCTTAACGGTCACGGTCACGTAGACCTAGTCCTTGAGGCCAGCTGCTGATAACAATATTATCTGAGTTCCTTAATTGGGTGATGTGGGAGTCATTGCAGTGGGAGCTTCTCACAGTTACTCTGGCAGCTTGGTTTGCTCAGCTACAGCAGGCCCTGAGATTTCTAAGGCCTACCCCTGGTTGCTTAAAGCAAGCTTAGATCGAACAATTATGCCAATTCCCAACAATTCCCCCATTTTCTTTTTGTACAAGCAGTACTTGGTTTTACATCAGATGTCGAATACGCAACATAACACAACTATACAACTTAACCCTAATAACACTATAATTACTGTAAGCACTTAATGGTAACACAATCTAATAGTAAGTAACACAACTTAATAGTAACACACTTAAACCTAGTCACTTGATGGTGATCGAAGGCTGTTCTTGATAGTCCTTGAGGTGTCACAGCCCACGTCATTGTCAGAATGATTATCAGGAACCTCTTCATGGTCGTCTTCGGCGTGTGCAGATTCTAAAACTGCTTCAGTCCACTTTGCAGTGATCCACTGGGTACCTGTTCCCGGCATCACTTCAAAATCCCTATAACATTTTGCAAGTAACCCTTTAACCACATTTATCACAATACTACGTGTAATGATGATTGACACCACAATGAACAGAATCCTTAATCCCTCTTTGACTAATCCCAGTAACCATCTATGCATTGTTTCAAACAAATCAGTGAACCATTGATTGAAAGGATTGATACCATATTGACTCTTTCTCATGTGCTCTTTCAGGAAAGTAATGAATTTGTGAGTTGAAAAGGTCTAAACAGTACATTCCCTTAAATTTCTCCAAGTGGCTACTTCAAACAATGACTCCGTACTAGTGAAACTTGATTTTGCTCGACCGATCGCAACTAGCCCTGCTAGTTGCTTACAATCGACTCCCCGTTTTTCTAACAGCGCTGTAATAAATCCATTTCCTCTGATTTTTGCCGGCACCAATTTCCTATGCTTTTAGCCTGCCCTATGGTTATATCCCGGGATCCTGCACTGTGGCAACAATAACCTGTACTAAGGCTATATTCCGGAATCCTGCACTATGGCAACAATAACCTGAACTATGGCTATATTCCGGAATCCTGCACTGTGGCAACAATAACCTGTACCATGGTTATATTCCGGAATCCTGCACTATGGCAACAATAACCTGTACTGTGGCTATATCCTGGGATCCTGCACTGTGGCAACAATAACCTGTACCATGGTTATATTCCAGAATCCTGCACTATGGCAACAATAACCTGAACTATGGCTATATTCTGGAATCCTGCACTATGGCAATAACCTGCACTAAGGCAATAACCTGCACTGTGGCAAACCTGCACTAAGGCAATAACCTGCACTGTGGCAAACCTGCACTATGGCAATAACCTGCACTATGGCAAACCTGCACTAAGGCAATAACCTGCACTATGGCAAAAGCGCACTCTCACTCACACAGTACACAGCACAATCACACATACAGAGCACAATCGCACACCCAGAGGCCTCTGACACATCTCACTCTCAATCATACCACAACCTCAATCATACCACAAGAATATAATTTAGAATGATAAGCAAACAAATATTGTCTCTCATTGTGTTCCTCGTGAAATGACTTGCAACACTTTGTTTTAAAACCTTACCCTTACACAAATACTTTCAACACAAAATACCTGGACATTTAAGAATAACACATACAATTATTAACACTCCAGTTAGTATCCCTCCAGCAGCTGAAAACATACTGTTTGTCTGCAGCTTCAGGAGATCTTTGTCTGCTCCTGTGGTGAGCAGCTGAGAGTGGAGTCCCCTCCGAACAAAACGCTCAGGGTGCACCTAGGGGCGTCCACACCGCAGCCGATCCCCGCAGCCAAGCAGTTGTTACGTGCGGCCGCAGATGCCACTCCAGGCACTAAAATTGCCAATGCCGCTCTAGCTGCAACCCCACACAATTCAACATTATCATTGCAATCCGGTGCAAGCAATGCCCATTTAGGTCTGGTGATCTCACACAACTGTAACAAGCTAGAAGCAAATGCAATGAGTTTATCTAAGTAACATGGACTTCTGATAGCATTTGCAGGGATACCTTGCCAGGCCCTATCCCCACAAATCAGAAAAACATCAGGAGGTAAGGCCAAAGCTGTACAATTGTTCCAAACACTGTAGTTGTTACCCCTTGTCTCCGTGCTATAAACCCCTAAACCCTGCTTAGCAGCGTCATTGTAATCACAGGTGTTATTTGTATTTCTGTACCCATATGGCCCTTTCCAGGTTCCTGTAGCAGGATTCATCTGATAGGCACGGTTACATTCACATTTGTAGCCACCTTTCAGGTTGATACAGATTTGACTACAGATACCAGGGTTTTGGCATTCATCAATATCTCCACAGTTTCTCTTGTCTACAAACTCAAACCCAGCTGGACAGTCACATTCATTTATGATGCATTCCTTCAGGGGCTCATCACCCCAGTCCTTGCAGTTACACACTTTATTGATATCTATGCATTCTCCACTTCTGCACTTGAATTTGCCAGGTCCAGAGCACTGAATAACATTGTTACAGTTTGCTTCATCAGTGCCATACAGACAGTCTCTCACACCACTGCACTGCCTACTCCCATGGACACAGTTCCCATCTTCACATCTGAACTGGTCTGGCCTGCAGGTCTGAGAAGGGCAGTTAATTTCATCACTTCCATCCTTGCAATCAGGATCTCTGTCACAGTCTTTTTCACCATCACATTTCCACGACACTGGGATACACCGGGTTGACTGAGGACCACAGCTGATTTCATTTACCCAGCATGTTCTCATATGACACAGCTCAGAACTTTCATCAGACCCATCTTCACAGTCCGCACACTGCCATCTGTTTGGCACACACTGACCACTGTTGCACACAAAGTAAGATTCAGCACACATCTTCTTCACACAAGCACTCTCATCACTGCCATCTGAGCAGTCTTCACATTTTGTTCTAGCACTGTCGGCAGCAGTGCACAGGCAGGCGAGGGCAAGCAGCAGGCAGAGCGCCCCGCAGCGCGGCAGCGCCCGCCGCCGCCCTGCACCTGTGTCACTTATACCACTCCTATTACCCGTGCTGTTAGTGTCAGTGGCATCCTCCTGGTACCGTTTCTGTCTTTGTCGCCCCTTACTCTCCCCCTTTTCTTTTTGCCACTGACCATTCACCACAAATGGATGAGACACATGATTACTAGTTAGGAAAGAGAGTGTAACGTCTGCTATACGGCTGCAGGCCGTGCCAGCTGCAACCCTAGATGCTGTTTGTGAAAGAGCCTGCCGGTGGTCATTTGGCAGTGTAATCTGCGTCTCTGCACTCCTGCCCTGCAATAGAGCTAAATCGTCATTAATAGTCTGTAGAATGTGGCAACCCCACGGAATGTTATCCAGAAACATAGTTATAACACCGATCTGGGGACGAATAGTCTTTTTTGCATTGCAAGATAAACCTCTTATAAAAGGAATGCTAGAGAGAAGCAGCACAGCCGCTGCTGCCGCTGCCTCCATGGTTCCGTCAGACAGGCTGCAGGGTCCTGATGTCTGCCCCTCTGCTTTGTGCCGACTCGCCACACGGTGAGGGTCGGCTGACGTTGTCCACTGACGCCTCTGGTCTCCCATAGCAACTCGATATCGGATGTCCCGCATCACACCGCGATTACTTCAATTTCCCTCGTTTTCCGCGGCTCCTTTCCCCCCGTCTCTCCGCGATTCCTTTTCCCGCGCTTCCCCGCGGATCTTTTCCCACGCTCCCCACGGTTTCTTTTCCCCGTGTCTTACCGTGAGTCCTTTGTACAGTGTTTGCGGCTCGGTGTCTGGTTACGGCGCCGGTCCGATGTCCGCTCCGATGTCCACTCCGATGTCCCGCGCCGCTCCGATGTCTCGGTCTCGGCGCTGTGATGTCGAGGCGCCGCTGGTCCCCGGCGGCACTGGTCCCGGCGCCGCGCCGATGTCCCGGCGCCCGGCGCCGCTGGTCCCGACGCCGCTGGTCTCCTGCTCTACCTGCGTTCGGATGTGCCGGCGCCGCTGGTGTCCCGTTGCGCTGGTGTCCCGCTGCGCTGCGATGTTCGCCCCGGCGCCGCTGCGATGTCCGTGCTCGGCTGCGATGTCTGCTCCGGTGCTGCGATGTCCTGCTCCGGTGCGATGTCTGTCCCGCTGCGATGTCCTGTTCAGGCCCTGTTCAGGTCTCCCGCTGCGATGTCCTGTTCAGGTCCTGTTCAGGTCTCAGCCTGTTCGGCACCATTTGTTGCGAAGCACGGACGAAAGCATGACAGACACCAGCAGAGTCAGATCATGCTTCACCATTTTATTGCCCGAATAGCGCAACTTTTATAGTGAATTTTACAGGGGTGGACAGTGTTTCACACAAGATTATTGGTCAAAAGCACTCAGACAAACCGTTAAGAAAATAACACCACCTGCAAGAAAAGAACCCCCCTTTTGATTAGAAGTTAGGAAAACAACCCCCTTTGTGCTTAACGGTCACGGTCACGTAGACCTAGTCCTTGAGGCCAGCTGCTGATAACAATATTATCTGAGTTCCTTAATTGGGTGATGTGGGAGTCATTGCAGTGGGAGCTTCTCACAGTTACTCTGGCAGCTTGGTTTGCTCAGCTACAGCAGGCCCTGAGATTTCTAAGGCCTACCCCTGGTTGCTTAAAGCAAGCTTAGATCGAACAATTATGCCAATTCCCAACATCATCCCACACAAGGATGTTGTCAGTATACTGCAGATGTTCGGGAGCTTCACCCTCTTCCAGTGCTGCCTGGATCAGTCCATGGCAAACAGTAGGGCTGTGTTTCCACCCCTGGGGCAGTTGATTCCAGGTGTACTGGAGGCTCCTCCAAGTGAAAGCAAATTGTGGCCTGCATCCTGCTGCCAGAGGGATGGAGAAAAATGCATTAGCAATATCAACTGTGGCGTACTACTTGGCTGCCTTTGACTCTAGTTCATATTGGAGTTCTAGCATGTCTGGCACTGCAGCACTCGGTGGTGGCATGACTTCGTTCAGGCCACGATAGTCCACTGTCTCCACTCACCATTAGACTTTCGCACTGGCCATATGAGACTATTGAAAGGTGAATGAGTCTTACTGATCACTCCTTAGTTGTCCAGTTGACGAATTAGCTTATGAATGAGAATCAGGGAGTCTCGGTTGGTGTGATATTGCTGCTGGTACACTCTTGTAGTAGCGATTGGCATCTGCTGTTCTTCAACCCTCAGCAACTGTACTGGGTCTGGCTGGGATGAAATTAACTTTCCCTGCAGCAGCCCATACAGTGCTGTGCTCTGCACTTGTAGCTAGAACAGCACTGGTATCACACCAGTGTTTTGTCTACTGCTGAGCAATACTGGCACAGCATCAGGACTCCGTCTAACCACCCCCTCGCGAGAGCCAGCAGGCTGGCGGTGGCCAGGAGGTGGAGAGAGGACATCACCAGGGCAGCTGACCTAAAGCAACCAAAGGGATATTCCATACCATATGATGTCACACTCAGCAATAAAAGGTGGAAAAAGGGAAGGAGAGGGGAGGGGTGGGCTCTCATTATGAAAACGTCTGTCCTCCCAAACAACGGCTACATGTATTTGTGGTGGTTTTACTCAGGTGGGCAGCCAAGCTCCAGCACAACCGCTCTCTCAATCCCCCTCCTCAAAGGGGAAGGGGGAGAAAATAACATGCAAAGTGCTCAAGGGTTAAGATAAGGACAGGGAGCTCACTCAACAGTTATCGTGACGGGCAAAAAAGACTCAGAGTAGGGAAACAGTAAGATTTATTGCCTAATACTAAGAGCTAGAGAAGTGAGAAACAAAGGAAAGAAACCAAAGATGCCTTCCCCCACCAACTTCCTGCTCCAACCTGGGTCCCCCATGGGCAGCAGCTCCTGCCAGGTCACCTGCTCTTGTGTGGTCTCCTCTCCACGGGCTACATGTCCGGCCCGGAATCTGCTCCAGCGGGGTTCTCCACAGGCCGCAGCCTCCTTCAGTGCAGGTCCACTTGCTCCACTCTGGTCTCCTCCACGTACTACAGCGTGGAACCCTGCTCCACCGTGGTACACCATTGGCTGTAGGGAGACAACCTGCTTCAGCATGGTCCTCACCACAGGCCGCAGGGGACTTTGACTCCGGCGCCTGGAGCACCTCTCCCCCTCCTTCTTCACTGACCTTGGTGTCTGCAAGGCTGTTTCCCACTCCTCTCACTGTCCCAGCTGCTGTGTGGCAGCATTTTTTTTGTTTTGTTTTGTTTTGTTTTTTTCCTTTCTTAAATATGCTCTCACAAATGCACAAAGTCAGATTCAGCACACATCTTCTTCACACAAGCACTCTCATCACTGCCATCTGAGCAGTCTTCACATTTTGTTCTAGCACTGTCAGCAGCAGTGCACAGGCAGGTGAGGGCAAGCAGCAGGCAGAGCGCCCCGCAGCGCGGCAGCGCCCGCCGCCGCCCTGCACCGTCACCTGTGTCACTTATACTACTCCTATTACCCGTGCTGTTAGTGTCAGTGGCATCCTCCTGGTACCGTTTCTGTCTTTGTCGCCCCTTACTCTCCCCCTTTTCTTTTTGCCACTGACCATTCACCACAAATGGATGAGACACATGATTACTAGTTAGGAAAGAGAGTGTAACGTCTGCTATACGGCTGCAGGCAGTGCCAGCTGCAACCTTAGAAGCGGTTTGTGAAAGAGCCTGCCGGTGGTCATTTGGCAGTGTAATCTGCGTCTCTGCACTCCTGCCCCGCAATAGAGCTAAATCGTCATTAGTACTAGTTATAACACCGATCTGGGGACGAATAGTCTTTTTTGCATTGCAAGATAAACCTCTCATAAAAAGAATGCTAGAGTGAAGCAGCACAGCCGCTGCTGCCGCTGCCTTCATGGTTCCGTCAGACAGGCTGCAGGGTCCTGATGTCCGCCCGTCTGCTATGTGCCGACTCGCCATACGGTGAGGGTCGGCTGCCGGTGTCCACTGACGCCTCTGGTCTCCCGTAGCAACTCGATCTCTCGGCGCCGCTCCGGGCTCCCGGCCTGTTCAGGTCTCAGCGAGTCCGGATCTCAGCGAGTCCAGGTCTCGGCCTGTGCGGGCCTCAGCCTGTTCGGGTGTCATATGTTGCAGGAAACACGGCCGAAAGCATGACAATGGAGTCAGATCATGCTCCCGCCTTTTTCTTGTCACACTCAAAACATTTAAGAGCAAAAATAGGATCACAAGATACACTGCCAGGCCCATATATTAGGCACCACCACTCAAAACTTGGATAAAACAGCACTTCTTTTCATTCTGTCATGCACTTCGTTCATCTCTGCCCACTCCCTTTGCAGAGAGTATGGAACCACGGATCGGAACTCTGCACTCGCTTTGCATCTCACTCACACAGCACAATTGCACACAGAGGCCTCTAGCACATCTCATTCATACCACAAGAATATAATTTAGAATGATAACCAACCAAACAAGTATTGTCTCTGACTGTGTTCTTCGTGAAGTGACTTGTAACACTTTGTTTCAAACCCTTACATTTACACAAATACTTTCAACACAAAATACCTGGACATTTAAGAACAAGACATACAATTATTAACACTCCAGTTAGTATCCCTCCAGCAGCTAAAAACATACCGTTTGTCCGCAGCTTCAGATCTTTGTCTGCTCCCGCGGTGAGCAGCTGAGAGTGGAGTCCCCTCTGAGCAAAATACTCAGGGTGCACCTAGGGGCGTCCGCGCCGCAGCCGATCCCGCAGCCGAGCAGAGTGTCTCCTGCCTGGCTCACCAAAATGACTCACAGAAAGCTGACTCCACAATCAGTAAGATTGTAAAGTAGGTATGTTTACTCAGTTCTGGGCGGCACCGGGGGGGGGGTAGTCCCACCAAAGTCGTGCACGCCTAATGTGGCAACTTGCTTTGGTTATATCTAGTAAAGAGTTACATATACATGAAGTTTCCCAACACTCCTATACATATGCATAACCTGTCCCTTTGTGAACAGTCCTCCTTATCTCAGACCCCTTGGTTAAAGTCCGAATCATGAGGTTATTTTGATCTGGTTCTCGGGGTCCGAGGGGCTCCTGTAATCTGGAGGTCTAAGCGCAACACAAACACAGTACATCACAAATGTAGCACATATTCATTCTTAATCAATCGCTCTCTAATTTCTAATTCCAATGTTTCAGCTGCAGCATACTTGCTCTCTTCTGGATCCACGGTTATTCTACTATTAACATTAATGTTCAAAGCCTGACAGACCCAGTCCTCCGTGGACCCAAATATCGACCAAAATACATGGGGTCTTAAGGGTTCTTTTGGTCATTCTATCATATAATAATGGACCATTTTTAATTTATTCTTTCATTTTCTGGGGCCCCTATTGTTCCAATTTCTAATCATTATTCCTAATGGACTTTCTGGTATTTTTCTCCCTTTCTTCTGGTCCTTGGTCTTCAATTCTGTCTGACCCATGTAGGAATTTTACTATGGCAATTCCCACAGCCCTTGTTTACCTTAGTAAGAGTGTCTTGCAGGGGGTTTACGACCTATCACCCACCCACGTATCCCGAAATTCTATAGAAACCACTTCTATAGAATCACTCCCTTCACCGGCCAAACCCCCCCCAGGAGATTAGAACCGGTGAGAAAATAAAAAGACCTCCACACTGACTTTAGAAGTCTCAGTTACACTCTCACACACACAAACACTGGCAACCGCACCTTTACCCAACTGGACGGTATCCACTTACGACTCAGTTGTCTTCGTCCAGAATCCAACCGGACGGTATCCACAAGAATCTCTGCCGTCTTCGTCCGGGATCGAACTGGATGGTATCCACAAATGACTGTCGTCTTTGTCTGGTTCAATCCTGGACACCGGAATCCAGCCGAACGGTATCCAAACGACCCTGTCATCTTCATCTGGATCTTCGCGCGCAGAATTACGGGCAAAAAAAACAGCCGGCAAGGGAGCTCAAAAAAAATCAAATTCTTTGCTTACCTTTATTCAGGTTCAGGATGGCATTAGTCCCGATCCTGACTCAAACAGGAGCCACCAAATGGTGGGGCGCCTCTCCTAGATCAAATCAGAATTCAGGAACCATAGCCATCCCGGACGAGCCCCCAAATTGTTAGAAATGGCTCAATCTTCAAAATGGGATTAAATAAAAAAATAGGATTTATTAAAAGAATAGAGGTAAGCAAACAGCGCTGGGTGCACCGGGAGTCTCCGCTCCACCAGGACGCACCCCAGTTACATCAAGTAGCTGATTTTTATGCTCCTAAGCTAATACATATTCATTACTACTTCTAAAAAAAACCAGGTTATTATAATTAGCTTCCGGGGTCCAGTCCCTCCTACTGGAGCATGCGCATCAGTCTCCGGTGGTCCCTCTGGGGGTCTCTAGGGGTCTTTCATGCTGAAGGCTCGTAGTCTTCTTCTCCAAGTTTTTTTCTCGTCCTTCCCCTTTGTACTCCCTTGGCACCGTATCAAGTTTATAGAACATCCCCTGCAGGTCTTGTCTCCCAGCCGTCCTTCAGCTTCTTTTTTTCTTCTTCTTAATCTCTTGGCCACCTGGCCAGATATCAGGGGCCTGCATAGTATCCCATAACAGTCACTAGTTGTTATCAGTTGTTCTGAAACCCCCAGACATCAAAGACTTCATACAAACACAAATAACTTTCTTATTGACACTTCACCAGTAATTAAAACATTCTTCACCAGCCATTCACAGGGACAGTCACACCTATAGCAGTGTTAAGTTAATCTCAAAGAAGACAAAAAAAAGGCTGTAACTGTTAGAAATAGAAGTCCGGAATAACAAAAGCAAACAGGTTCATAAATTTGAGGAGTATTTTCTGAAGACTTGATAAATTGACTAGAATGAGGGGGAGACTGGGACACACTGCATCTGTGGTTCAAGAATTAAATTGCCAGTGCAGGGCCCAGAGGCAGACAGGACTGTTCTTTATGGACACGAATTGTTAAAACATTCCTAACACTAGATGATTCTGTGATTCTGTGAACTCGTGTGACAGGCCCCAAGGCTGGGCCAGGGAAACAGACGGTACCAGTGTCAATTGTACCCGTATCCAAGATGAAACAATTGATGAGAAAGGTTGTTTAGAAAGCAGAGGAACTCCTACTCATTCTGGGGAGGAAGAAGACAATGAGGCAAGCTACTCCAAAGTGTCTGGGCCATCAGAGGAGCAGGAAGACAAAGAGGAAGATATCATAAGAGCATCAATAACTACCCGAGGTCCATCCCAGCGTGAGCTATGAGTTATGTCAAAAGATTTCAGTCATCGTCCAGGTGAGCACCTTGTCCCCTTGAAGCACTTTTCAATTGGACCAAAAATGCAAACTATAGCAAACCAATTAGTATGAAAATGTCCTGTATGCTGTGCTAACAACCCCAAGATTCAGCCAAAACCACCACGAGGGGAGACAAGAAAAGTAATGAAGCCTGAGGAATATTGGCAAGTGGACTGAATTCCCTAGGGAAGGACTGTATCAATATCTTCTAGTACTGGTGGACACATTCACTGGATGGCCAGAGGCCTTCCCCTGCTGAACTAATAAAGCTAGGGAAGTTGGATAGGCTTTATTGAAAGAAATAATCCCATGCTTTGGAATACCAGAGGGATTTTCCTCAGACAATGGACCTCATTTTATATCACAAGTAGTAAAAGAAATATCAGGGCATTACATTTTAAGTGGGATTTGCATACTGCTTGGAGACCACAATCGAGTGGGCAGGTAGAAAGAATGAATCAAACACTAAAAAGACAGTTGACTAAAATTTGCCAGGAAGCTCAGCTAAAATGACCAGAAGCCCTACCAATAGCTCTGATGAGAATTAGGATAGCCCCCAGAGCTAAAGAAAAAGTGATCCTATTTGAATTATTATATGGCAAACCATATCCAATAAATGAATTGGTGACAAAAGGGAGTCAAATGCATGTTGAGGGGGGGGGGGGAGGGTTGGGTCAGACAATATTTGCTATCTTTGTCTGCCATGTTGTCTTCTCTCCATAGATATGTACAGGAGCAATTATCAATTCCATTGGATGTTCCGGTACACCCATTCTGACCTGGACATCAGGTATTGATTCGAACCTGGAAAGATGAGCCTCTGAAGGAGAAGTGGAAAGGACCCTACACGGTCTTGCTCCACACCTACACTGCAATCAAGGCGGAAGGGATCAAATCATGGATTCTCTGCACTCATGTGAAGGCAGCACCACCACCAGAAGAGGAGAAGCAAGACCTACCATCAAAAGAAGCAAAAGAGACTTTGTGGCAAGTAGAAACGACCAAGGACTTGAAATTGCTGTTTAAAAGGACAAAATTATTTCTGTTCTGATTAGAATTTCCTTAACAGGGTTGACTTATAGTTCCAATGCTTGGACACAGAACTCTATAGTTCAGTTAGATTTAAATTTAACCCGTTTTGCAAATGCAAACCTCACCAAGTAATGTTAGAGAAACAAGATATACATGTAGATAATATAGAGTATTTCTTCAAGTTAGCAGAAATGGACAAGAACTATGTAGTGAGAACTATGAAGCCTAAAAGTGAGGTTAATAGTCTCAAAGGGGGGAAACTGTAGTCCCAAAGCTGGAGAAAAAAAGGAAACTTTGAAGAAAATAGGGAGGCCTGTAGCTTGTGTAGTCTTTCTATAGCCTGTGTAGTCTTTTATCTGAGAAAATAAGGAAAGAGAGAGGTAGCCTTGAGCTAGCAGAAGCAAGGAAGATATGGGATAAAAGGTAAAAAACAAGAAGGAGAAAAACAGCTCCAGAGTGACCTATGGTAACTTTTTGCTCATTAATGGTCATTAACATATTAAAATCCACACCCATCAAAATGCTAATGTATGCTAATGTGGGATTTGGTGTTCTCCCCCCACACTGTTCCTCTGTAATGTGCAAACTCAGTAGAGATAAGTTAGGTGAGCTGTAATAGCCAATCAAAAGTAGCCAAAGAGATAGTTTTCACAAGTTTGCTGTATATAAATGACGGTGACTCGAGTCAGAGGTGTGCTTGCTTTGTGAAACATTGCCAAGCACCTGACTCTGCAGAGTTATATAATTAATTAATTAAAAGACCGTTGTGTGGATTTCGAATTTGTGTGCTTATTGGTGCAGCGCACCAGACACGAACCTACGGACAACAGCTTTGGCAACTCAGATGGGACCCTTACATTAGCCTTACCCATTCCACCTCAATGGTATCAGCTTTGGAGGGGAGCAAACCAGAGACCAAGTGCGTACCGGTGATTTTATTGGGGTCTGGACTCGACCCTCCTAGAGTCCAGGGCTGGCGAGTGGTTGTAGTGGGTTTGCATGGCAAGGTTTTGGTAGCAGGGGGCCATAGAGGTGGATTCTGTGAGAAGAATCTAGAAGCTGCCCCATGTTAAATAAGGGCCCCGCTGCTGGCCAAGGCCAAGCCAATAAGTGATGTTGTTTGCACCTCTGTGAGAGCATATTTAAGAAAGGAAAAAAAAAAAACAATACAAAAAACTGCTTCCTCACAGTGAGAGGAGTGGGAAACAGCCTTGCAGACACCAAGGTCAGTGAAGAAGGAGGGGGAGAGGTGCTCCAGGCACCGGAGTCAAAGTCCCCTGCGGCCTGTGGTGAGGACCATGCTGAAGCAGGTTGTCCCCCTGCAGCCCATGGTGTACCACGGTGAAGCAGGGTTTCACGCTACAGCCTGTGGAGGAGACCAGAGTGGAGCAAGTGGACCTGCACTGAAGGAGGCTGTGGCCTGTGGAGGACCCCCACCAGAGCAGATTCCGGGCTGGACCTGTAGCCCGTGGAGAGGAGACCACACAAGAGCAGGTGACCTGTCAGGAGCTGCTGCCCATGGGGGACCCATGTTGGAGTAGTTTGCTCCTGATGTATGGACCCCGTGGTATGGACCCATATCTGGAGCAGTTCTTGAAGAGCTGCTGCCTGTGGGAAGCCCATGCAGGATCAGTTTGAGAAGGACTGTATCCTGTGGGAGGGACCACACTTTGGAGCAGGGGAAGAGAGTGACCGAGAAGGAGCGGCGGAGATGAAGTGCTATAGACTGACCACAACCCCCATTCCCCCGTTCCCCTGCACTGCTCAAGGGGAGGAGGTGGATGGAGGGAAGGCATCTTTGGTTTCTTTCCTTTGTTTCTCACTTCTCTAGCTTGTTAGGAATAGGCAATAAATCTGACTATCTCCCTACTCTGAGTCTGTTTTGCCCATCACAATTATTGTTGAGTGAGCTCCCCGTCCTTATCTCAACCCTTGAGTCCTTTGCATCATATTTTCTCCCCTTCATCTTTGAGGAGGGGGAGTGAGAGAACGGCTGAGGTGGAACTCGGCTGCCCACCCTAGTAAAACCACCACAGTGGTACAACCGCGCAGCGGTCTGAGGAATCCAGCAAATGTCTGGTGTCGTGGTTTAACCCGGCCGGCAGCTAAACACCATGCAGCCGTTCGCTCACCCTCCCCCCTCCCTCTCTGGGACGGGGGAGAGAAATGGAAAGTGAAGCCCGTGAGTTGAGATAAAGACAGTTTAATTAGACAGGAAAATAATAATAACAAAACAAAAAAAATAATACAAAGATGATAATAGTACTACTACTAATAATATGTACAAACAAGTGATGCACAATGCAATTGCTCACCACCTGCTGACCGATGCCCAGCCTAACCCCGAGCAGTCCGGCCCCCTCCCCCGGCTAGCAACCCCTATATATTGTTTAGCATGACGTCAGATGGTATGGAATACCCCTTTGGCTAGTTTGGGTCACCTGTCCTGGGTCTGTCCCCTCCCAGCTCTTACTGCACCCCCAGCCTGCCTGTTGGCAGGACAGAGCGAAAGGCTGAGATGTCCTTGGCTTGGTATAAGCACTGCTCTGCAACAATTAAAACATCGGGGTGTTATCAGCACTCTTCTCATCCTAAGCCAAAACACAGCATTCCACCAGCTACTAGGAAGAAAATTAATTCTGTTCTAACTGAAACCAGGACATCTGGGGATCAAGGGGAAGTTACTGGACTGGTGAGTAGAATTTCTATCTTCCTATGGGTATATGGAGAGCAGATTGTCAGCCTCACATTTAGACGCTGTGATTTAGCAAGAACGGGAAATAGCCCCGTGAGCTACCAGGATAAAGCCGAGTGTGAGCAGCTGCTAGAGGAAATGGGAAGCAGTCAGTCCAGAACACCCCCTCCATTCTTCCTCCTGGGATGCATCCTCAGAAATTGGTCTAAATTTGGTGGTGGTTATTTGATAAAGGATAAAATGAGGCACTACTGTAATCAGGAGTGGACTCAGATTAGATGGTGGAGAACGATGGCCAGAAATTGGATCTTTTAAGTATGATACCATATGGTAATTGCTGTTATTTTGCCGGTGGGGAGGAAAATGAGATGAAGTGATGTATGTTAGTCCTTTCCTGTCACTGCATCGGGACTTGCAAAATCAGATGGAGTGTGGATTGTGGGAAGATCATGCTATGTTATGCGCTGAAAAGAAAGGGAAAAAAAGAGAATTGTAAACCCACTAAAATTTATCCAAGTCTAGAACAAGAATAAGTTCAGTTTTTGGTACCCTCAGCACTACCACTGCAGTGTGGACTAGAGGCTTCCCCTACCTCTGGGACTTCTGTGGGGACACCAGAGACTTCCCCTGGGAGTTGGATTTCTGAGGTCTCTACTAGGACATCAGGAATCTTCCCCAAAACTCAGACTGCAGGTGGTTAGGTGGTTCTGCAGAGGTTTCTGCAGGGACAGAGGTTTCTCCTGAAGCTGTGAGTATCTCTGTGGGCATGTCTGTGGGTATTTCTGCAGCAGGTGTTTTGGCAGACGTTTCATCGGGGACATCAGGAATCATTCCTGGGGCTCAGACTGTAGAGGTCCCCACAGGGACAGAGATCACTCCTGGGACTCAGGCTGCAGAGATTCCTATGGAAACATCGGAGTCCTCCCCTGAGGCTCGACTTGCAGATGTTTCTGTAGGGACATCAAAGACCCATCCTGAGGCCCAGGATGATTAATTATAGCCCAGTAGCACTTCCAACCCAAAAAAGGGTAGGGCCAATTATCCAGGCTCCGTTAAGACAGGCAGTGGGACCAGAAGGAGAACCTATTTTTGTTCATATTCTGTTTACAACATCGGATTTGTTAAACTCTCTGTTGGACCTTATAGGGAGAATCTGGCAGAAATGTTTTTAGAAACTATTATGATTTCCCATTGTCGTGGTTCCACTCAAGTGGGCAGCCAAGCTCCACCACAGCCGCTCTCTCACTCCCCCTCCTCAAAGAGGAATGGGGAGAAAATATGTGAAAAGGGCTCAAGGGCTGAGATAAGGACAAGAAAATCACACAATAATTATTGTAACGGGCAAAACAGACTCAGCATAAGAAGATAGTAAGATTTATTGCTCATTACTAACAAGCTAGAGAAGTGAGAAAGAAAGGAAAGAAACCAAAAGCACCTTCCCCATCATCCACCCTCTTCCACCTCCTCCCCCCGAGCGGCGCAGGGGAACGGGGGAATGGGGGTTATGGTCAGTCTACAGCACTTCTTCTCTGCCGCTCCTTCACGGTCACTCTCGTCCCCTGTGCTGTGGGGTCCCACCCACGGGATGCAGTCCTTGATGAACTGATCCGGCGTGGGCTTCCCACAGGCAGCAGCTCTTCCAGAACTGCTCCAGATATGGGTTTGTACCACAGGGTCCATCCCTCAGGAGAAAACTGCTCCAACCTGGGTCCCCTACGGGCAGCAGCTCCTGCCAGGTCACCTGCTCCTGCATGGGCTCCTCTCCACGGGCTACAGGTCCGTCCCGGAATCTGCTCCGGCAGGGGTCTTCCACAGGCGGCAGCCTCCATCAGTGCAGGTCCACCTGCTCCACCGTGGTACTCCATGGGCTGCAGGGGGACATCCTGCTTCACCATGGTCCTCACCACAGGCCACAGGGGACTTCTGCTCCGGCGCCTGGAGCACCTCTCCCCCTCCTTCTACACTGACCTTGGCACCTGCAAGGCTGTTCCTCACTCCCTTCACTCTCCCAGCTGCTGTGTGGCGCAGCGTTTTTTTCCCTGTCTTAAATATGCTCTCACGGAGGCGCAAAACAACATCGCTTATTGGCTCAGCTCTGGAAAACAATGGGGCCCTTCCCAAACATGGGGCAGCTTCTAGATCTTTCTCACAGAAACCACCCCTATGGCCCCCTGCTACCAAAACCTTGCCACGTAAACCCACTACACCCATAACCCTAACTGGGGGGATATGCAAGTCCTGTTAAACACATTATTGACTGTAGAAGAAAAGAGAATGGTCGTAGAGAAAGTTCAGGCAGAAATGAAGAACTTGTACCTGAAAGAGGATGTAGAAGAATTGTTACCTGTTAAGAAAGATGCTAAGTGGGACCCAAGTACTAGCAGGAGTCAGCGATTAATAGAACAATATCGACAATTAATCCTATATAGGATTCAACACAGAGTACCAAAACCAAGAGACCTCTCTAAATTATATGAGGTCCGCCAGGGCCTGGATGAGAATGCATCTGCTTTTTATGAACTCCTGTAAAACAGCCAGAAAGTGGACAGATTTAGATCCAGATGAGCAGGTGAATGATTGACTGTTTGCCATGCTGTTCATAGGGCAATCAGCCCTAGACATTAGGAAAAAGCTGCAAAAGATAGAGGAGGTGGATGGAAGAATGTCAATGTCACAGCTGATCGACAAAACCTATAAGGTTTATAACAGCTGGGAAGCAAAGGAAGACAGGGAGAGAATGAAAGTACAGGAGTCACTGATAGCAGTGGCTGTGAGAGATGGAGGTAGGAGTAGGGGTGAACGAGAGGAATTTTCAGGGAGGCAAGGGCAAGAAAAGGCAAGAGAGGCACAGAAAACGACTTTCTTGGTCCCTAACCAGTGTGCTATCTGCAAGAAGGAGGGGCACTGGAAGAAAGAATGTCTGCTGAGGAAGAAAAAGAAAACAGCAGACAGTGAGAAATGAGAGCAGGTTTTGATTATGCTAGAGGACTCAGACTGAAGGGGACCGGGAGATGAATTTCCTGTCTCCCCGACAGATCCCCTGGTTCCAGTGAAGCTGGGGGGGAAATAATTGATTTTCTCTTAGATAGCAGAGCAACTCATTCAGTAGTAACAGATTACAAAGGACCCTTAAGTAAAACAAAAGTTCGAATTATAGGAGTGACTGGGAAAAGGACTAAGACCCTTTTTACAGCCTATGGATTGTGAGATCGGAGGGAAGGTTTTGATACACCAGTTTTTATATATGCCTGAATGTCCTCTCCCTTTATTGGGAAGAGATCTGGTGCTGGTTGCTCCGATGCTGGGATAGCAGAGCCAATAGCCTGGAATTAGAGGGCAGGGAAGTCAGGCAGCTGGGACCCCTTGGTAGGGAAGGGGGCATTGACAAAGCAATTGGAAAAGGAGCACAAATCTTCAGCCTCTGGAGGTGTCCTGTCAGGTGTGAAGGAAAGGTATCTGAAGGGATGAAAGACATGGACTCCTGATGGCTCTTGAACAGAAGGCATTTACTGCCCTTTTTTCTCCACTACATATACTTTCCCTGTAACCCCATGTGCTGTCCATTTGCCTGAATCGGTCATACAGTTGATTAGAGACCCTCAGACACGAGCTTCAAGCCATCCAGCAATTGGCCACTGCCCAAAGCTCATCTTTAACATTGTAGCCAAGTTAATTTATTGCAACCTTGCTCAGGTTCTTGTTTATAACTCTTATTTCTTCATTGTTTCTAATTCAGGAACGTGTGAAACAGCACAAAGCCACCTGCAAATTCCTTTCCTACAATTCCCCCTTTTTTATTTTCAACCAACCAAACGCTTTCTATAGATTTTTCTAAGCACCGCAGACATTGCAATAAGAAAGCAACAGAGTGAAAATCACAAGCAGAATTAAGATTGTAAAGTATTGTGCCTACTAAAATCTACATCAGTCAACAAGCCACTAAGCTCTAGGGATGTTGCTTTGCAACGATGCTGCTTCTCACTCACACAGCACAATCACACAATCACGCAAAGAGGCCTCTTGCACTTCTCATTCATACCACAAGAAAATATCACTTAAAATAATTTGTCCGCGGCTTCAGGAGGTCCTTGTCTACTCCCGCGGTGAGCAGCTGAGAGTGGAGGCCCCTCCGAGTAAAATGCTCGGGGTGCACCTAGGGGCATGCGCTCCACAGTTGATCCCACAGCTGAGCAGAGTGGCTCCTGGCACAAGGAATGATGCTATTATGGTTCTGTATAATTACACCAAAGAGATGCATTGCAATAAGGAGCGAGCGTGGCGTTGATGATTTGTTTCATGGTTTGTTTTTTGCCCGAGCAATTGAACCTTACACATGCTGTTGCTGTTACACTTCCCAGGATATCTAATTCCTGTGGCTCTAGGGGTGCTTGCGGTAAGTAAACAGTCCAATCTTTGTTATCTGCCGGGATCCCCACCAAACATGTCACAAACAGGTCATTAGCACTAGCCAGGGACAGGCACAGTGCTTCTTGTCCTGTCATGTTGGCGAGGGTGACCCATACGTTGTGGTGTGGTTGGATGGAGACCCAGGGTTGGCAATAACCGATGACAGCAGTGTGAAATATGTTCATCTGATTCGTGTCAATATGGAACAGTGCTAGGGCCTCATAATGAAATGTGACCTTCTGTCTTACATACCCTTGTATAAATAACCACAAGTCCAAGAGAAACAGAGTGGTTAGTGTATATAGTTCTTGTATCTTGGAAAAGAATGGTCTAGCAGTTCGCATCGATAGAGGGTTTGAAGGGTAAACCTTGAGACTCGGGTCTGGGAGATAAGAGAATAGGGGGGAGTTTTTTGAGATAACTGCTGACTATTGCACAAGACACAACTTTCTGACATCCAGACCAGAGACTACTAATTAAGGAGAATGGGGGGGAAGCTGAAGAACGACCGAAGCCTGGGAGGAAGACTACGAACCTTCAGTACGAGCGACCCCCAGAGGGATGACTGGAGACTGATACGCATGCATCCGTGGGATGGTTCGGGTCCCAGGAAACTAATTATAATAACCCTGCCTTTTCCAAAAGTGGTGATGAATATGTATTAAAGGGAGTTTAAAGGGAGTGTCTACTATAGGCGGGGCCATTGCCGGTTTTTATTTCCTTTGGGATGCCTAGAGCTGCGAAAGCGACACAGAAGTGAGCCTGGATATGGCAGCTAGTTTCACCCGCTGCGGCTGTCGCCCAAGTAGCATGAGAGAAAGTGTCTACCGATACGTGAATATATTTCAAGAGACCAAATTCTGGAATATGCGTTACGTTGGTCTGCCATAACTGTAAGGACCGTAGACCTCTAGGGTTTACCATTAAAGGCGTGGTTGAAACATGTTGTTGACAGTCAGGACATGTTTGGACAATCAATTTGGCGTCAATGATCGATACAGCGAATTGTTTCGCCAAGACTTTGGTGAATTGATGGAAGAAGGCATGGGATAACCATGCTTCCTCCTTAGGCACCTCAGGCACCGGGGCAGTCAGGGTCATATTAGTTAGCTGTTCAGCGTATGCGTTACCCTCTGGAAAAATACCGGGTAACATGGCGCGGCTCCGCATGTAAATAATACAATATGGGTGCGCTCACTGCTCCACCAAAAATAACAGCTCCTTAAATTTTAGAAACAAGTTTTCCTTTGGGATATGTCTCAAATGTGCCCTCTCAATGCGCTGAGCGACACTTACGGCATATTGCGAGTCTGATATAATATTCAAAGGTACTGTTGGCCAGCACTTAAAAGCCATTATAATAGCATGTAATTCAACTATCTGTGGGGAACCGTGGATCCGCTCAATCTGGTGTTGCCACTTTCCACCTTCTTCCCAAGATACTACAGCTTTGCCTGTTTTTCCGGACCCATATGTAAAGACTGTCCGGCCATCCACTGGTTCCCATTGGCACAACGGCTGCTGTTCAATTTTTATATTACTATAAAAGGAGAATATTTTATGAGATGGATGGTGGGTATCAACCTGTCCGTTGAATCCCGTCGACACTATTTGGAGCTCTAAACTATTCTGCAAGCACTGGGTGAAATAGTCTTTTACTACAGGAATTATAATCAGATTGGGTTCTTCTCCCACTAATTCAAGTATTCTCTCACTTCCTTTCTTTATTAGGATGGCGAACATTTCCAGCCGCGTTGCAATAGTTTTTGAGGGTTGATGGGGTAAAAAGACCCATTCCAGGACCACTAAGGGGTCCTTACAGGAGGGGTCCCATTGCCCAATAATAGCCACTGGTTGTCGTTCTTGATTACAAATATATAATTGAAGGGGGAGGTTCTCACTACGACGATGGCATTACTGTGCTGAGATTCTTTTGTTAACCATTTGCAATGCTTTATGAGCCTCCTCAGTCCATCGCTTTGGGGCATTAATAACAGTGTTTCCCTTTAATAACTCAAAGAGAGGCGCTAATATCGAATTGTCTATCCCACATTGTAGTCTAATCCAGTTTATATTGCCTAGTAATTTCTGTACATCATTCAGTGTCTTAACATCTGCATTAATGGATATCTGCTGTGGTTGAATGGTTTGCTGTAAAATCTTCCACCCCAGATACTTCCAAGGTGCTTGGGTCTGCACCTTTTCAGGTGCAATTTGGAGTCCTGCTGTCTGTAACGCTTGTTTTAAGGCAGGCAGTGCCTCTTGGACCTTATCACTAGAAGGTCCAGCTAGTAGGATATCGTCCATGTAGTGGTATATGTATATCTCCGGAAAGCATTGGCGTACTGGTTGGATAGCTTTTGCGACATAGGTTTGGCACGTGGCTGGGGTGTTTTTTCATGCCTTGTGGTAGTACGGTCCAATGATATCGGTCCATAGGCTCCTTCCTATTGATCTTTGGTAATGAAAAGGCAAAACGAGGAGAGTCATCAGGATGCAAAGGAATTGTGAAAAAACAGTCTTTCAAGTCCATAACAACGATGTCCCAATTACAGAGTATCATTGTAGGTGAGGGTAATCCTGGCTGCAAGGAGCCCATGTCCTCGATCACTGCGTTGATTCGTCGCAAATCATGCAGTAATCTCCATTTCCTGCACTTCTTCTTGATGACAAACACTGGTGAATTCCATGGGCTGTTTGTTGGAACAATATGTCCTTGCTGGAGTTGTTCTTGAACCAACTCCTGCAATGCCGCAATCTTATCTCTTGTAAGCGGCCACTGATCCACCCGTATTGGTGATTCCCTTTTCCATGTGAGACAGAGTGTCGGTCGCTCATCAATGGCCGCTACTGAAAATTTTCAGGAGAGGAGATGGTGAATTTACATTGTCCCATCACATCTCGCCCCATCGGGCTGATGGGGATATTAGTAATGTAAGGGTGTACTGTGCACGTAGTATCTTCTTGGGTTTTTATAGTAAGCGTCGTGGCACTCTGAAAGGTGCTTGACATTCCTCCCACTCCAACCAATCCACCTGAGGGAGTTGTCATGGGCCAAGCAGAGGGCCAGTCTTTAATGGCAATTACAGTAACGTCCGCTCTAGTGTCCGCCAGCATCTTGCATTGACTGGAGGGTGGGTGCTCAGAATTATTCCAAAGGGTAACAGTAAGCATTGGCTGATGCTGGGCTATGTCGGCGGCCCAAAACATCTCGGGGAACCTGGTTGACCCGAAACCTGCTGCTCCCCTGATAGCATCCACAGCCTTTGGTACTACTGCTCGAAAAAGAATCAATTGAGCAATTCTAGTTCCCTTTGGTATTGACAATGGTGGAGACGGTGTCCAAGCCATAGCTTGGATTTGTCCATTACAGTCGGCATCAATTATCCCCGGCAAAACAAACAATCCGGTCAAAGTTGTACTTGATCGTCCTAGCAGCAATGCACTACAGCCATTCCCAATTGGTCCTTTGACATTCAATGGAATTTTATGAACGTGAGTACCCCACAAAGTGGCGTCTGTTACTGTAGAGACATCCACTCCGGCACTCCCTCTGGTTCTTGCTGAGCGGGTGTCCACGGTGGTAACCGTGGCAACGCGGCAGCAGATGGCGCTGGACCCTGCGTCAGCATTGCATTTGGAGCCCTCCCTTGTGGGAGGTTCCTCCTTTAACCGGGAGGCGGGGGTACTTGTGTCGTCGTGCGGCCCCGCCCCGCGCTCCTCCTCCCGTTTCCCTGCCGCGGCGACAGAGGCTGTCTTTCCGCGTTGTATTTAGAGCGGCACTGGCTCGCCCAGTAGCGTCCCCTCCCACATCCGGGATACAAAGTGGGCGGGACTGGAGGCGAGCTGCCCGCCCCCGCCCCCACCTGGGGCATGCAGAGACTAGGTGGTTCGGGTCTCTACACCGACTGCGTTTTATCTCCCCTGGGGGTCCTGACTGATGGTTAGTGCTGTTGCAAAAGCGGACGCCAGCGATTCGGTATGATGTTCGATACAACCCACTTGGTTACACGCCTCTATCATCTGAACTATTGTTGCATTCACGGGCAGAGTCTGTAGCACCTTTTTACAGTCGGTGTTTGCGTTTTCTACCGCTAGCCTTTGTAGCAAGGCGTCTTTTGCTTCCCGATTGTCAATCTGCTTATCTAGTGCATCGCGAAGCCGATCGATAAACTGCGTGTATGGTTCAGACACCCCTTGCTGGACCTTTGTAAAGGGCTGCGCGGGCTTCCTTGTCTTTGGAGTTCTCTGGGATTCTTAACATTGCCTGGAGGGCTGGGGTTGCAGTCAGCCGGAGAATGCCTGAATCTAGATTCGCCTGAAGGTGTGGATCCGCCATCGGGTCTGTACCCATCAATTGAGGTATACCGACTCTGAAAAGTGGATTCCCCCGGTTGTCTTTCTAAATTTTGGAGTGCTGAGTGTTCGCACAATTCTCTCCATTTCTGTTCCCATAATAACTTCTGTGTCAGAGTTAATATCATCGTTGCTACTTGTCGTATGTCAAAGAGAGTTAAAAGCTGTCCTGTCATGACATTCTCCAGCAGGGACTGCGTAGATGGGGCCAATAACCCATAAGTGGTCACTGTCTTACGTAGTTCTTTAATAAGGTCCCGATGGAAGGGTTGCCAGTCATTTTGCCCACAATCCTGAACTTGGACTGGAAAAGCGAGTTTCCCCCCCCCCCCCCCCGCCTTTATTGCTTCTCTCTGAAGTTGTTTCCAATGATCTCAGGGGTCAAAGGGACCCCCCACGGGCAGCGCCGTTGGCCCTGTGGGTGGTGGCACTGACGGCCGCTGAGACACTGCCCCCGCCTCTGTTCCCAGGTCTAACACTTTAAACAACTGTTGTTTGATTTGTAGGTACTCTCCAGAGCAGCTCACAGGACAAAGAATTAGCGTGTTCTCATATGGCTCTGGTTTTGCTGCTACACTGTATTCCATCAGAGTTACACAGGATGCCACTCCTGGTGAGTGAAAGGAAAATATTCTAATCAACTCCTTTGCACAGCTAGCCTCTAAATGCTTTGTTACATTGAAACATGGGATTAGAAATTAGAGAGTGATTGATTAAGAATGAATATGTAGGCAACAGTCATTGCTTAATATGTGCTACATTTGCGATGTGCCTGTGCTGCACTTAGGCTTCCAGATAACAGGAGCCCCTGGGACCCCAAGAACCAGATCAAACCAACCTTATGGTTCGGACTGTGACCAAGGGCTCAGAGAGCATGCGCAAGGAGACAAGGTGAAAAGTTCAACCTTGGGGATGAAGACATCTTACTTCATCCTCACGACCCTCAGTGCCCACCACCAGAAGGCACTGCGCAAGCACAGAGGGGAGGAGTTTATGGAAATTACTTCTTGGAACTAATTTTAATACTAAGCGGGGACGGGTTATGAATATGTATAGGCATACTGGGAAACCTCATGCATATGTAAACCTTTACTGCATATAACCAAAGCAAATTGCCGTGTTAGGGGCACACGACTTTGGTGGGACTACCCCCTGTGCCGCCCAGTGCTGTATAAACATACCTACTTTACAATCTTACTGATTGTGGAGTCAGCTCTCCATGAGTCAACATTACCTACCAGCCTATGTAAACCTGTAGAACAGTGCTTAATGACAGTAAAGTTAAAGACCATTCCAGCTCCAGGGAATGGTTTAAGTGTCTCCTTGTGCAAATAGATAATATTTTTTTAAATGCTACAAGTGTTTTGCTCAAGTAATTGGGAATATTTGTAACTAACCAGAAGTTTAATTTCTATAACACAAAATATTTTGAACGGTCTTGAAATGTTAACATGCTAGTGTGCAGCTCTCAGTACTTGTGCTACCTTACATGATGGGTTGATGTTTTAGGTTCTGCATTGGACAAAATAACTGCCAGCCTTTCTGATCTTAAAGCAAGACTTGACTCAAGAAAACGTATTGCACCTGATGTCTTTGATGAAAACATGAAGATTAGACAGGAAACATATCATTTAATAAATATAAATCATTCCTAATCCTACAGTAAAATATTTATTACTTAATTTTTATGAATTTAATTAAATGATTTGGGTGTAGAATGAAGAGAATGTCCAACTCTTTCTACTTCTGTATAGCTTGTAAAGTGTTTTTCTATACCTTGTATTCATTGGCCTGATGTGGCTGAAATGAAAATGCAGACTTGGTTTTCCTGTCTTACCACTTCCAAACTGCAATGTGTGAAAGGCCTGTGTTGTATAAAACTCTCACCAGGAACCAACTAACAGTATGTTACTGGCTTTTTTTAAAAACAGCCAACTATATTCCACAGTGTTCAGTAGATCTCTTTGAGGGAATATGGTACCTTGTGCGTGTGGATGAAAAATACAGAAGAACTTATGCATGACACCCACTCATGGGTGATGGACTCCTGGAGGCAGGAGTTGAAGTTATCCACCCAGGCATTGTTTGTGAGGTGAACACTGTGCACTCTTTAAAAGTTTTATATCAAAGTTGGAATAATTTATGTTTGTCTTAGCATGTGCATGTCTGTTAAAAGAGGAAAGGGTTTAACGAGTTACTTCAATGCTTTGTTAAAATATGTAACATACAAATCAGAAGTTTGAAAAAAATTGAACATCGGATTTTTAAAAGTACATTTCATCATAACAAGAACAAAGCAAGAAACAGGATAAGGGAGAATGGGCTGAAGTTGCACCAGGGGAGGTTTAGGCTGGATATTAGGAAGAACTTTACTGAAAGGGTTGTTAGGCATTGGAATGGGCTGCCCAGGGAAGTGGTTGAGTCACCATCCCTGGAGGTCTTTAAAAGACGTTTAGATGTAGAGCTTAGGGATATGGTTTAGTGGAGGACTTGTTAGTGTTAGGTCAGAGGTTGGACTCGATGATCTTGAGGTCTCTTCCAACCTAGACAATTCTGTGATTCTGTGATCTTGTTTTTTTTCCCAAATATTTTTGAGATCAGCCTCAATTCACCCCGTTTGGCCTACATATATACAGCAACTGGCATTAATTATAGTTCAACCCCCCTCCTTGCAAGGCTAGTAATAAATCCAGTACCATTAGATTCTGGAATACTATCTTTGACAGACTTTAAAAGACGTTTAGATGTAGAGCTTAGGGATATGGTTTAGTGGAGGACTTGTTAGTGTTAGGTTAGAGGTTGGACTAGATGATCTTGGAGGTCTCTTTCAACCTAGATGATTCTGTGATTCACATAATCAGTTTGCATGAAGCATAACTGATTTGAATGACTTAAGACCAAGCCATCCAGTTCAGACACCCCTTGCTGGACCTTTGTAAAGGGCTGCGCGGGCTTCCCGGTCTCTGGAATTCACAGAATCATCTAGGTTGGAAGGGACCTCCAAGATCACCGAGTCCAACCTCTGACCTAACACTAACAAGTCCTCCACAAAAGTCTTGTAAAGACCTCCAGGGATGTTGACTGAACCACTTCCCTGGGCAGCCCATTCCAATGCCTCACAACCCTCACAGTAAAGAAGTTCTTCCTAATATCCAGCCTAAAACTCCCCTGGAGCAACTTTAGCCCATTCCCCCTCTGTCGTGGTTCCGCTCGAGTGGGCAGCCGAGCTCCACCACAGCCGCTCTCTCACTCCCCCTCCTCAAAGAGGAATGGGGAGAAAATATGTGAAAAGGGCTCAAGGATTGAGATAAGGACGAGAAAATCACGCAATAATTATTGTAACGGGCAAAACAGACTCGGCATAAGGAGATAGTAAGATTTATTGCCTACAACTAACAAGCGAGAGAAGTGAGAAAACAAAGGGAAAAAAAAAAACAAAAGCACCTTCCCCCCCGTCCACCCTTTTCCACCTCCTCCCCCCGAGCGGCGCAGGGGAACGGGGAATGGGGGTTATGGTCAGTCTACAGCACTTCTTCTCTGCCGCTCCTTCTCGGTCACTCTTGTCCCCTGTGCTGTGGGGTCCCACCCACGGGATGCAGTCCTTGATGAACTGATCCAGCGTGGGCTTCCCACAGGCAGCAGCTCTTCCAGAACTGCTCCAGATATGGGTCCGTGCCACGGGGTCCATCCCTCAGGAGAAAACTGCTCCAACCTGGCTCCCCTACGGGCAGCAGCTCCTGCCAGATCACCTGCTCCTGCGTGGGCTCCTCTCCACGGGCTACAGGTCCGTCCCGGAATCTGCTCCGGCAGGGGTCTTCCACAGGCGGCAGCCTCTGTCGGTGCAGGGCCACCTGCTCCACTGTGGTCTCCTCCACGGGCTGCAGCGTGGAACCCTGCTCCACCGTGGTACTCCATGGGCTGCAGGGGGACATCCTGCTTCACCATGGTCCTCACCACAGGCCGCAGGGGACTTCTGCTCCGGTGCCTGGAGCACCTCTCCCCCTCCTTCTACACTGACCTTGGTGCAAGGCTGTTCTCTCACTCCCTTGACTCTCCCGGCTGCTGTCTGGCGCAGCGTTTTTTCCCTGTCTTAAATATGCTCTCACAGAGGTGCAAAACAACATCGCTTATTGGCTTGGATCTGGAAAACAATGGGGCCCTTCCCAAACATGGGGCAGCTTCTAGATCTTTCTCACAGAGACCACCCCTATGGCTCCCTGCTACCAAAACCTTGCCACGTAAACCCACTACACCCTCGTTCTGTCGCCAGGCATGTAGGAGAAAAGAGCAACCCCCACCTTGCTACAGCATCCTTTAAGGTAACTGTAGAGTGCGATTAGGTCGCCCCTGAGCCTCCTCTTTTCCAGGCTGAACAAGCCCAGCTCCCTCAGCCGCTCCTTGTAAGACTTGTTCTCCAGACCCCTCACCAGCTTCGTCACCCTTCTCTGGACTCGCTCGAGCACCTTCATGTCCTTCTTGTAGCAAGGGGCACAAAACTGAACACAGTACTCGAGGTGCGGCCTCACCAGAGCCGAGTACAGGGGGACGATCACTTCCCTAGACCTGCTGGCCACACTGCTTCTTATACAAGCCAGGATGCTGTTGGCCTTCTTGGCCACCTGAGCACACTGCTGGATCATATTCAGCCGACTACCAACCAATACTCCCAGGTCCTTCTCTGCCAGGCAGCTTTCTAACTACTCATCTCCCAGCCTGTAGATCTGCTTGGGGTTGTTGCGCCCCAGGTGCAGGACCCGGCACTTGGCCTTTTGAACTTCATACAGTTGGCCTAAGCCCATCGGTCCAGCCTATCCAGATCCTCCTGCAGAGCCTTCCTACTGTTATATATGGAGTGGTAATTCATGTCGAGAAAATGGTTGATATTAATAAAGAAGGGGGAGATTTGGGAGTGTGGCCATGGGGGTCAGAAAGCCCCGTGGTTGAGATAACATTAGGCTCTTAACCATGAGGCCATCAGGAATGTAAAAGAGTTTAGAGGGAACAAAGAAGGGTGATTCAGGAGACTCCATGCAGTCTTGGGTTGCTTGTTCTCCAGCTGGTTTCTTGTTCTCCAGCCATTAAGACATGGAAGCTTCTGTGTGTTTGCTGTTGTTGTTATATTCAAAGTTGTTTGACCAATTGTGGTGTAATTGCCTGAGGTAACTAGGAAAATAATACTTAAAGAAAATGTACAGCACTGAAGAGGTTTTCAGGGCCGGGCATAGCTGCATTCTCTGAGCGTTCCCTAGACTTCCAACCTTAGATGCTATCACGCTGTGCTAGCTCTAAGGAACAGTATGGAGCGTAGCGTGGAGTGGAGACAACACGGCTAGGCTCTGTAACCAGGTGGGGACTCTATTCTTCTTGTGCACACCGAGACCGATAAGCTGCACTTTTTGCTACCCTGAGCCAAGGACTTCTCATGTTTTGACAAATGCTGTACCCTAGTATTATAAATGAAGTCTCAACTCAATCTGAATTTAGTAATATTTATACTTGTAAAAGGTATATATGGTATAAAAGATATAAAAGGTATAAAAGGCAAGTAAATGGCGCTGGGTGTGCGGGGAGTCTACGCTCCACCAACAAGCACACACGAACATCAAACATTCTAAATATACAGAACATTGCTTTACATACTAAACCCAAGATACATACATACAATCAGGAAAGAACAATCCTTTAATTTCCATGACTTACTAAACTCGAGTACGCCTATACATATGTACAATCAGAAAAGGTAACAAACAATCCTTTAAGTTCCATGACTTAACAGTCTCCATTTTCCATTCCTTTGAACAATATGTCTCGCTTTAAGTTGTCAAGCAACTCAGTCTTCAGGCCTTATGTATCCCATTCTTCCCATATTGAAGGAAAGCATATCCATCTCCTTTTCAAGGCCAATGAGGCCTGGGTCAAAAGGCACGTCCAGGTCAGCAGGGGGCATAACAGCAAAAGACTTCGATGGCTGTAGCAGCAGAGGGGCTCTCAATTGAGTCTCAATCATCAATTTGGCCAATTGGTGTTTGTCTGATTCATTCTCTCGACTTGTCCAGAACTTTGAGGATGCCATGGCGTATGATATTGCCATTTAATGCCCAGGGCCACAGTCAAAGCCTTTAAAACCTTTGAAGTAAAGTGTGTCCTCTGATCAGAATCAATGCTCCTGATTAAACCAAAGCGAGGAGTAACATTCTCCAACAGGTTTTTAGCTACCACTGCAGTGGTGGCTCGTGCTGCAGGATAAGCCTCTACCCAATGTGTTAGTTGATCCACGATCACCAACAGATATTTATATCTTCCTACTTTTGGTAGTTCAGTAAAGTCCACCTGTATTCTCTCAAATGGTCGATATGCAATTCTTCTTCCTCCAGCAGGTGCTTGCCTAATCGCCTTCTTATTTACCTTTTGACACGTTAAGCATCCTTGGACGGTTTGTTTGGCTATCTCATATATTCCTACACACCCATAAAATCTTAGAAATTGATCACTCAATGCTTTTGTTCCCCAGTGGGTTTGTAGGTGTAGCCGTAAAAGTAGACGCCTAGTTTGTTCCTTTGGCAGTATTTCTCTTCCATCAGGCAGAATCCATTTTCCTTCTTTCAGTTCTGCTCCTATGGTCTTTATAATTTTTATTTCTGCTTTTGTATACTTTTTCTCGTGTCCCTTTTCCGTTATCCGTTTCTTGTAGGGTTAGGACTACATCATGCTTCCTAAGAGCTGCTTCCTTAGCTTCTCTATCCGCTAGGTTATTCCCTCTTATGTGGAAGCCAGTTCCCTTTTGATGTCCTCTGACATGTACCACAGCAATCTCCCTAGGTCCTCTCAATGCCTGCAATATTTGAGTAACTAAAGTTTGGTGAATCAGCCCTTTTCCCTGTGTGCCTATGAGTCCCCTTTCTTCCCAAATTTTCCCAAATGTGTGGACTATTCCATAAGCATATTTAGAGTCTGTATAAATAGTGCCACTTTTTCCTTTCAATAGTTCTAGGGCTCGTAATAATGCATAAAGTTCACATGCTTGAGCGGACCAGGCAGCGCTGAGTGGTCCTGATTCTATTAGGACCATATCCCCATTTACGATGGCATACCCTGATCTTCTTTTTCCATCTACTACTTTGGATGATCCATCAATAAATAATTTTTCCCCTGTTTCTAATTCTGTCTCCTCGAGATCGGGTCGGATTTTGGTTTGCAATTCAATCACTTCCACGCAGTTATGTTGTAGTTCTGTTAGGGGTTCCCCATATAGAAATTGTGCAAGGCTCTGTGCAGCAATTACTTTTAGTTCTAAATCAGGGGAGTTGATCAGGGTGGCCTCATACTTCAGCATCCTACTATCAGTTAACCATTTTTCAGCCTTTTGCTGGAGTACTCCCCTAACATTATGTGGAGTATATATCTTCAGAGGTGCCCTAAATGTGACTTTTCTAGCTTCCTCATTCAGTAAGGCAGTAGCCACAATTGCCTGTAAGCACACTGGCCACCCCCTACTCACAGGGTCTAATAGTTTGGAACAATATCCCACAGGTTTCTTGATTCCTGCTCATTCTTGAGTTAGTACTCCATATGCAGTTTGGTTAGAAACATTTACAAATAAATAAAAGGATCTTTCTAAATCTGGGAGGCTCAGCACTGGAGCTTCTATTAACGTTTTCTTGATCAACCTCAACTTTTCCTCATCTTCCTCGTTCCACTTAATTTTTTCTCCAGTCAATTTTTCATATAAAAACTGCCTTTTCACTAAACCCTTCAATCCAGGGTCTACAATATCCCAAGAGGCGGAGCAGTTGCCTCACTTCCTTCTTCGTTTTGGGTGATGATAGGACTAAAATCCCAGATACCCTGTCAGGATCCAGTTTTTTCTTTCCTTGGCTAAGCCAATGTCCTAAGTACCTTACTTCCTTTTCCACGAATTGTAATTTAGATTTTGAGACCTTCAATCCTTTTTTCCCTAAGAAATTAAGTAATTCAATAGTGGTTCTCCGTGTCTCTTTTTCAGTCTCCCCAGCTATTAATAGGTCATCCACATATTGCAACAATTTCACTTCCCCCTTTACCTCAAAAAGTTGTAATAATTTTTCTAAGGTTTGGCCAAATTAATTTGGGGATTCAGTAAATCCCTGAGGAAGTACAGTCCATCTAAGCTGTTGTCACCTTCCTGTTTCGAGGTCTTCCCATTCAAAGGCGAAGTAATTCCAAGACCCTTCACTTAATGGGCAGGCCCAGAAAGCATCCTTCAAATCTATTACACTATACCATTTATGCTGAGGTGTTAGGTGGTTTAATAAAGTATATGGGTTAGCCACCACTGGAAATTTGGTTATGGTTTGCTGATTCACAGCCCTAAGATCCTGAACCAACCTATATGATCCATCAGCCTTTTTTACTGGCAAAATGAGGGTATTATCTGGGGACATACATGGTTACAGCATCCCCTTTTGGAGCAACCTGTCTATAACTGGTTTGAGTCCTCTTTTCCCCTCCAATGGGATAGGATATTGCCTAATCCTTATTGGCTGTTGTGGATCCACTATTTCTACTACCAAGGGTTCCATATCTAATTTTCCTGAATCTCCCTCTTGATACCATACCTGTGGGTCTATTTCTCCCTCATCTTCTTGTGTTAGGGTATATAGCTGAATTTTTATTTCTCCCCCATGGCTCTTGATTTCCAACCCTAATCTTATTATTAAGTCCCTTCCTAATAGATTGTACTCATCCTCAGGCACCTTGTATCATTATGGTCCTAAGATCCCTCATATTTTGCCTCCCCTGAGCAGCCTGATGATCCCAGTTAGGGTTGGTATTTGGCCATTTCACATCCCCTGGAGGACCTCCCTGATTTTGTCTTTCCCACAGTTTCATTCCTGCTTGCCTGATCATTCCTCTTTCTTCTGTAGTGAAGAGGATTCCTAATATGGACTGCATTTCTTCCCAGGTATACGTGTTCGGACCTAGGAACTGGTCCAATCTTTCGGCAACTCCTAAAGGGTCATCTAAAAGGCTTCCCATTTCCTTCTTAAAATTTCTTACATCTGATGTGTTCAAAGGAACCACTACAAACCCTATTCCCCCCTGGTTCCCCCCAAGGGGTACCTCCCTCAAAGGGTAAAGGCCTCCTAAATTGTCAGTCCGGCCTCGTGTTTCACTTTCCTCCCTTTCTGTGGCTCTTATCTTACTTCTAGTCCTTTGTGCAGGAGGAGAGGGAGAGAGAACAGGGGCCATGGGCAATCAACTTTCAAAATGTGGCAGTTCTGGTTGCCATGAATAGGGAGGGGGTATATTATCCAGAGGTTCCCATTCTTCCTTTCCCCTGTCAGTTCTTGTATTTAAAGCAAATATTTGTTTTGGGGGAAATGAGTTTGAGGTTCCAACCCATAGAGCCACGTAATCACTTTCTTCTTGGTTAAAAGGCTCCTTAGAATTAACATAGCAGTTTAATGCCTGACATACCCAATCCTCAAAGGATCCAAAAACTGGCCAAAAAACATGTGGCCTTAAAGGTCATACAAAATTGAGCCATTTTCTCTTTATTTTTTCCTTTCCTCGATTCCCAAACATCCCAGTACTTTAACATTATCCCTAATGGGCTTTCTGGTGGAATGTCTGGGCTCTCTGAGTCTCCCAGGTCAGAGAATCTACTTTCCCCCAGACCCATCCTGGAACCTTCAAATAACTTCCGAATCCCTGGAACCCTTAAAGAGGTTCCGAATCCCTGGAATCCTCTAAGAGGTTCCGAATCCCTGGCCGAATCCCTGGAAGCTTAAAATAAGTTCCGAATCCCTGGAAACCTTAAAGAGGTCCCGAATCCCTGGCTGTGTTTGTGTAGAGGTGTCTTGCAAGTGGTTAACCACCCATGAATTCCTAGACCAATTGCTTCGGTCCTTCACCGGCCGAGTCCCTCGCGTAAGATCGGAACCACGGTTAGAAGACCTCCGCACTCGCTTCAGAACTAAGTTCTGTCTCAGTCACACCCTTACACACAGTCACACAGCCGAATCCCACCCAACCGAACCATATACTCACAAATCCTCTTCGTTCAGGTCTTCTCACACAAGATTACGGGTCACTGACGGAGAGCTCTTTTTTTTTTTCTTTTTTCTTTTTTTCTTTTTTTTTTTTTTTTACTTGCCTTTTATGTTCGAAATCTTGTTGAACTCTAGCACCGCTATCAGCAAGGGCCACTAGGTGGGGCGCCTCCCTTTACCGGTTGCAGATCCAAAGTCCAAGAAGATCACGTCGGGGTCACCAATTTGTTATAAATGAAGTCTCAACTCAATCTGAATTTAGTAACATAAAAGAATATTTATAAAAGGGAAGTAAACAGCGCTGGGTGCACGGGGAGTCTATGCTCTACCAACACGCACACCCAACCGTCGAACTTTCCAAATACATATAGGACATTGCTGTTACATATTTACAAGAAATCCGAGTACACCTATACATATGTATATACTATTCCCGCTTCATACTATAATTCTCTTTGTGGTGGTCGTTGTGGGTGAAAGCCTCACGGTTTCCCCATCACCATGAGCAACCTTTTGTTCCAGACTGCAGGAGCGGCTTCGACTGTCTCCCTCTTCTGCACATGCTCTGCCCACCACAAGGTTCCCAAAAGCAACAAAACGTGATTGCTTTTCCCGCGTTTCGTTAACCCTTGAAACCACACTAATAATATTATTATCATATAACATTAAACAATAAATGTTAACAGTTCTAACCAGCAACCCCCCCAGCAACTTCCGTGTCTTAACAGAGGGGAAAACAAGCAACCCCAGACGGCAGGGCGTCGCCTCAATCACCCTTCTTTGTTTCCTCTAAACTCTTTGCATTCCTGATGACCTCATCGTTAAGAGTCTGATGTTATCACCAACCACGAGGCTTTCCGACCCCCATGGCCACACTCCCACATCTCCCCCTTCTTTATTAATATCAACCATTTTCTCGACACGAATTACTACTCCATATATAACAATCCCTCCTCTTCTTTTGAATATCATTAATTCGTGTCTTGTTTTTGTGAGAAACACTCCATAGCCAATAACTTAGGCTCAGGCGAGGATCTCAGTGAAGTAGTAATTTATTCGCGATTGCAATGGCGGGCGCCCCACAAGCAGGAGAGAGCACCTCTACAAGTTCCAAAACACAGTTTATATACTTTTTGATGACAAGACCCTCCCTTGTTTCCCCACTGAGTGAGTAATCCAGGTTCACAATCTATCTGATACTTCACAAACAATGCATGGCCTTCAGTTGCTGGCCTGTTAAATTTCAAATTTCTTTTGACATTTTTACTGCTTGAAGTGGTAATGTTTCTTCACTTACCTGACTTGACTTGACACCATGATTTTCACCTAATTGTCCTAAGGAGTATGGTTGTCTGCATTTTACAAGGTCGCCTGCTAAGCTTCATTCCCTCCTTCTAAACAATGTAACTCTGCAAAAACAACATTTCTATTCCCACAATTTCCCCCCCTTTTTTTTTTCTTTTATAAACTGTTGATTTTTGCAAAAGAATTATTATTATTATTATTATTTTATTTATTTTATTTATTTATTTATTTATGGTGTAATTTGGTAAATATCTTCCTCTTCTTCACTTTCTTTTCTCTCCATTTCCTCTAATATCATCATTTTATCTGAGTAGGGTGGTGGATCCATGGTCATTTGTTTCAGTAACGCGGTTTCAATTAACCGCTGGACAAGTCCCCTTACACAGGGGATAATGCAACAGCCAATAGCTGTCAAAACTCCTGCTACTACAATCAAGGATGTAAATATGGACATTACCATCCCTTTCCATTTACCGAACCAAGATTCTAACCATCCTGTGATGGAAGTGTCCGCTCCCGAATTTTCTGCTAATTCATTGGCAAGGGTGGTAAGCCCTTGCAATGTTCTTGTTACTGTGCCATCCGGGGCCGTATTGTTAGGGATGAAAGTACAACAACAGTTGCCCAGCATCACGCATACACCACCCTTCTCTGCGAGCATCATATCTAATGCTATCCTGTTTTCCCAAGCCATTTTGCTGGTGGCATCTAGTTGTTTAGCGATTCCTCTTATTGCATCCTTGGTATAATTGATGAATCTCTGCTGATTATAATAGAAATAATTAATCCAATCCACATTTTTATTGATTGTTACCCACCAGAACAGTGACTCAAACCCTGCAGCAATTTGATTCCTAGCTTTATGTTCATCCGGAACTCCTCTAGGTACCCCAATAGAATCTATGTATACTCTATCATCAAATGATATTCCTAAGCCTCTTTTACTTCTTCTGGGTATTTGTGATGTTTCTCTTTCAAATGCCAGGGTGAAGGGTATAGCTAATTGAACAAGTGCACAAGTGCCTTCCCAATTAGATGGTAGGGTGGACCGTAAGATCTTCCCTCCACAGTACCACCAGAGATCTGCCCTGGGGATCTCAAGTCTCGAGTAATTTCCCATCAAGTCCTTGGTAGCATTCAAGGTCTTCGTGCACAAGGCAAATTCTCCCAGATGCTGGGTAGCACTCACACCCTGCCGTGAGAGGCAGGCTGTATGGTTACCTATGGCTGTGGAGAATACAGGGGGAGCTCTGATATTGCTATTATGCAAGGAAGGGAATAGCAAAGAGAGAGACTTACAGGCCTCATTTCCCCAGGCAGTCTTTTCTTGGTACAGTGCAATCATACATCGCATCCCTTGGGAGTCTTCGGTCCACCCCAATGGGAAGGGCACTATCTGGGCAATCGGTCGTCCTGAGGCACAAGCATAGCAATTGCTATGGTTGAGACTCTGGACAGTACATCTGACCCATTCTATCCAGGCATTCACATCTCCATACCCTGTTTCAATCTCAAATGTTTGTCTAAGATCTTTTATTTCTTTAACTGTGACAACTGCCTTATTTTGAAGAGATTCTCCTGTTTTCTCTCCTGCTTTCTCCTTGAGTTTCTCCTTGAGTTTCTCTCTTTCTATGATGGCAGGAGAGAGTCGTTCCCTTACAGCTATTCTCAGTCTAGCTGTTGGGTCTCGTCCAGTTACATCTGTTCCAAGACCATAAGTACGGTTTGTAAGGTAGTCAGCCCGATTAACTGTTATAATTATTGGATTACATTGTAGATGCTGACAGTTGGGCTGAACCATTCCTTTAAATATGTTAATTTGTTCTTTTAATCTCATAAAGTAGATAGACGTGGGTGTATATGACCATCCTTTATGATTGGTCGTCCACCACACATCAGCCCAATCCGAACAAGGGGGTCCTTCAAACATGTTGCCTGTCCTAGGTTCAGGGAAGAGATATTTGTGTTCTTTGCTCAATCGTCGTTGAGCATTTAAATCTCCACAAGTTAACACCTCACAAGCATCAAATGTAATAGATTGTGGTGCATAACTCTCTGTCACATTCACCCATAATTTGACAGGATACCCTGTCTTTGCTATCATCTGGTCAAATCTTTTCCAAGTTTCCACTTGACCAAGGCCTCCTCTGAGGCTTATAGTTACCAGAAACAAAATTAATAATTGATTTTTCCTTATCATCATTTTTAAATCTTAGGCTTCCAAATAATTATTAATACACAACAAAACAAACAAACAAAAATAAAATAAAAAAAATAGGATGTACTATAATAAACTCCTCTTGGGAGCAATTCAATTTGTTATAGGTCTGTCCTTTTTAGTTACCTGTGAAAATAAAGGGTTAGTTTACAACTATAAGCTTTTATCCTACTCAGAGTCTATTACGGGATTTTTCTTTTTGATTTTAACTTTCAACAAGTCTTCTGTAGGAACAACTTCCCAAGCGCTAGGGTTGGTAGATACTTTCACTTGAGTATAATGAGTCCAACCTTTTTCCGCAGTTCTTACGGCTGTTTCAGTGGTTAGCAGTACTTGGAATGGTCCTTCCCATTCAGGCTGAAGTTTTGATTCTCTCCAGGTGCGTATCAGGACCCAATCTCCTGCATGGAATGAATGTACTGGGAATTCCAAAGGTGGAGTTTGAGCCAACAGTCCACGAACCCTGAGAGATGCTAAGGAAGAAGATAATCCAAGTATATAATTTTTGAGAAAAATATCTTTAGTTTCAAAAATAGGTATCTCACCGTTTCTACCCAGGTACAGCAGTCCAAACAACATCTCATATGGTGAAACTCCTACATCTTTTCTAGAAGCAGTTCGAATTCTGAGAAGTGCTAAAGGTAAACACTTTGTCCAGGGAAGCTTAGTCTCTAAAACAAGCTTTGACAGATGTTTCTTTAATGTTTGATTCATTCGCTCCACTTTCCCTGATGAGGAAGGATGCCATGGAGTATGAAATTCCCATTTTATTCCCAAGGCTCCCATTAATCCTTGTAAAATAGATGAAGTGAAATGACTTCCTTGATCTGAATCTATATTTTCAACAATCCCATATCTAGGGATTATTTGTTCCAGGATTACCTTTATCACCACACTAGCTGTTGCTGATGCTGAAGGAAAAGCTTCTACCCATCCTGACAAATGGTCAATCAACACCAGCAAGTACTTAAATCTGCCTACTTTAGGTAATTCAGTAAAATCTATTTGGATGCTCTGAAAAGGTCGAAGCCCTGGGTCCCGTCTGCCCAGGGGTTGTTTCCGTAGAGCCTTCCTATTCACTCGTTGGCATGTTATGCAACTATTACATACTTGTTTAGCTACAGTATACATGCCTATACATATGTATTTCCTTAATACAGCGTCACACATTGCCTGGACTCCCCAGTGACTTCCTTGGTGTAGAACAGCTAAAATTTCTCTCATTATCTGTTTGTTTACCATTTCTCTCCCATCAGGGAGAGTCCACCACCCTTCGGACTCTTTTGCTCCTAATTCCCTAAAGGCTTCTATTTCCTTTTTGCTGAATATTTGCTTTTCAGGTGGAGGTTTTATTTCAGGTACAAGAAGCAGCTTTGCTTCTACTTCCAATTGCAAAGCTGCTTCTTTAGCCTTTTCATCTGCAATCCTATTTCCCCATTCAACTAGGGAGTTTCCTTTTTGATGTCCTTTCACATGCACCACAGCAACCTCCTCTGGTAGTAACAGACTTTCCAAAATCTGTCTAATTAATTCTTCATGGACTAATTCCTTTCCCTTGCTGTTTACTAAGCCCCTTTCTTCCCATATTTTTCCAAATGTATGTACCACCCCATATGCATATCGTGAGTCAGTATATATAGTTCCCTGTTTCCGTCTTAATAATTTTAATGCTTGATTTAATGCATATAATTCACAGGTTTGAGCTGACCAATTGCTAGGCAGTTTTCCCATTTCTTCGACATTCCCATCTGTTCCTTCAATGATGGCATAACCATTATATCTCTTTCCTTGTACCACCTTAGAAGATCCATCTATAAACAATATTTCCCCTTCCTCTAAGGGCACCTCTTGTAAATCTAATCTTACCTTCGTCTGGTAATTTAATAAATCTAAGCAGTTATGTTCTATATTTATTGGATCCTCAATTCCCTTTGACAAGAAGGAGGCAGGATTCAAAACAGATTCTGTAGTTATAGTTAAATCATCCTTTTCAATTAGTATAGCTTCATATTTTAGTATTCTGGAGTCTGTCAGCCACCTTCCTGCTTTCTGAGTGAGAATAGCCTTCACTTGGTGAGGGGTAACAACAATCAATTGTCCTCCAAAGGTTAATTTCCTGCTCTCTTCCACTAATAAGGCAGTTGCTGCTACTGCCTGAATGCATTCTGGCCATCCCTGGGATACAGGGTCTAACAATTTAGACAAATACGCTACAGGTTTATTTTTATCTCCCCATTCTTGGGTTAACACCCCCAAAGCAGCACCCTCACTTACAGTTATAAAAAGATAAAATGATTTCTTTAGGGCAGGAAGAGCTAAGACTGGTGCTGTAATAAGGTCTTTTTTTTAATTTTTCCATTACTTCTTCTTCCTCTTTAGTCCAGTTCAGTATATTAGGTTCTTCCTCCAATAATTTGAGATATAATTTCTTTGTTTTCTGTGCATATGCTTCTATCCACAGTCTGCAATATCCAATTAAACCCCAAAATTTTCTCAACTCTTTCTTTGTTTTGGGGAGAGGAAGTCGCACAATTCCCTGAATCCTCTCAGGGTTTATTCTCTGTCTGCCCTCAGAGACTAAATGTCCCAAATACTTAACTTCTTTTTCTACATACTGTAATTTATCTTTAGATACCCTTAGCCCGTGTTCTCCTAAAAAATTCAGAAGTTTATTGGTGGCTTCTTTTACCTCTGATCTTTCTTCCCCAAATACCAATAAATCATCTACATACTGTAACAACGTCACCCCTTCTGGAATATGAAATGTTTCTAAAATCTTTTCCAATTCTTGCCCAAATAAATTGGGAGATTCAGTAAATCCCTGAGGCAGAACAGTCCATCTATATTGCTGTTTGCGACCTGTCTCAGGGTCTTCCCATTCAAATGCAAAAATATCTCGACTTCCAGGATCTAATGGGCATGCCCAAAAGGCATCCTTTAAATCTATAACACTGAACCATTTGTGCTCATAAGGGATTTTACTCATCAGGGTATAAGGGTTAGGAACCACAGGGTGGCGCTTCCGTGTTATCTCGTTAACTTTTCTAAGGTCTTGTACTAATCGGTATGAACCATCTGGCTTTCATACTGGTAAAATTGGAGTGTTATATGGTGACATACAAGGCTCCAAAAGACCATTTTTAACTAAAGTTTGCACTATAGGTTTCAGGCCCATTTTTCCTTCATAAGAGATAGGATACTGTCGCTGTCTAACTATTCCGCTCCTTTCTTGAACAGTTATCTTTAAGGGAGTTATGTTAAGCCCTCCTCGATTTCCTTCCCTTACACATGGGATTTATTTCTTTTTCATCATTTTCTGTTAATAATTTCATTGCGACTGTTATTCCTTTTTCACAGGTCTTCAATTGTAATCCCAATTTAACTATTAAATCTCTCCCTAATAAATTGGTCCCTGCTTCAGGTACATATAACAGTTGCCCAGTGACGGTTTTAGTTTCCCAAGATAATTCAGTGGTTTCAAAAAGTGGCACTACCATACCAAATCCTTCTACCCCTGTTACTCGTAGAGTATTATTAGTTAAATTGAGTCCCGAAATTTTATAAGCTAAAGAGGATCTGGCTGCTCCTGTATCTACTAAAAATACAACCTCTTCTTTATTAGGTCCCACTTCTAAATTTATCAAGGGCTCTGGGTGGGACCACTGTTCAAAGAGCCCCTGACCCCCCTATTCAGAGTTTATGATGGTAAACAATCTTTCTTCCCTTTTCCATTCAGGACATTCTCGTTTAAAATGTCCTGTTTTCCCACATTTATAACATCTTCCCTGTAGCTGCCGTGACTGAGGAGGCAGTGGCTACTTTGACCTCACATTCCTGTTTCCTTTTACTTCCTGATTCCATCCCAAACCTTGTTTTTCTTGAAACCCGTTTTCCCATCGGTTCCTCATTCTCTGCCCCACCACTTGATTCACTGTGGAGACCATCATTTTCGTCTTTTGTTTCTGCTTTTCATCTTCCCTTCTGATATACACTTTCTGCACTTCCCTCAAAAGTCTTTCTAACGGCTGTTCATTCCATCCCTCCAATTTCTGAAGTTTCCTTTGTATGTCCGGCCATGCTTTCATTACAAAATTAATCTTCAAAAGATCCTGCGCTACAGGGTCATCAGGATTCATTCCTGAATACCTTCGCATCCTATCCCTGAGCCTTTCCAAGAAATCACTTGGGGTTTCATCTTTATTCTGCTGAACCTCAAATGCTTTAACAAAATTCTGAGACTTAGGTACTGCTTCTCTAATTCCTCTAATTACCAGTTCTCTCAAGTCTCTCATATTAGCCCTATCCTGTATATTATTGTTGTCCCAATTGGGGTCCACATTTGGAAACTTTTGTTCTGCTGGAATCACTCCATCTCCTGGAGGATGATCCTTTTCCCATTCCCGCATTGCTGCCCTTCTGATCATTCCTCGTTCTTCCCCTGAGAATAGCAGATTCAGAATTGCCATCATTTCTCCCCAGCAATATAGATTGGGTCCCCAAAACTGATCTAACTGTTCTGCTAATCCAATGGGATCCTCAATCAGAGATTTAATTTCCTTTTTAAAATTTCACACTTCTCCGCTAGAAAGGGGGGCATTTACATATCCTATTTGTCTAGGTCCCAGCGGCACTTCATGGAGAGGATACATAGCAGCTTCATTAGTGTTAGTAGTATTAGCACCAGGGAGTGGAAAATTCTCAAGGTCTTTTTTGCATTGTTCCAAATCTTTTACAAGTCTGGGGTACCCCCTGTTCCCAGAGTTAATGTCATTTACAGTTCCTGTTTCTTCTCTTAGAGAAGGTGTTACAGTGACTGCTGCTGTTGCTGCAGCCTGGGGGTTATAAGGAGGAGGTAAGTTATCCAAAAGGTCCCATTTATCACTTGTCCCTTCCCCTTTCTTTTCTTCTTTTTTCTGATTTTTGCTTAAAATCAAATTAGATCCTTGTATCCAACAAGCTGCATACTCCGATTCTTCTTCCGAAAATGGAAATTTGTTATTAACATACAAGTTTAAGGCCTGACATACCCAATCTTTGTCAGACCCTTATTTTGGCCAAAATACTGCAGTTCCTTTAATTGGTTCTTTTGTCCAGACTGATACACAATATTTAACCATCTTCTTCCTATCTTTCTCCTTAGTTTTGGGGTTATTTTTCCAATTTCTCATCATCCTTCCTAAAGGACAGTCGGTAGGCACTCCCCCAGGGATATCTCCCTGTCCCCTGGAACTCATATTTTCCCATTTTTCCTAACCCTCGCCAGTATGTGCTACAGAATTTTCCCTTCTGCAGTGTACCACACACCAACGTACTGAAAAATGGGGGTGTACCGCCAAGCACTTCCCCGTGCAAGCGTTACCGCACACCTGAGTTTACCAGATTCCCTGGTGTACTTCCAAGCACTTCCCCATCCAAGGATTACCGTACACCAGATTCTCCTGGTGTAGTGCCAGCACTTCCCCGTGCAAGGGCTTACCATACACCAGATCACCCGACCCCCAAGGCAATACTTAATATTTCTTACCTTGGTCTGTGCACAGAGTTACCGGATCGATTCTTAAAAACCCGGAGTGCCTACCTTCTTCCTTTCCCCACTACTTCATGCATCCTGCCTCTTTAACCAGTCTCGGGCCCTCTGTCAGCTTTCCGCAGAACCGCCACCGTGGATGCACAGGACCGCTGAAATCAGCGGGGCATGCCTTCCTGCTGCTGCGGCGGTGGGGCTCCCCAGTAGGTGACTGGATCCCGGACGAGCCCCCAAATTGTGAGAAACACTCCGTAGCCAATAACTTAGGCTCGGGCGAGGATCTCAGTGAAGTAGTAATTTATTCGCGATTGCAATGGCGGGCGCCCCACAAGCAGGAGAGAGCACCTCTACAAGTTCCAAAACACAGTTTATATACTTTTTGATGGCAGGACCCTCCCTTGTTTCCCCACTGAGTGAGTAATCCAGGTTCACAATCTATCTGATACTTCACAAACAATGCATGGCCTTCAGTTGCCGGCCTGTTAAATTTCAAATTTCTTTTGACATTTTTACTGCTTGAAGTGGTAATGTTTCTTCACTTATCTGACTTGACTTGACACCATGATTTTCACCTAATTGTCCTAAGGAGTCTGGTTGTCTGCATTTTACAAGGTCGCCTGCTAAGCTTCATTCCCTCCTTCTAAACAATGTAACTCTGCAAAAACAACATTTCTATTCCCACAGTTTTCAAATTTGGCAAAGGCCAATTGAACCACAAGAGAATGTTTTCACAATATTCTCTGCAAGATTTATAAACAAGTTTTTAGCAATGGTTGGAATCCCATATCTAGTACATTTCACCCAACTCATTATTCCACAGGATGTATAATACTCGTCACCAGCAGCATCACATACATCAAATTCAATTGACCAAAGTAGATAACCAATCCTCTATGTATATTTCCCACCTATTATTTTGATTGCTACAATTAGCATCCAACAGGGGTAGCTATGCCCTGATATACTTCAAGTTCCTGTTACATGTCCCTTTTCACCTAACCCATCCAGGAACCTTCAAATAAGTTCCGAATCCCTGGAACCCTCCAAGAGGTTCCAAATCCCTGGCTGTGCCTGTGTCAAGAGGTGTCTTGCAAGTGGTTAACCCACCCATGAATTCTTAGCTTCAGAACTTAATTCTGTCTCAGTTACACCCCTACACACAGTCACACAACCGAATTCCACCCAACCGAACGGTATCTTCGTTCGGGTCTTGCGCGCAGAATGACGGGTCACAAAATAAGAGCTCTTGGTTCTTTACTTGCCTCTTATGTTCGAAATCTTGTTGGACTCTAGCACCACTATCGGCAAGGGCCACTATATGGAGCGCCTCCCTTTACCGGTCTGTGGTGGTTTTACCGTGCTGGGCAGCTAAACCCCACAACCGCTCTCTCACTCCCCCTCCTTTAGATGAGGAGGGGGAGAAGTAAAGCAAAGAACAACTCACGGGTTGAGATAAGGATAATTTAATTAAAGGGAAATAATTATAATAATTAAATAAAGACTACCATGAACTAAACAATTTAACTAAGGGGAAATAAAAGGGAAAGGGGAAAAAAGGGAGGAAAACAAACAAACAAAATAAATGAAAGCTATATGGAAGTGCAGAGGAAAGAAATTACTCTCTACTTCCCACAAATGAGCGATGATTGACCACGTCCTTGAAGCAAGGCCTCAACGCACGCAGCCGGTGTTCGAGAGGAGGACCGACGTCTTCTCAACGAGAGCCCACCCCTCCCCTCTTCTTCCTGTTTCCACCTTTTATTGCTGAGTGTGACACCACATGGTATGGAATATCCCTTTGATTGGTTTAGGTCAGCTGCCCTAGTGATGTTTCTCTCCTCACTTTTTTGCCCACCCCCTAGGAGGGTTAGAGAAAGGCCCAATGCTGTGCCACTGCTGCTCAGCAGTAGACACAACACTGGTGTGATAACACTGCTGTTCCAGCTACAAGTACAGAGTACGGCACTGTATGGGCTGCTGCCGGGAAAGTTAACATTCCAGCCAGACCCAGTACAACCTCCACCCCTTATTCCATAACATTTGTGTCACACTCAGATCCCCATACTTTAGCATACAAGCATTCTCATCATTATCCCTTGTCCTTTAACAGGACAAGGATTTAACAGGACAGGATCAATAGGCAGGTGTATCTTTTCATTCCATAGGTCTTTCTTGGAAAATGTTCATAAGAACTGTTGATGATTAGGTCTTCATCTGCCAAAGTGGCCACTCAAGGCAGGCGGAGTTGGATGTCTGGACACCAGCACCAGCTTAGTTCAAGTCCTTGTTGCACTGCCCGGCTCCTTGCAAAGTTGACCTGTCGTTGATCCTACAGCATCTTCCTACAACATATAACTTAGATTATAGATTAGTTTTCTCTCAATGTCAAATCTCCTTGAGGCACACACTTGATATCCCCATTCTTTTGCATGACCCACCAGGTATACCCTGGTCCTTGGGCGAAGACAATCCCACGAGTGGGTTTGCCTTTTCCCGAGGCAGGAGCAACCCACACTGCCTTCCCCATCCACCTTCCTATATGCACTACGGGAACCTTAGCTCCTTTCACAGTGTGTAGGGGTTTTGTTTCGGCAGGACCAGCACGGCTGTCAGACCCCCTATTGTTAACTAGCCAAGTGGCTTCTGGTAGATTTGTGTCCCATTGTTTCCACGTCCCAGCACCTAATGCTCGTAACATAGTCTTTAACAGTCCATTGTACCTCTCAACCTTCCCAGAGGCTTGTGGGTGGTAAGGGATGTGGTACACCCACTCAATACCATGCCTCTTTGCCCAGGAGGTAACAAGATTGTTTCGGAAATGACTCCCATTGTCAGACTCAATTCTCTCTGGTGTACCATGACGCCACAATACTTGTCTTTCCAGGCCCAAGATAGTGTTTCGGGCTGTGGCATGGTTTACAGGGTATGTTTCCAGCCACCCAGTAGTTGCTTCTACCATGGTGAGTATGTACCGTTTGCCTTGGCGAGTTTTTGGGAGTGGTCCGATATAGTCAATTTGCCAGGCCTCACCATATTGAAACCCTAACCATCTCCCCCTGTTCCAGGGAGATTTTACCTTCATGGCTTTCTTGATTGCAGCACAGGTCTCACACTCATGGGTAACCTGTGTGATGGCCTCAATGGTCAAGTCCACCCCTCGATCACGAGCCCATCTGTAAGTGGCATCTCTCCCCAGATGTCCTGATGTTTCATGGGCCCATCGAGCTACAAACAGCTCACCCTTACGTTCCCAGTCTAGGTCCACCTGAGCCACTTCAATTTTCGACGCTCGATCCACTTCTTTGTTGTTCTGATGTTCTTCAGTAGTGCGACTCTTGGGCATGTGGGCATCTACATGACGTACTTTAACATCCAGGTTTTCTACCCGGGCAGCAATATCTTGCCACAGGGTAGCAGCCCAGATAGGCTTACCTCTGCGCTGCCAGTTGCTCTCTTTCCATTGCTGCAGCCACCCCCACAGAGCATTTGCCACCATCCATGAGTCAGTATAAAGATACAATACTGGCCAATTTTCTCTTTCGGCGATATCTAGGGCTAGTTGTATGGCTTTTACTTCTGCATACTGACTCGACTCACCTTCCCCTTCCATGGCTTCCACAACTCGTCGTATGGGATTCCACACAGCAGCTTTCCATTTCCGATGGCTCCCTATCACACGGCAGGATCCGTCAGTAAACAACGCATACTGCTTTCTGTCTTCTGGCAACTCATTGTATGGTGGTGCCTCTTCAGCACGGGTTACCTCTTCTGTTGGCACTCCGAAATCTCTGCCTTCCGGCCAGTCCATAATCTCTTCCAGGATTCCTGGGCGATTGGGTTTTCCCATTCGAGCCCGCTGTGTAATTAACGCTATCCACTTACTCCATGTAGCATCAGTTGCATGGTGTGTAGTGGGAATTTTCTCTTTGAACATCCAATGTAACACAGGTAGCCGCGGTGCCAAGAGGAGCTGTGCCTCTGTACCCACAACTTCTGAAGCAGCTCGAACACCCTCATATGCTGTGAGTATTTCTTTTTCAGTTGGGGTGTAATTGGCTTCTGATCCTCGATAGCCCCGACTCCAGAAGCCCAGAGGTCGACCTCGAGTTTCTTCTGGGGTTTTCTGCCAAAGGCTCCAGGTGAGCCCATGCTCCCCAGCTGCAGTGTACAGTATATTTTGCACAGCTGGTCCAGTACGGACAGGCCCAAGGGCTACTGCACGAGCTATTTCTTGTTTGATTTGTTCAAATGCCTGTTGTTGCTCAGGGCCCCACTCAAAATAGTTTCTCTTTCGAGTCACTCGATATAGAGGACTCACAAGCTGACTATAGCCTGGCATATGCATTCTCCAGAATCCCACGAGGCCTAGGAAAGCTTGCGTTTCCTTTTTGCTAGTTGGCGGAGACATTGCTGTTATTTTATTGATCACATCCATTGGAATATGGCGACGTCCATCCTGCCATTTTACCCCCAAGAACTGGATTTCCTGTGTAGGCCCCTTGACCTTGCTCTTTTTAATGGCAAAACCAGCTTTCAGGAGAATTTGGATTATTTTCTTCCCTTTCTCAAAAACTTCTTCTGCTGTGTTGCCCCACATGAGGATGTCGTCAATGTACTGAAGGTGCTCAGGAGCTCCCCCTTGCTCCAGTGCAGACTGGATCAGTCCATGGCAAATGGTAGGGCTGTGTTTCCACCCCTGGGGCAGCCGATTCCAGGTGTATTGGATGCCCCTCCAAGTGAAGGCAAACTGCGGCCTGCATGCTGCTGCCAAAGGGATGGAGAAAAATGCATTAGCAATATCAATTGTGGCGTACCACTTGGCTGCCTTTGACTCTAGTTCGTACTGAAGTTCTAGCATGTCCGGCACTGCAGCACTCAGTGGTGGCGTGACTTCATTCAGGCCTCGATAGTCCACTGTTAGCCTCCACTCGCCATTAGACTTTCGTACTGGCCATATAGGACTATTAAAGGGTGAGCGAGTCTTGCTGATTACTCCCTGACTCTCCAGTCGGTGAACCAACTCATGGATGGGAATCAGGGAGTCTCGGTTGGTGCGATATTGCCGTCGGTGCACCGTTGTGGTAGCAATTGGTACCTGTTGTTCTTCAACCTTCAGCAATCCTACAACAGAAGGGTCTTCTGAAAGGCCAGGCAGGGTAGACAGCTGCCTAATCTTCTCTGTGCTCAAAGCAGCTATGCCAAAAGCCCACCGGTATCCTTTTGGATCCTTGAAGTACCCTCTCTTGAGGTAGTCTATGCCAAGGATACACGGAGCCTCTGGGCCAGTCACAATGGGATGCTTTTGCCACTCATTCCCAGTTAGACTCACTTCAGCTTCCAGTACAGATAGTTGTTGGGATCCCCCTGTCACTCCAGAGATACAGGTGAGTTCTGTCCCTTGGTAGCCTGATGGCATTAAGGTACATTGTGCGCCAGTGTCCACTAAAGCTTTGTATTCTTGTGGTTCTGATGTGCCAGGCCATCGGATCCACACAGTCCAATAAATCCGGTTATCCCTCTCCTCTACCTGGCCAGAGGCAGGGCCCTTCTAGTCCTGGCTGGAGTGTCTGCCACTTAATTCTTGCAAATGAGAGGTAGAGGTCCCTTCATCGTGGTCAAGAATAACATCAGCTCTTCTACTGCCTCTGGGGTACTGCCCAATAGAAACTGGAGCAGCATTTCTCTTAGGAGCCCCTCTTCTTGCTGCTGTATTTCCTTTCAGTTCACGTACCCGAGCAGCTAGGGTTGAAGTAGGTACACCATCCCATTTCCTCATATCTTCCCCATGGTCACGCAGATAAAACCACAAGGTGCCACGTGGTGTACGTCTTGGGTACTCTCTCTCTTGAGCAGGCGAATGCTGATTCTTAGTGGCTGAAGTATCACTCTGTCTAGATGAGGGGGAATATACTTTCTCCACGAGCTTGTCAAGTCCTTTAGACAGTTTCTCCACAGCTGAGACACAGGACTGTAGCGGAGCAGAGAGATTGTCTTCATATTTTTGAAGCTGGCAGGAGACATCATACATTGTTGGTCCCATCCCCTCATCCCAGTGAATTGCTGCCAGGGTACTGGCATGTGCTGATGGTGCACTCCGCACAAATTTACGCCACATGGATGTTGTGCACTGGACTTCATCGGGGTCTTGAGGTGTCTGGGCATTGTCCAAATCACTATAAATCATCTCCCGCACAGCTAATTCCCGCAGATGTTGGAGACCTTTATCCACAGTGGTCCACTTGCCTATGTGATATACAATATCTTCCTTATGGGGATATCTTTCTTTGATAGCTGCCAGGAGTCATCTCCAGAGGCTGAGGGCCTGTGCTCCTCTCCCGATTACTTTGTCGATTACCCTTTCTCTAGAGAGGGATCCCAGCTGCTTGGCTTCATTGCCTTCTAGTTGTAGGCTATTGGCCCCAGCATCCCAGCATCAGAGCAGCCAAGTGAGGATGTGTTCACCTGGGCGTCGACCATAATCCTTTCGTATTTCTCGCATCTCACTCAGGGATAAGGATCGAGTGATTTCTGATTCCTTTATGATTTCCGTCTCGTCTTCCTGCTGTTTTTGTGACGGCTCTGCTTTAGAGGTGCCTGCCAATTCCCCTTCTCCCTCCTTCTTAGGAGAGCCTTCTTCCCTTACTAAACGAGCTGACCTCCGTTTCCATTGTTTTGACTTGACTATGGGGGCGACTGATACCATAGTTGGTTGGTCCTCTGGGTCAGCCACAGCGTGTGTTACTTGGTCATCAGATTCAGAGACTTCCTCCCTCTCTTCAAGTTGCTGGATGATGTTAAACAGTGTTTGATAGGAATAAACCAGGACCCAGCACAATGCTGCAAGCTGTCGTTCTCCGGCATTATCAGGATCAGGACATACAACTCTCAAACATTCTACCAAGTTTTTAGGATTTAGCACTTGCTCAGGGGTGAAGTTCAAAACTATTGGAGGAGACACTCGTGACAGGTATCTGCTAACATCATCCCACACACCGTGCCACTCACCACGAGACTGTTTCGGGACAGATTCCCAAATAAGTTTTCTAAACAATCGACTAATCTTAGAGAGAAAATGAAACCTGTTATTCAGAATTAGAAATAGCAATACATGGGTTACAGATGGATCTTCAAAATACTCCCAAACTGTTGTAATTAGCCCACTGTGAAAGAAGGGAAAGGTACCATTCCTGATATTATTAATAAACTGGTGTCCAGATGAGAAAAGGAAGGCAGTGTAGTTCTGAATATTCTCTGAAAGATAGTTTCCATGGGACCCAAATGATAACAGCGCAGAGCCTGAATTCCAGATTAAACCCAAGGTCAGTGCTTGGCAGCACAGCAAATTAAAAAAAGTGAACACAGATTGTAGCACTTTGTCGGATCGGATATATAGGAGAAAGGAGAATATGACACGAATTGCATGACATATGAACAAAGCTATTATTAACAGGACAATGTACATGGTTACTAGCAAGCAAGTGTGTTAGTTGTATGCGTTTAATCAATTCTATTGTTATCTCAACCCTTCGAGCCCCACGTTGGGCGCCAAAAAGGACTGTGGTGGTTTTACCGTGCTGGGCAGCTAAACCCCACAACCGCTCTCTCACTCCCCCTCCTTTAGATGAGGAGGGGGAGAAGTAAAGCAAAGAACAACTCACGGGTTGAGATAAGGATAATTTAATTAAAGGGAAATAATTATAATAATTAAATAAAGACTACCATGAACTAAACAATTTAACTAAGGGGAAATAAAAGGGAAAGGGGAAAAAAGGGAGGAAAACAAACAAACAAAATAAATGAAAGCTATATGGAAGTGCAGAGGAAAGAAATTACTCTCTACTTCCCACAAATGAGCGATGATTGACCACGTCCTTGAAGCAAGGCCTCAACGCACGCAGCCGGTGTTCGAGAGGAGGACCGACGTCTTCTCAACGAGAGCCCACCCCTCCCCTCTTCTTCCTGTTTCCACCTTTTATTGCTGAGTGTGACACCACATGGTATGGAATATCCCTTTGATTGGTTTAGGTCAGCTGCCCTAGTGATGTTTCTCTCCTCACTTTTTTGCCCACCCCCTAGGAGGGTTAGAGAAAGGCCCAACGCTGTGCCACTGCTGCTCAGCAGTAGACACAACACTGGTGTGATAACACTGCTGTTCCAGCTACAAGTACAGAGTACGGCACTGTATGGGCTGCTGCCGGGAAAGTTAACATTCCAGCCAGACCCAGTACACGGTCACAGATTCAAAGTCCAAGAAGATCATGTCGGGGTCACCAATTTGTTATAAATGAAGTCTCAACTCAATCTGAATTTTGTAATATTTATACTTATGAAAGGTATAAAAGGTATAAAAGCTATAAAAGGTATAAAAGGCAAGTAAACAGTGCTGGGTGTGCGGGGAGTCTACGCTCCACCAACAAGCACACACGAACATCAAACATTCTAAATATCACAGAATCACAGAATCACAGAATTTCTAGGTTGGAAGAGACCTCAAGATCATTGAGTCCAACCTCTGACCTAACACTAACAGTCCCCACTAAACCATATCCCTAAGCTCTACATATAAACGTCTTTTAAAGACCTCCAGGGATGGTGACTCCACCACTTCCATGGGCAGCCTGTTCCAATGCCTAACAACCCTTTCGGTAAAGAAGTTCTTCCTAAGATCCAGCCTAAAACTCCCCTGGCAGAACTTTAGCCCATTCCCCCTCATCCTGTCACCAGGCACGTGGGAGAATGGACCAACCCCCACCTCTCTACAGCCTCCTTTAAGGTACCTGTAGAGAGCGATAAGGTCGCCCCTGAGCCTCCTTTTCTCCAGGTTGAACAAGCCCAGCTCCCTCAGCCGCTCCTCGTAGGACTTGTTCTCCAGACACCACACCAGCTTTGTTGCCCTTCTCTGGACTCACTCAAGCACCTCGATGTCCTTCTGTAGTGGGTTTACATGGCAAGGTTTTGTTAGCAGGGGGCCATAGGTGTAGTTTCTGTGAGAAGGATCTAGAAGCTGCCCCATGTTTGGTAAGGCCCCCACTGTTGACCCAAGCCGAGCCAATAAGCGATGTATTTTTGCACCTCTGTGAGAGCATATTTAAGACAGGGAAAAAAAAACGCTGCACCACACACAGCAGTTGGGAGAGTGAGAGGAGTGAGGAAAAGCCTTGCAGGTGCCAAGGTCATTGAAGAAGGAGGGGGAGAGGTGCTCCAGGCACCGGAGCAGAAGTCCCCTGTGGCCTGTGGTGAAGACCATGGTGAAGCAGGATGTCCCCCTGCAGCCCATGGAGTACCACGGTGGAGCAGGGTTCCACGCTGCAGCCCGTGGAGGAGACCATGGTGGAGAAGGTAGCCCTGCACCGACAGAGACTGCCGCCTGTGGAAGACCCCTGCCGGAGCAGATTCCGGGCCGGACCTGTAGCCCGTGGAGAGGAGACCATGCAGGAGCAGGTGACCTGGCAGGAGCTGCTGCCCGTAGGGGAGCCAGGTTGGAGCAGTTTTCTCCTGAGGGATGGACCCCGTGGTATGGACCCATATCTGGAGCAGTTCTGGAAGAGCTGCTGCCTGTGGGAAGCCCACGCCGGATCAGTTCATCAAGGACTGTATCCTGTGGGTGGGACCCCACAGCACAGGGGACGAGAGTGACCGAGAAGGAACGACAGAGAAGCCCTGTAGACTGACCATAACCGCCATTCCCCCATTCCCCTGCGCTGCTCGGGGGGAGGAGGTGGAAGAGGGTGGATGATGGGGAAGGTGCTTTTGGTTTCTTTCCTTTCTTTCTCACTTCTCTAGCTTGTTAGTAATGAGCAATAAATCTTACTATCTCCTTATGCCGAGTCTGTTTTTCCAATGTCTAACAACCCTTTTGGTAAAGAAGTTCTTCCTAACATCCAACCTAAAACTCCCCTAGCGCAACTTTAGCCCATTCCCCCTCATCCTGTCACCAGGCACGTGGGAGAACAAACCAACCCCCACTTCGCTACAGCCTCCTTTAAGGTACCTGTAGAGAGCAATTAGGTCATCCATTCCTCTCCCAGCCTGTAGCTCTGCTTGGGGTTATTGCGCCCCAGGTGCAGGACCTGGTACTTGGCCTTGTTGAACTTCATGCAGTTGACCTCAGCCCATCGGTCCAGCCTATCCAGATCCTCCTGCAGAGCCTTCCTACCCCCAAGCAGATCGACACACGCACCTAACTTGGTGTCATCTGCAAACTTACTGAGGGTGCACTCAGTGCCCTCATCCAGATCATCGATGAAGATATTAAAGAGGACCGGCCCCAGCATCGAGCCCTGGGGAACGCCACTAGTGACTGGCCTCCAACTGGATTTGACTCCATTCACCACGATTCTTTGGGCCCGGCTATCCAGACAGTTTCTAACCCAATGAATCGTACGCCAGTCCAAGCCAAGAGCAGCCAGTTTCTTGAGGAGAATGCTGTGGGAGACGGTGTCAAAAGCCTTGCTGAAGTCAAGGTAGACCACATCCACAGCCTTTCCCTCATCCACCCAGTGCATCACTTTGTCATAGAAGGTCAGGTTCGTCAAGCAGGACCTGCCTTTCATAAACCCATGCTGACTGGGCCTGATCGCCTGCTTGCCCTGCAAGTGCTGTGTGATGATTCTCAAGATAATCTGCTCCATGAGCTTCCCTGGCACTGAGGTCAAACTGTAGTAGTTCCCTGGGTCTGCCCTCCAGCCCTTCTTGTAGATGGGCGTCACGTTTGCTAGCTGCCAGTCAACTGGGACCTCCCCCGATAGCCAGGACTGTTGATAAATGATGGAAAGTGGCTTGGCCAGCTCCTCTGCCAGTTCTCTCAGTATCCTCGGGTGGATCCCATCCGGCCCCATCGACTTGTGCACATCCAAGTGCCGTAGCAGGTCGCCAACTAGTTCTTCGTGGACAGTGAGGGCCACATCCTGCTCCCCATCCCCTTCCGCCAGCTCAGGGTACTGGGTATCCAGAGAACAACCGGTGTTGCCGCTAAAGACTGAGGCAAAGAAGGCATTAAGCACCTCCGCCTTTTCCTCATCTTTTGTAACTAGGTTTCCCCCCGCATCCAGTAAAGGATGGAGATTCTCCTTAGTCCTCCGTTTTGCGTTGATGTATTTGTAAAAAGATTTTTTCTTGTCTTTAACGGCAGTAGCCAGATTGAGCTCCAGATGAGCATTGGCCTTTCTAATTTTGTCCCTGCACAGCCTCGCAACATCCTTATAGTCCTCCTCAGTGGCCCGCCCTTTTTTCCAAAGATTATAAACCCTCTTTTTTCTCCTAAGCTCAAGATGCAACTCTCTGTTGAGCCAGGCCGGTCTTCCACGCCGGCTCGTCTTTGGGCACGTGGGGACAGACCGCTCCTGCGCCATTAAGATTTCCTTCTTGAAGAGTGCCCAGCCTTCCTGGACTCCTCTGCCCTTCAGAACCGCCTCCCAAGGGACTCTACCAACTAATGTCCTGAGCAGCTCAAAGTCAGCCCTCTGGAAGTCCAATACAGTGGTTTTACTGGTCCCCTTCCTGGCCTTGCCAAGAATAGAGAACTCCACCATTTCGTGGTCACTCTGTCCAAGACAGCTTCCGACAGCCACATCTCCCACCAGTCCTCTGTTTGTGAAGAGAAGGTCTAGCGGGGCACCTCCCCTGGTAGGCTCACTAACCAGCTGCGTCAGGAAGCTATCTTCCAGAAACCTCCTAGACTGCTTTCTCTGGGCTGTGTTGTGCTTCCAGGATATGTCTGGGAAGTTGAAGTCCCCCTCAAGAACAAGCGCCGATGATTTTGCAACTTCTGCCAGCTGCCTGTAGAACTCCTCATCTGTTTCCTCATCCTGGTTCGGCAGTCTATAACAGACCCCGACCAGGACGCTAGCCTTGTTGGCCTTCCCGCTGATCCTAACCCAAAGGGACTCAACCTTGTCATTCCCAGCCTCGAGTTCCACAACATCAAAAGATTCTCTAATATAGAGAGCCACACCACCACCGCTTCTGTGCTGCCTGTCCCTTCTGAAGAGCTTATAGCCAGACATTGCAGCACTCCAGTCATGAGAGTGGTCCCACCATGTCTCCACGATGGCAACCAAGTCGTAGCCTGCCTGCTGCACGATGGCTTCCAGCTCCTCCTGTTTGTTACCCATGCTGCGTGCATTAGTGTAGATGCATTTCAGCTGGGCCATTGCCTTCTCCCCTGGCCTTGCCATTGTTCCCCCTGGCACAGCTCCAACAAGCCTTATTTCAGCCCCATCCCCCATCTTACCTAGTTTAAAGCCCTCTCAATGAGCCTCGCCAGCTCCTGGCCCACGATCCGTTTTCCCCTTAGAGATAGAGACCCATCTGCGGCCATCAGGCCGGGTGCCGTGTAAAGCGCCCCATGGTCAAAAAAAAACAAGATTTCTGTGCTGGCACCAGCCTCTGAGCCATGTGTTTATCAGGTGGGCTTTTTGTGTCCTGTCGGTACCCCTCCCTGCCACCGTAGGGATGGATGAAAACACCACCTGTACTCCCGCTCCATCCACTAATCGCCCCAGCCCCCTAAAGTCCCGCTTGATAGCCTTGAGGCTTCTCTCTTCAATGTCATCACTGCCCGCCTGGACTATCAAAAGAGGATAATAGTCAGAGGGGCAAACCAAGTTGGGAAGCTTCCTGGCAACGTCCCTGACCCTGGCCCCAGGGAGGCAGCAGACTTTCCTACGGGTAGGGTCAGGCCGACAAATAGGGCCCTCTGTTCCCCTGAGAAGAGAGTCTCCCACAACAATAACCCTTCTTTCTGTCTTGGTGGAGGCAGTCCTGAGGCGTGGAGTTGACTTCCTCACCCAAGGCATCCTCCTGGGTACACTTTCTACCTCATTCTCACCCACTGGTCTTTCAAGCTCCAGGGCCTCAAATCTGTTGTATAAGGGCACCTGGGAAGGCGGGGCTGGAAGGGGAGGGCATCGCCTGCGAGGTCAAGCAGGGACCTGTCTCCATTCCTCCTCAACTCCCAGGTCCCCTCTCTCTGCACGACGGCGACACGGCAGTGGGTCCACCCCCATTTGGGATGTCTCACCCTGGTACCTCTCCTTGAGACCCTGCAGTGAGTTGCTCCACCAGTCTATCTCCCACTCGCACTCCCTGATATCCCTCAACCTCTCCACCTCCTCCTTGAGCTCTGCCACCATGTGGACCAGGTCGTCCACCTGCTCGCACCTCATGCACGCAGTTTCTCTGCCTCCCGCTGATGGCAGCAACAGGCTCAGACACTCCCTGCATCCAGTGACCTGAACTGCTGCGTTTTTGAACGGAGTAGTCAGTCTGGGTGTGTACTGTCTTTCTGGAGAGTGCCTGGTGGACACCATTGCAGCCTAGCTAACGGCTGTCATTACAGGAGGTGTTCGTATGGGCGGGGGAGAGCACTCTGCCCTTCCTGCTCGCCCTGCCTGCAGGAACTGCAGCACTAACTGCCACGCCACTCCCTTCTGACACGCCAAGCCCTGTTTGCCCACCCTGTTTGCTGTGCTCCTGGTCGCTCGCACTCCCTAGGGGCAGCTTTTGAACGGCCGGGGAGGGGGCGCTGCTGGCTCCGCCTACGCCTCGCCAGCCTCCCTCACAAGGGCTGCCAGGTCCTGGTGGCTCCCTCAAGTAGGCTCGATGCCGGAAAAATTAGCCCTGCCTGGCCCGATCACCTGCTCCGCTGCAGAACGCGTCTGCCCCGGAGCCGATCGCCTCGGCAAGTGGCCAGTCATATAATACTGGACCATTTTTAATTTACTCTTTCATTTTCTGGGGCCCCTATTGTTCCAATTTCTAATCATTATTCCTAATGGACTTTCTGGTAATTTGCTCCCTTTCTTCTGGTCCTTGGTCTTCAATTCTGTCTGACCCATCTGGGAATTTTACTATGGCAATTCCCACAGCCCTTGGTTACCTTAGTAAGAGTGTCTTGCAGGGGGTTTACGACCTATCACCCACCCACGAATCCTATAGGAATCGCTTCGGTCCTTCACCAGCCAAGTCCCTCACGGGAGACTGGAACCGCGGTTAGAAGATCTCCACACTCGCTTCGGAACTAAGTTCCGTCTCAGTCACACTCTTACACACACAGACAACCGAATCCCACCCAACCAAACGGTATACTCCTTAAATACTTACGACTCCGTCGTCTTCGTTCGTCTCTTTGCACGCAGAATTACGGGCAAAATACAGTGCTGCAGCTGTCAAGTGTGGGAATAGAAATGTTGTTTTTGCAGAGTTACATTGTTTAGAAGGAGGGAATGTGGTACTGAGATATGCTTACAGTGATAAGAAAGTTTAGCAGGCGACCTTGTAAAATGCAGACAACCAGACTCCTTAGGACAATTAGGTGAAAATCATGGTGTCAAGTCAAGTCAGATAAGTGAAGAAACATTACCACTTCAAGCAGTAAAAATGTCAAAAGAAATTTGAAATTTAACAGGCCAGCAACTGTTTTGCCCCATGCATTGTTTGTGAAGCATCAGATAGATTGTGAACCTGGATTACCCACTCAGTGGGGAAACAGGGGAGGGTCCTGTCATCAAAAGGTATATAAACTGTGTTTTGGAACTAGTAGATGCGCTCTCTCCTGCTTGTGGGGCGCCCGCCATTGCAATCGCGAATAAATTACTACTTCACTGAGATCCTCGCCCGAGCCTAAGTTATTGGCTACGGAGTGTTTCTCACAATTTGGGGGCTCGTCCGGGATCCAGTCACCTACTGGGGAGCCCCACCGCCGCAGCAGCAGGAAGGCATGCCCCGCTGATTTCAGCGGTCCTGTGCATCCACGGTGGCGGTTCTGCGGAAAGCTGACAGAGGGCCCGAGACTGGTTAAAGAGGCAGGATGCATGAAGTAGTGGGGAAAGGAAGAAGGTAGGCACTCCGGGTTTTTAAGAATCGATCCGGTAACTCTGTGCACAGACCAAGGTAAGAAATATTAAGTATTGCCTTGGGGGTCGGGTGATCTGGTGTATGGTAAGCCCTTGCACGGGGAAGTGCTGGCACTACACCAGGGGAATCTGGTGTACGGTAATCCTTGCACGGGGAAGTGCTTGGAAGTACACCAGGGAATCTGGTAAACTCAGTTGTGCGGTAACTCTGGCACGGGGAAGTGCTTGGCGGTACACCCCCATCTTTCAGTATGTTGGTGTGTGGTACACTGCAGAAGGGAAAATTCTGTAGCACATACTGGCGAGGGTTAGGAAAAATGGGAAAATATGAGTTCCAGGGGACAGGGAGATATCCCTGGGGGAGTGCCTACTAATAGTTCTTCCTGAAGAATGATAAGAAATTGGAAACATAATCCCAAAATTAGAGGGATTGTAAAAGAAAAGTAATTAAAAAAAAAAAAAAAAGGTTAAATATTGTGTATCAGTCTGGACAAAAGAACCAATTAAGGAAACAGCAGTATTTTGGCCAAAATATGGGTCTGATGAAAATTCAGGCTTTAAATTTTTGTGTAAACAATAAGATTCCTTTTTCAGAGAAGGAGCCAAGTTATGCTCCCTATAATCTTAATATTGAACTGGTGGCAGCAGCAGTCACTCCAGGAAGGGAGACAGGGACTGTAATTAACACTGTCCCTAAAGAAGTATCGTACTCTAGGCTCTGACAAGAATTAGAACAAGGTAGAAGATATATTGAGAATTTTGCCTTCCCTGATACTAACAGTACTAACACTAACTGTGTATCCTCTTAGGTGAACTACCCCCTCCTCCTTACCAGCAGAGAGGTTAGGACTTTTAAGAAGGAGAGGAAGTCTTTATTCGAGGACCCCAACAGACTAGTTGAACAATTAGACCAGTTCCTACGACCTGATTTACACTCTTGGGGGAGGGAATTATGTCTATAAGTATGTTGTTTACAGGGAAAGAAATGGGAATGATCAGGAGGAGAGCTGCTATACAAGAATGGGAAAGAGCTCATCCTCCAGGACCAGGGGTAATACCGGCAGGGCAGAAATACCCACTTGCCAATCCTGGCTGGAATAATAATAGTGTGCAACACAGAAATCATAAGAGAGACTTGGGGTCAGAATGAGAAAGTAATTGGGGATGAGTCCTGAGGACCCGGTATCCCAAGGGCTCTTGAAAGTTCATTGTGTGATTAAAGCCTGGCAGGATACTCAGAAAATGTTTCAGAAGGTGGGGGGATGTAGTGAACAGTCACTGGGGGACCCTCCTGCGGGAGGCCCTGGAGGTGTGTGTCCGGAGGGGAGATAAGAAGGAAAAAAAAAAAAAAAAGAGAGCAAAACTAATAGTATTGACAGTGCAGCGGGTAGTGAGGCAGAGGGTTGGAGAAAGATGAAGAAAATCTTCAGGGGGAGTCAGGGCCAGGATGGAAAGGAGAGGAAGAGAGAAGAAGGAATGGCAGGCAAAGAAGGCTGCCTGTGTTGTGGCCCGAATCCTAGCAGGGACAGGCTTTGATAAGATGTTTTAAGTGTGGCCAGGCTGGCCACTTCGAATAGGAATATCTGGAGTGGAAGAAGGAGGAAAGAAGGAAAATGGGATGAAATATACTATATTGATATGTTGTTTCAGTATCTTGGAGGGAAAAGGTATGGAATTAAGTTGGACCCTGACAGCCTTTGGTGCTGGTATTAGAAAAGTACAGGCTGGAGAAAGATGAAGGAAGTGTTAAAAGGGTTGCTGAAGGTGTTAAAGGTGTGGCATGTAATATTTAACAGAGCTGTTTGAAGTTGAATGAGCAGGGAAAGAGGATGTAGGCATTATCTAAGTAACAGTCTAGAAGTTTTGGTATATTTGCATATTTGCTGTGGTGTTTGGTCAGTTTCCCAAACATCGGGGAGGGGGGAACAGCCTGCTCCACCAGGGGCCTCTCCAGCGGCCGTAGGGGGGCTTCGGCTCCAGCGCCTGGAGCGCCTCCTCCCCCTCCTTCTGCACTGACTTTGGTGTCTGCGGGGGGGGGTTTCTCGCTCTCCCAACTGCTGTTGAGCAGCAGGTTTTTGTTTGTTTCTTTGTTTGTTTGTTTTCGTGAATGTGCTCTCACAGAGGCAAGGACTGTATTGCTCATGGCTTGGCTCTGGGCAGCAGTGGGCCCCTTTGGGGCCAGATGAAATTGTCCCTTATCTTCCACGGGGAGGTTTCTGGGTTTTTCTCACGGGGGCTGCCACTGCAGTTTCCCACCCCTACACCCCTCACACCCCCCTGAACCTTGCCATCAAACCCAATACACTGGGGAACAGTTAGGTCATTACTGACTTGTAAAGTATCAGGGATTAAATTAACTAATGAAACCCTAAAAAGTGATGGGGGTAGAAGGGGCTGGTATAACAGTGCCACTTTTGGGGGATACCAAGCTGAGACCAGGGGATAAAATGATCACTGGGTAATTATTGTATGTACCCAAGGCAGGGACTAGCTTGTTGGGAAGGGATTTGATGATTAAATTGGGCATTCAGATAGTAAATTGTTAGACTGGAATAATAGTGTTATTAATGGAGTGCTCTCTGGCCCTGAGAGCAAACATACATGTATATTCACCTCTGACTGGAAAGACCCTGAAAAGGGGGCGGAAGCAACAATATAGGTGGACAATTTTACCTCAGGGGTTTACAGGGCCACCTATCTATTTGGGTAAGTTCTAAAAAAAGTTCTAAAAAAAGATTTTGGAGCAATTGCAACCTCCCAAGGAGGTATTAATGTTAACAAATATGTGGATCGTTTTCTATTCTCAGGACAGGAGAAAAGAGTTGTGAAGAAAGCTACTAACAAGCTATTCAACTTTCTGGGAAAGTAGGGCTTGGGAGTATTGAAAAATAAATTACAATATGGAGAAAGAGAAGTCAGGTATTTAAGGCATCTAATGTCTGAAGGAAAACAGAATAAATGCAGAGAGGATTCAGGGAATTGTTGAAAATTAAGAAAGAACTAAAAAGCTTTAAAAGAAAGATTTTTTTAAGGAATCAGGAGCCATGAAGTCTGAAGGAAAATCGATACTCCCTGATGGGAGAGAAATGCTGAATAAAGTGATAATGAGGCAAATATTAACTGTTTTACATCAGAAGAGTCATTAGGAGGTGCAAGCAATGTGTGATGTTGTGCTAAGAAAGTATGTCTGTGTAGGAATATACACTTTAGGGAAGCACATATGTAGAGGATGTACCATATGTCAAAAGGTAAATAAAAAGGTGTTCTGTAACCCATCTAGAGGGGGACGGGAGCCAGGGGTTTGACCTTTCCAAAGTATACAGGTAGACTTTACTGAGTTACTTGTTTGTCCTAATTGACCACGTGACTAGATGGGTGTAAGCTTTACTGCAAGGGTTAAAGCAGGCCTTAGAGATTGAGTGGGATTTTCACAGCCCCTGGCACCCCTCCTCTTCTGGGAAGGTGGAGCGAATGAATCAGACATTAAAAAAGCAATTAACTAAACTAGTGTTAGAAACCCAACTTCCTTGGGTAAAATGCTTACTCCTACAGGTTTAAACAGCACCAAGAAAGGATATAGGAATTTCACCATATGAGATGCTGTTCAGATTGCCCTATCTGGGCAGAAGGGATGAGATACCACAATTCAAAATAAGAGAGTTTTCTTAAGAACTGTATTCTGGGGTTGTCCTCTTCTTTGTCATCTCTCAGGACCTGTGGGTTGTTGGCTGAAACCCCACCTTTGGAATTCCCCATTCACCACCATCACCCAGGAAACCGGGTCCTGATTCGGACCTGGAAAGAGTCAACTCCGGCCTGAATGGGAAGGACAATTACTGACCACTGAAACAGCCGTAAGAACTGTGGAAAAAGGTTGGACTCACTATACTCGAGTGAAGGCATCTGTCGACGGTAGTACCTGGGAAGCTGTTCCTACAAAAGACTTGTTGGAAGTTGAAATTGAAGAGAAAAATCTCGTAGTGGACTCTGAGCAGGATAAGAGCTTACAATTGTAAACTAACCTTTTATTTTCACAGGTAACTAACGAGTGTGACTTGTGATTGAGAGAAAGGACAGACCTATAGCGAACTGCAGTGCTCCCAAGGAGGGGGTTGTTATAGTAGTAGTGTACATCTTATTTTTGTATCGATAATTATTTGGAAACCTAAGGTTTAAAAATAATGACAGGGAAAAATTGATTACTAATTTTGTTTTTAGTGATTCTAGGCCTCAGAGAAGGCCTCGGTCAATTGGTAACTTGGAAAAGGCATGACCAGATAATAGCAAAAACGGGATACCCCATCAAAATATGGGTGACTGTGACAGAGGGTTATGTACCACAAGCCGTCACGTTTGATGCTTGTGAGGTGTTAGCTTGTGGAGATTTAAATGCCCAATGACAATTGAGCAGAAAGAACAAATAACTGGGAGAGACACAACAGCCAGATTGAGAATAGCTGTATGGAAACAATTCTTTATTGCCATCAGAGAAAGGGAGAAACTCAAGGAGAAAACAGGAGAGTAAACAGGAGGCCCTCTGAAATGTGGCAGTTCAAACATTTGAGATTCAAACAGGGTATGGGGATGTGAATGCCTGGATAGAATGGGTCAAATATAGTGTCCAGAGTCTCAATCGTAGCTACTGCTATGCTTGTGCCTCGGGATGACCGATTGCCCAGATAGTGCCCTTCCCATGGGGGTGGACCAAAGACTCCCAAGGGATGCGATGTATGATTGCATTGTACCAAGAAAAGACTGCCTGGGGAAATGAGGCCTGTAAGTCTCTCTTTGCTGTTTCTTGCATGATAGCAGTATCACAGTTCCCCCTGCATTCTCTACAGCTATAGGTAACCATACAGTTTGCCTCTCACGGCAGGGTGTGAGTGCTACCTGGCATCTGGGAGAATTTGCCTTGTGCTACCAAGGACTTGATGGGAAACTGCTCAAGACTAGAGATCCCCAGGGCAGATCTCTGGTGGTACGGTGGAGGGAAGATCTTACGGTCCACCCTACCTCTCCTGCTTGTGGGGCGCCCACCATTGCAATCGCGAATAAATTACTACTTCACTGAGATCCTCGCCTGAGCCTAAGTTATTGGCTACGGAGTGTTTCTCACACAAGGGAGCTCATAAAAAAATTAAGATCTTTGCTTGCCTTTATTCAGGTTCAAGATGGCATTAGTCCTGACCCAACTCGAACAGGAGCCACCAAATGGTGGGGCGCCTCTCCTAGATCAAATCAGAATTCAGGAACCAAAGCCATCCCGGATGAGCCCTGAATTGTAATAAATGACTGAGTCCCAAATAAGATTGCAATTAAAGTTTATAATTTATTAAACGAATAGAGGCAAGCAAACAGTGCTGGGTGCGCCGGGAGTCTCTGCTCCACCAAGACGCACACCAGTTACATCAGGTGGATGGTTTTTATGCTCCTAGGCTAATACATATTCATCACCACTTTTGGAAAAGGCAGGGTTATTATAATTAGTTTCCTGGGATCCGAACCATCCCATGGACGCATGCGTATCAGTCTCCGGTGGTCCCTCTGGGGGTCGCTTGTACTGAAGGTTCGTAGTCTTCCTCCCAGGCTTTGTCCTTCGGTTGTTCTTCAGCTTCCCCCCTCTCTTTATTTAGTAGTCTCTGGTCTGGATGTCAGAAATTTGTGTCTCGTGCAATAGTCAGCAGTTATCTCAAAAAAACTCCCCCCTATTCTCTTATCTCCCAGACCCGAGTCTCAAGGTTTACCCTTCAAACCCTCTATCGACGCGAACTGCTAGACCATTCTTTTCCAAGATACAAGAACTATATACACTAACCACTCTGTTTCTCTTGGACTTTTGGTTATACAAGGGTATGTAAGACAGAAGGTCACATTTCATCATATCATGCGGCCCTAGAATTGTTCCATATTGACACGAATCAGATTAACATATTTCACAAGCTGTAAGGTTACCAGGATATTTTTTGTTTCTAAGGACATATGATTCCCCATAGCACGCAACAGCTTACCTTCGGCCAGTGAGGGGCGGTTGTGTGCACGGGTCTCCTTCTCTCAGCTTGAGGTTCTTTCCAGCTCTGGTGCACCAACTTCCAGCGACTTTCTCTACAAGCTTCTTTGAGTGGTGTGCTGAGTTCAGCCGAACCTATCTTCATGAGGTGATCAGTATTCCTGTTCCTGTCCTGGTCCCTGTTCTGCTAGCCTGTCCCTATTCATTCTTTTTTTTTTATTATTTTTGTCGCTGTTCTGTTAGCCTGTCCCTGTTCCTGTTCTTCTGTACTGGGTCTGGCTGGAATGTTAACTTTCCCGGCAGCAGCCCATACAGTGCCGTACTCTGTACTTGTAGCTGGAACAGCAGTGTTATCACACCAGTGTTGTGTCTACTGCTGAGCAGCAGTGGCACAGCATTGGGCCTTTCTCTAACCCTCCTAGGGGGTGGGCAAAAAGTGAGCAGAGAAACATCACTAGGGCAGCTGACCTAAACCAATCAAAGGGATATGCCATACCATGTGATGTCACACTCAGCAATAAAAGGTGGAAACAGGAAGAAGAGGGGAGGGGTGGGCTCTCGTTGAGAAGACGTCGGTCCTCCTCTCGAACACCGGCTGCGTGCGTTGAGGCCTTGCTTCAAGGACGTGGTCAATCATCGCTCATTTGTGGGAAGTAGAGAGTAATTTCTTTCCTCTGCACTTCCATATAGCCTTCATTTATTTTGTTTGTTTGTTTTCCTCCCTTTTTCCCCTTTCCCTTTTATTTCCCCTTAGTTAAATTGTTTAGTTCATGGTAGTCTTTATTTAATTATTATAATTATTTCCCTTTAATTAAATTATCCTTATCTCAACCCGTGAGTTGTTCTTTGCTTTACTTCTCCCCCTCCTCATCTAAAGGAGGGGGAGTGAGAGAGCGGTTGTGGGGTTTAGCTGCCCAGCACAGTAAAACCACCACATCTTCAGGTTGTTCCTGTTTCTTTTCTTCATGTCCCTGTTCGGGTGCCATTTGTGGCATAAAGACCACATGGACAGCAGGGTTCTTTTAGGATCAGTAACTGCTACTTCTTTATTGATGACATAACTTCAGCTCTCTCTTACCGAGGGCCTAACTTTATCTCTCATATTGAGGACATAACTTCATTATCTTGTTGCATCCCATATTGAGGACAGGCTCCCTTCTTATACACTTCGCCCCATTGCAGTACTTTTCCACTAACTATTCATTGGTCAAACAACTTTGCCCAGCAACCAGCAAACCCCCAGCAACTTCCATGCCTTAACTGCTGGCTGGGGAACAAGCAACCTGAGACAACAAGGCATCTCCTGAATCACCCTTCTTTGTTCCCTCTAAACTCTTTACATTCCTGATGGCCTTATCTTTAAGAGTCTGATGTTATCACCAACCATGGGGCTTGTCGACCCCCATGGCCACACTCCCACAAGAGGACTCCTATCATCACAAGGGAAATCAATTCCAAGCGGTATATCTGCCTTCTGAAGTTGCCATTATGCATTGTAAAGGACATCAGACAGCGGATACTGATATTGGAAGAGGAAATAGATTGGCTGACTCAGAAGCCAAAGGGCTGGCAGAACGGGCATCTGAGACTCAAATTTTGGCACTATTACCAGGAACAGAAAACAGGCATTAACAAAAGCCTTAGAAAATGAAGTAGAATGTTCTAAGATGATAAGCAATTAATTGAAGATGTAAACGGAAAGTGTTACCTACAGGTTTAACACAAATAAATGATGGGAGAATTGTGATACCATATTATATTAGATGGTAACTGGAGAACATAATAAAGCATGCTGGGGAGCTGAAATATTATAACAGTTTTTAAGTAGAAAATGGATAGGACCTAATTTGTATACCATTGTCAGACAGGTATCGAAACAATGTATGTAAATGAGGCAGGATGAATTGAGACTGATCTCAATAATGATAATAATAATAATAATAATAATAATAATAATAATAATTTGGAAAATACCAAGATCTTACATAAGGTAGTTCAAGATGACACCTTGTGGGTTTTTTGAGAATTATGGAACAAACTGACCTCTTGGTTACCCAACTTTTCTTGGCTTAAGCAATTGTTTATAGGAATACTGATCTTGCTTTTACTAGTATTCTTAACCTGTGTATTAGTACAGTGTGCATTTTGGTGCTGTATGAAAGGACTAGATGATTATGAAACCTGTAAGTGTAACTGAATCAAGCACCATGTAGAAACTGGTAAGAATTTTATGAAAACTTTGAATCAAGGAGTTGAATCATTGGGATTAGAAATTAGAGAGCGATTGATTAAGAATGAATAGGTGCTATATTTGCGATGTACTGTGCCTGTGCTGCGCTTAGGCCTCCAGATAACAGGAGCCCCTCAGACCTCAAGAACCAGATCAAACCAACCTTATGGCCCAGATTGTGACCAAGGCCTCAGAGAGCATGCGCAGAGATGAGGTGAAAAGTTCAACCCTGTTGAAGACATCTTACTTCATCCCCACGACCCTCAATGCCCACCACCACAAGGCACTGAGCAAGCGCAGACGAGGAATTTATGGAAATGACTTCTTGTAGCTAATTTTAATACTAAGCAGGGACAGGTTATGCATATGTATATGTTATATATGGAGTGGTAATTCGTGTCGAGAAAATGGTTGATATTAATAAAGAAGGGGGAGATTTGGGAGTGTGGCCATGGGGGTCAGAAAGCCCCATGGTTGATGATAACATTAGACTCTTAACGATGAGGCCATCAGGAATGTAAAAGAGTTTAGAGGGAACAAAGAAGGGTGATTCAGGAGACTCCATGCAGTCTCTGGTTGCTTGTTCTCCAGCCATTAAGGCATGGAAGTTTCTGGGTGTTTGCTGTTGTTGTTATATTCAAAGTTGTTTGACCAATGAAAAGTTGTTTTGAAAAGAACTGCTGTGGAGAGAAGGGTATAAGAGGGGAGCCTGCCCTCAAGATAAAAAAAAGAAAAAAAGGCAACACAATGAAGTGATTAAGTTATGTTCTATATATTTAGAATGTTTGATGTTCGTGTGCATGTGTTGGTGGAGCATAGACTCTCCGCACACCCATCGCTGTTTACTTGCCTTTTATAGCTTTTATAGCTTTTATACCTTTTATACCTAAGTATAAATATTACTAAATTCAGATTGAGTTGAGACTTCATTTATAACACAGGGCAGTGCTTGCACAAAGCCAAGAACTTTTCAGCTTCTCATAATGCCCTATCAGCAAGGGGGCTTGGGGTGCACCAGAAGCTGGGAGGGGACAGAGACAGGACAGCTAACCCAAACTGGCCAAAAGGATATTCCATTCCATATGACATCATGTGGGACAAAAATAGTGGGAGGGTCATCTGGGGGGAAACCACTGCTCAGGGACTGACTGGGCTTTGTTTGGCAAGTGGTCAGCAATTGCGTTGCACATCACTTGCTTTGTACACATTATTATTATTATTATTATTATTATTATTATTATTATTATTATTATTATTATTCTTTCTGTGATATATGGAGTAATAATTTGTGTCAATAAGATGTCTGATGTTAATAAAGAAGGGAGAGATGTGGGAGTGTGGCCATGGGGGTCGACAAGCCCCATGGTTGGTGATAACATCAGATTCTTAACGATGAGGCCATCAGGAATGTAAAGGGTTTAGAGGGAACAAAGAAGGGTGATTATGATCCTGAAATAGGGGACCAAACTTGGTGAAGGTGTGGGACTCTGCAACTAAAAAGGACAAGGTTGTGGTGGGATTGCTCCGCACCTGGCAAGCAGTCTCTGAGGCCTTAAAGAGCCAGGTGGGACTGCAATCAGAAACAGTGTGGTTTGCCAGATAGTGAGGGAGCTGCGGACTCATCCACCGATCCTTCTGCTACACCATCGGCCCCCGCACCGCTACTGCCATCGCAGGCCTTTGCTGTTACGCCCCCTGCTGACCTGGACGTGCCTTTTAACCCAGGCCCTATTGGCCTTGAAAAGGAGACTGTCCTGGTTTCAGTTAGGACAGAGTTGTTTTTCTTCCTAGTAGCTGGTGCAATGCTGTGTTTTGGCTTGGGATGAGAGGAGTGCTGATAACATGCTGATGTTTTAATTGTTGCAGAGCAGTGCTTACAGCAAGCCAAGGACGTCTCAGCTTCTTGCTCTGTCCTGCCAACGGGCAGGCTGGGGGTGCAGCAAGAGCTGGGAGGGGACAGACCCAGGACAGGTGACCCAAACTAGCCAAAGGGGTATTCCATACCATCTGACATCATGCTGAACAATATGTAGGGGTGGCTAGCTGGGGAGAGGAGGGCTGGACTGCTTGGGGTTAGACTGGGCATCGGTCAGCAGGTGGCGAGCAATTGCATTGTGCATCACTTATTCTGTACACATTATTATTAGTAGTACTATTATCATAATTATTGTTATTATTATTGTTATAATTATTTTCTCTGTCTTAATAAACTGTCTTTATCTTAACTCACAGGCTTCACTTTCCCTTTTCCCTCCCCCATCCCAGAAAGGGAGGGGGGAGGGTGAGCGAATGGCTGTGTGGTGTTTAGCTGCCAGCCGGGTTAAACCACAACTGAGACGGATCTGTTTCCCTTTGATCTGGGAAGAATAGGATACATAAGGCCCGAAGGCTGATTTTCTTGACAACTTAAAGTGAGACGTATTGTTCCCATGACTAGCCCTGGAATTTTCCAGTGTTTGTAATCAAGAAAAGGAATGGAAAATGGATACTGTTATATGATCTGAGAAAAGTTAAAGAAGTCATGGAAGATATAGGAGCACTTCAACCAGGATTATCAACTCCAACTGTGCTCCCCTAGTCATGGACATTAATAGTAATAGACTTAAAGGACACTTGTCTTTCAAAGCTTTGCCATTTTTATGTTTCAATCGATACCTTTTCTGATTGTACATATGTATAGACATACTCGGGTTTAATATGTAAAAGCAATGTTCTGTATATTTAGAAAGTTCCATGTTAGTGTGTGTTGGTAGAGCGTAGACTCCCTGTGCACCCAGTGCTGTTTACCTGCCTTTTATAAATATTACTAAATTCAGATTTGTTGAGGGATTTTTGAAACAGCAAGGAGGCCATGACTTGCTGCAGCTGAGCAAACCAAGCTACCAGGATGACTACGAGAAGTTCCCATGACAATGTTCCCACATCGCCCAAGTGAGGAATTAAAAAATATTGTTGCCAGCAGATGGCTTCAAGGACAAGATCTACGTGACTGCTGATCACAAAGGGGTAGTTTTCTTGCAGGTGGGGTTGTTTTCTTGCAGTTGTTTGTCTGAGTGCTTTTGACCAATAATCTTGTGTGAGACACTATCCGCCCCTGTTACGTTTACCATAAAAGTCAGGCTATTCAGGTAATAAAGAGAGAGCATGATCTGACCATACCGGTGTCTGTCGTGTTTTTAGCTGTTCTTCCTGCAACAAATGGTGCCCGAACACGGTGAGACCCGGTGAGACGTGGAGAGACGTGGAGAGACGAGAGATGTGGAGAGACACAAGATGCAGAGAGACACTGAGAGACCTGAGACACCTGAGACGCGGGACGCAGAGGAACTTGGAGAGACGCAGAGAGACGCAGAGAGACTAGGAACAGAGACGAGGTAACATGCGAGACGCGGAGACACTCGGAGCACAGACCTGGACAGACGTGGACAGACGCGGTGAGATGCAGAGTGGTGTTGGGGTTGAGACACGCAATAGTGTCGCGGTGAGCTGCAGAGTAGTGTCGCGGTGAGACGCAGAACAGTGTCGCAATGAGACATGGAGAAGTGTTGCGGTGAGACGCGGAATAGTGACGTGGAGAGATGCGGGACATCCGGGGCCAAGTTTCTACCGGAGATCGGAGGCGTCAGTGAAAACAGCAGACGAGCACCACTGTGAGGCGAATTGGCACACAGCAGAGGGGTGGAGATCACGACCCTGCAGCTCGTCTGATGTAACCATGGAGGAGGAAGCAGCTATCCAGCCTCTCTAGCATTCTCTCTAAGACAGGTGTATCTTGCAATGTAAAAAAGATCAAATCTTTGGTGCACTGGGCTCAGAAGGAGGGTTTTCTGAAGGAAATCCCTCTAATGTTTAGCCCAGATGAGTGGCGGCATGTAGGAGATCACTTATGGGATAAAGCCATCTCAAGTGGAAAGCTAGATAAAGATGTAAGTGAGATGTGGTGCACAGTGATTAATGTGCTGCGCATCATGAAAACCGAACAGCAGCTGGCGATGGTGGTGGCGCAAACTTTGTCAGTACCGTCTGGGACTGACAGAATGCTGAGTGCAAAATCTGAGACCTCAGAAACGCGGTGGGCACGATTCTTTTCGTCGGTTCCTGCACCCACCCTGGTTCGGGGTATGACCTCTTCAATAAAGGAATAATCGGCAGAAGTAACTAAGGGACTATCGGAGCAGAGTGCTGATGGGGAGTGAGGGCTGCCCTTCCCACCCTCTGCGCCGAAAAATCTTGATGAAGCTGCGCTGCCAGCATCCGTGCTGCTACCAGGCAGCAATAAATCTACTTGGGATGCTTAGCCAATGAGAGGCGCAGCAGCAGCTTCTGAAAATCGACCTTCAGTGGAGGAGCTGTTCCAAGAACTCTTAGAGAAATTGGAGAACTTAAAAATTAAGGATTCGGAGGAGCTTCCTCTCTCGTCTGCCCCACCGGAGCCAACTCCCTCATTATCCGTCGCTACAACACTGTCGGCACCAAGGAGGGACAGGTGCTCCGACATCATATGTCATACCATCATAGAAGGGCATTGGCTTGCTACATCCTTGGCCTGCCCTATTATTATCGACCTGTGCAAGGCACTGTGTCGTGGTAGCCGCATGACTGGAAGCTTTTACAACAAGCTCGAAAAACAGTTATGGACTACGGTTTACAATCCCAGGCGGCTCGACAGATAATTCAATGGATTTTTCAGGCAGAACTAATGTGTCCACTTGACTGTCAAAACTTGGTGTGTTTATTGTTAACTCCTTCCCAATTGTTATTGTTTGAAAGGGAATGGTTGCGGTTGGCGTAGGCAAAAGCGAGTCGACTGCGTCAACCAGGGGAACCTCTGTATGGGATTACTGCAGAGATGTTAACAGGGACGGGTCCTTATCTCAATACCCAGGTTTAGCTGCAGTTCCCCGTGATTATTCACCAAACAGCTGCACAGCTCGCACTGAGGGCTCTTCTTAGTCTCCCAGGGGAAAAGAAAGTGTTATAAATTAGACCGCACAATTTACTGGTCTATTGAAATTATTTTATTAATCAAGTAAGCAGATACAAGCAAAACAGCGCTGGGCGGCCAGGGAGTCCATGCTCCACCAATGGTGCGCAACTAACCCCCCTCAGTCCCTTCTTCTTATAGTCTAGCAGTTCCAGTTGTTTGTCTGCTACGTTGCCACATCCTGGTATATTCTGCGGCTGCGCACGCTGTTGCTAGGGGGTCGTGAAGATGAAGGCCGTAGTCTTCCTCCACGAATTGGTCTCCCTTTTCTCCTTATATGGTATTAAGTCCATCTCTCAGGTCATGCCCTGAGGACGTTGTAAAACCTACTTGGCGACTTAAGCAAGAGGCAGATTGCAATCTCTAACTTAATCAGGGAGCTATCATGGTCCATTGTTTTATCACAATAGGTTACAACATGTATGCAACCTTCCCCCAGTCTCTGCCCTGAATCAAGGCCGAAGGGCAGAAGTTCCCCTTACAATCCCTTTTACAATGAACAAACTTCACTTATTCTATAACAGAAAGCACCTCCATTCGCATCAGTATAACAGGCCCCTGGGGAACCATATGCTAAATTTATCGATCGGTTGTGGGCAGCAATTCCTGATCATCCTGATCTAACAGTGGAGTCTAAAAGCAGTATGTTTAAAATGCTTGCGTTTGATAATGCAAACCCCAAAACTCAAAACATCTTAGTTACACTGCCGAGAACCACACCCGTAGAAGAGATATTGGAAAGAGTAGACAGAGTTGATCAGTCCAGGTAAGCAGCTGTGGTGGCACAGGCTGTAAAAGACTGTCAGAGCTTTGCTTTTACGGTACCCTCCATTAACAAACAGGCCCCGGCAAAGCGCTATGAATGGCTAGCGCTTCCGCAGGGGATGAAGAATTCCCCTACATTATGTCAATTATATGTAGCCTGGGCATTAGAACCAATTTGGACAGCGTGGTGTGACGTAATTATTTACCATTATATGGATAACATTCTGTTTTGTAGTCCAAAATGCTTCCAGGATTCACATTTAAAGTTTATTCGGGATACAATGGAAGCAAAAGGGTTGAAGATAGCCCCAGAGAAGGTTCAACGGAAACAGCCATGGCTATACTTGGGATGGAACATATCAGACTCCACTATTTGTCCACAGATAGTTGATATATCTATGGTGTTACATAATTTGACAGATGTACAAATGTTCCTGGGTAATATTCAGTGCGGTCGCCACATTGTACAGATTACTAATGATGACTTAGCTATATTACTACCTTTATTGCAGGGCAGGAATGCAGAGCAGCAGATTACACTAACAAATGGCCAACGGCAGGCTCTTTCACAAATAGCTTCTAAGGTTGCAGCTGGCGCTGCTTGCAGACGTATAGCACAAGTTGCACTCTCCTTCCTAATTAGCAATCATGTGTCTCATCCATTTGTGGTGCTTGGTCAGTGGCAAAAAGAAAAGGGGGAGAGTAAGGGACGCCAAAGACAGAAACAGTATCAGGAGGATGCCACTGACATTAACAGCACTGGGAATAGGAATGGCATAAATGAAACAGGTGATAACAAGGGTGGAATGATAGGGCAGCATTTTTGAGTCCTGGAATGGATTTTCCTACCGATTCAGACAAAAATGAGTGTTCAGACACGGGCGGAAGCTATCGCAGAGTTAGTATGTAAGGGTCGCTCTCTGAGTATTGAGATCAGCGGGCAGGAACCAGGAGATATTAGTCTGCCGATGACTCAGGATCATTTGGAATGGTGTTTACTGCAATCCATGCCACTACAAGAAGTTGTGTTAGGTTACCCGGGATTGGTACATTCCCAAACTCCAAAGGAGCCTCTCTGTCAAGTTATAAGATCATATAAATGGCAGGTAGTACCACGGCTTTCCTCCCGACCAGTGGTGGGTCGCACTGTATAGACTGATGCAGTTGCAGTAAGTAAGAAGGCTGTGTGTGTGTGGTACGAGAATGGAAGTTGGGAGAAATACATAATTCTGGAGGAGACAGGGGATTCATTACAAAGATTGGAATTGTCTGCAGTTGTTTGGGCTTGTCAGTGCTGGATGCATGAGCTGTTCAATATCGTGGACCAGGGTTAGGTTTGGGTATTAATCCACGGGGTGTTAAGGCACTTGAGGTATGGCAAATGGATGTTACACATGTACCAGAATTTGGTACTAAAAGATATGTGCATGTGAGTATTGATACTTTTTCGAGATTCATATGGGCAACGGCGCAGGGGGGAGAAAAATCACTCCATGTGTGCAGACATCTGACGGTGTGTTTTGCTGTTATGGGAGTGCCACAGCAGATCCAGATGGACAATGGTCTTGTGTATGTTAGAAAAGGTTAGAAAATTTATGAAAATGTGGGGAGTAAAGCATGTCACAGGTGTTCCAGTCAAGGATGTGGTCTACCTTGACTTCAGCAAGGCTTTTGACACCATCTCCCACAGCATTCTCCTCAAGAAACTGGCTGCTCTTGGCTTGGACTGGCGCACGCTTCGTTGGGTTAGAAACTGGCTGGATAGCCGGGCCCAAAGAGTCGTGGTGAATGGAGTCAAGTCCAGTTGGAGGCCAGTCACTAGTGGCGTTCCCCAGGGCTTGGTGCTGGGGCCGGTCCTCTTTAATATCTTCATCAGTGATCTGGACGAGGGCATTGAGAACACCGTCAGTAAGTTTGCAGATGTCGCCAAGCTAGGTGCGTGTGTCGATCTGCTTGAGGGTAGGAAGGCTCTGCAGGAGGATCTGGATAGGCTGCACCGATGGGCTGAGGTCAACTGCATGAAGTTTAACAAGGCCAAGTGCCGGGTCCTGCACCTGGGGCGCAATAACCCCAAGCAGAGCTACAGGCTGGGAGATGAGTGGTTGGAGAGACTCTGGCAGAGAAGGACCTGGGAGTGATGGTTGATAGTCGGCTGAATATGAGCCAGCAGTGTGCTCAGGTGGCCAAGAAGGCCAACAGCATCCTGGCTTGCATAAGAAACAGTGTGACCAGCAGGGCTAGGGAGGTGATCGTCCCCCTGTACTTGGCTCTGGTGTGGCCGCACCTCGAGTTCTGTGTTCAGTTTTGGGCCCCTCGCTACAAGAAGGACATGGAGGTACTTGAGCAGGTCCAGAGAAGGGCGACGAAGCTGGTGAGGGGCCTGGAGAACAAGTCCTATGAGGAGCGGCTGAGGGAGCTGGGCTTGTTCAGCCTGGAGAAGAGGAGGCTCAGGGGCGACCTTATTGCTCTCTACAGATACCTTAAAGGAGGCTGTAGAGTGGTGGGGGTTGGTCTGTTCTCCCACGTGCCTGGTGACAGGACGAGGGGGAATGGGATTAAGTTGTGCCAGGGGAGTTTTAGGCTGGATGTTAGGAAGAACATCTTTACCGAAAGGGTTGTTAGGCATTGGAACAGGCTGCCCAGGGAAGTGGTGGAGTCACCATCCCTGGAAGTCTTTAAAAGACGTTTAGATGTAGAGCTTAGGGATATGGTTTAGTGGGGACTGTTAGTGTTAAGTCAGAGGTTGGACCCGATGATCTTGAGGTCTCTTCCAACCTAGAAATTCTGTGATTCTGTGATTCCATGTTCTCCCACAGGCCAAGCGATTGTCAAACGATCACATCAGGTTTTAAAGGAACAATTAGCGAGATTAAAAGATATCATGGTGGCATGAGGCACGGGATATTTTTCCAGCCATCCGGTGGTTGCTTCCACCATTGTAAGTACATGGCGCTTGCCATTGCGAGTTTGAGGGAGTGTGATGTAATCAATCTGCCAGGCCTCTCCATATTTATATTTCAGCCATCGTCCTCCATACCAAAGAGGCTTTGACCGCTTGGCTTGCTTGATTGCAGCACACGTTTCACAGTCATGAATAACCTGTGCTATAGCGTCCATGGTCAGGTCCACCCCTCGATCACGAGCCCATCTGTATGTTGCATCTCTACCTTGATGGCCTGACGTGTCATGGGCCCATCGGGCTATAAATAATTCACCTTTATGCTGCCAATCCAGGTCCACCTGAGCTACTTCAATCTTAACAGCCTGATCCACCTGCTGGTTGTTTTGATGTTTTTCAGTGGCCCAATTCTTGGGCACATGAGCATCTACGTGGTGTACCTTTACAGCCAGGTTGTCTACCCGAGCAGCAATATCTTGCCACAATGCAGCAGCCCAGGTGTGTTTTCCCCTGCGCTGCCAGTTGTTTTGCTTCCATTGCTGTAACCATCCCCACAGGGCATTTGCTACCATCCATGAATCGGTGTAGAGATAGAGAACTGGCCATTTTTCTTGTTCAGCAATGTCTAAAGCCAGCTGAATGGCCTTCACTTCTGCAAACTGACTCGATTCACCTTCTCCCTCAGCAGCTTCTGCAACTCGTCGTGTAGGACTCCATACAGCAGCCTTCCATCTCCGATGCTTCCCCACAATACGACAGGACCCATCGGTGAACAGGGCATATATTTTCTCATTCTCTGGTAACTGGTTGTACAGTGGGGCTTCTTCAGCACGACCCACCTCCTCCTCTGATGATATCCCAAAGTATTTGCCTTCTGGCCAGTCCATAATCACTTCCAATATTCCTGGGTGACTGGGGTTTCCTATTTGAGCCCGCGGAGTAATCAGTGCAACCCACTTGCTCCATGTAGCGTCAGTTGCATGATGTGTAGAGGAGACCCTTCCTTTGAACATCCAGCCTAGTACTGGCAATCGGGGTGCTAGGAGGAGCTGCGCTTCAGTACTGACCACCTCCGAAGCAGATCAAACTCCTTTGTATGCTGCCAGTATCTCCTTTTCAGTTGGAGTATAGCGCGCCTCAGATCCTCTGTATCCCCGACTCCAAAACCCCAGGGGCCGACCTCGAGTGTCCCCAGGTTCTTTCTGCCTGAGGCTCCAGGTGGGGCCGTTCTCCCCGGCTGCAGTGTAGAGCACATTCTTTACATCTGGTCCTGTTCGAACTGGCCCAAGGGCTACTGCATGAACTGTTTCCTGCTTGATTTGTTCAAAGGCTTGTCGTTGCTCAGGGCCCCATTCAAAATCATTCTTCTAACGGGTTACTTGGTAGAGAGGGTTTACAATCAGACTGTAATTTGGGATGTGCATTCTCCAAAACCCCACGACACCTAGGAAAGTGTGTGTTTCTTTTTTGCTAGTTGGTGGAGACATAGCTGTTATTTTGTTGATCACATCCATTGGGATTTGAGGACGTCCATCTTGCCATTTTATTCCTAAAAACTGGATCTCTCGTGCAGGTCCTTTGACTTGATTTTGTTTTATGGCAAAACCGGCTTTCAGAAGGATTTGGACTATTTTCTTCCCTTTCTCAAAAACTTCCTCTGCTGTGTCACCCCACACAATAATGTCATCGATGTATTGCAGGTGTTCAGGAGCTTCCCCCTGCTCTAGCGCAGACTGGATCAGCCCATGGCAAATGGTAGGGCTGTGTTTCCACCCCTGGGGCAGCCAATTCCAAGTATATTGGACTCCCCTCCAAGTGAAAGCAAATTGTGGCCTGCACTCTGCTGCTAGAGGGATGGAGAAAAATGCATTAGCGATATCAATTGTGGCGTACCACTTGGCTGCCTTCGATTCAAGTTCGTACTGAAGTTCCAGCATGTCCGGCACTGCAGCACTCAGTGGTGGCGTGACTTCGTTCAGGCCACGATAGTCTACTGTTAGTCTCCACTCGCCATTATACTTTCACACTGGCCATATGGGACTATTGAAAGGTGAATGAGTCTTGCAGATCACTCCTTGGGTCTCCAATTGACGAATTAGCTTATGGATGGGAATCAGGGAGTCTCAGTTAGTGTGATATTGCTGCCGGTGCACAGTTGTGGTAGCGATTGGTACTTGCTGTTCTTCGACCCTTCGCAACCCCACAACAGAGGGGTCCTCTGAGAGACCAGGCAAGGTAGATAATTGTTTAATGCCCTCTGTCTCTAAGGCAGCTATACCGAAAGCCCACCAGAACCCTTTTGGGTCCTTGAAATATCCTCTTCTTAGACAGTCTATGCCAAGGATACATGGAGCATCCGGGCCAGTCACAATGCGGTGCTTTTCCCACTCATTCCCAGTCAGACTCACTTCAGCCTCCAATACAGTCAACTGCTGAGATCCCCCTGTCACTCCATAAATACAGATGGGCTCTGGCCCTTTATATCTCGATGGCATTACAGTACATTGTGCACCAGTGTCTACTAAAGCCTTATACTTCTGTGCGTCTGACGTGCCAGGCCATCGAATCCACACAGTCCAATAAACTCGATTGTCCCTTTCCTCCCCCTGTCTGGAGGCAGGGCCCCCTTAACCCTGGTCAGAATCTTCTTCGTTTCTGTGTTTGAAGGACTGTCTGCTGGAAGATGGAGCAGCAAACTTTTCAGAGAACCCCTTTTTCCCGATTGTTTTCTTTTGCAACTCACGTACCCGTGCCTCTAGGGTCGCGGTAGATTTTCCATCCCATTTTATCATGTCCTCTCCATGGTCTCGTAAGTAAAACCACAGGGTGGCACGGGGTGAGTACCCACCATATCGTCTTCCTTGTGTGGATGAACGCCTACCCCTGATAGCTGAGACACTGCTTTGTACAGGTGCGGAGGAGAATAATCTCTCTTCAAGTTGGTGAACCTTTTCAGAAAGTTTCTCCCAAGTGTTCTCTTTTGGTCGGTGGACACTGGTTGGTTCAGGTGGGGAGGAAGATAGATTCTCTTCCAGTTGGTGAACCTTTTCAGAAAGTTTCTCCACAGCTGAGACGCAGGCCTGTAAGGAAGAGGAGAGAGTTTCTTCGTACTGCCGGAGTTGCTTAGCCACTTCATCCACTGTGGGTTCCTCATCCTCTTTCCAGGCCATTATTGCCAATGAGCTGGCATATGATGATGGTGCACTCCGTACAAACTTCCGCCACATGGGTCGTGTACACCTGACTTCATCTGGATCTTTGGATGTTTGTCCGAGGTCTGGATCCTCATAAATCACTTCCCGTACGGCTAATTCTCTCAGGTGCTGGATTCCCTTCTCCATAGTGGTCCACTTGCCTGGTAGACATACAAGTTCTTCCTTGAAGGGATACCTTTCCCTCACAGCTGAGAGGAGACGCCTCCAGAGGCTGTGAGATTGTGCTCCATCTGCAATTGCTTGGTCAATGCCTGCGTCTCTAGCAGGGGATCCCAGCCGCCTGGCTTCCCTGCCGTCCCAGAGAAGATAAACAATATGAGAGAGAGTACATACGGAAAATAATGTGCTATAATACTCAATTTGGAAAACAGGCGCAGCAGAGTTGAGATTAAAACAATCAGCATTATGACAAGTGACTATTAAGCAGGTCTAATACTTATACCAATTTTAGTTTAACACACTCTGGTCAGATCTGCCGTTATCTCAACCTTTCGAGCCCCACGTTGGGCGCCAAAAAGACTGTCGTGGTTTAGCCCGTCCGGCAGCCAAACACCACGCAGCCGTTCGCTCACCCTCCCCCCTCCCTCTCTGGGATGGGGGAGAGAAATGGAAAGTGAAGCCCGTGAGTTGAGATAAAGACAGTTTAATAAGACAGGAAAATAATAATAATAATAATAATAATAATAGTAATAATAATAGTATTACTACTAATAATGTGTACAAAGAAGTGATGCACAATGCAATTGCTCACCACCCGCTGACCGATGCCCAGCCTAACCCCGAGCAGTCCAGTCCCCTCCCCCGGCTAGCCACCCCTATATATTGTTTACCATGACGTCAGATGGTATGGAAACCACGTCAGAAACGTGTGGTTTGCCAGATAGTGAGGGAGCTGCGGGCTCCTTTACTGATCCTTCTGCTACACCATGGGCCCCTGCACTGCTACTGCCATCGCAGGCCTTTGATGTTATGCCCCCTTTTGACCTGGACGTGCCTTTTGACCCAGGCCCTATTGGCCTTGAAAAGGAGATGGATATGTTTTTCTTCATTCCGGGAAGAATGGGATACATAAGGCCTGAAGACCGAGGTGCGTGACAAAGCAAGACATATTGTTCAAAGGGAATGGAAAACGGAGACTTGTTTGTAATCAAGAAAAGGAAAGGAAAATGGAGACTGTTAAGTCATGGAACTTAAAGGATTGTTTGTTACCTTTTCTGATTGTACAAATGTATAGGCATACTCGGGTTTAGTATGTAAAAGGAATGTTCTATATATTTAGAATGTTTGATGTTTGTGTGTGCTTGTTGGTGGAGCATAGACTCCCTGCACACCCAGTGCTGTTTACTTGCCTTTTATACCTTTTATAAATATTTCTTTTGTGAATATTACTAAATTCAGGTTGAATTGAGACTTCATTTATAACATATAGGTGTATTGGGAAATTTCATGCATATATAACTCTTTACTGCATATAACCGCAGCAAGTTGCCATGTTAGGCGCACACGACTTTCTTTGGTGGGACTACCCCTGTAATAAACATGCCTACTTTACAATCTTACCGATTGTGGAGTCAGTTTTCCATGAGTCAGAGTGCTATAAGCAAAAGAATTTGCTTAGGATAAAGAAAAATGGGGACTCGAGACAGGGAACAAGATAAAGGATGTTGATTCCTAGGTCTTAGCTAGCACAATTGTATGTTAAAGACCCCAAAGATAAGGGAGTAAAAGACTGTATGCATAGATAATGGAACCAGCAAGAACTGGCTTGACTGCTGAAGTCTGTCAAAGACAGGAAAGGCCAGAAGATTAGTAGCGAGGAGGACTTCTGTCCTTCATCAAAAGACCACCAGAGTATGCCGGGTGACAACCCAAGGACTCCAGTACGCATGCGAATAGGGGCGGGAACCTACGTAAATGGTTGTTCAGATACCTGATGAATATGTAAGAGATTTATGGGAGATGAAATGAACATGCATTTATCCCACTAATATAAGCGCACTGCCAGTAACCCTTGGTGCGCAAGCTCAGTGGAGTTATCTCCCTTGTGCCCGGCGTGTGTGTGCAGCGCCGAATCACAGAATTTCCTAGGTTGGAAGAGACCTCAAGGTCATCGAGTCCAACCTCCAACCTAACGCTAACAGCCCTCCACTAAACCATATCCCTAAGCTCTACATCTAAACGTCTTTTGAAGACTTCCAGGGATGGTGACTCCACCACTTCCCTGGGCAGCCTGTTCCAGTGCCTCACAACCCTTTCAGTGAAGAAGTTCTTCCTAACATCTAACCTAAAACTCCCCTGGCTAAACATACATGCTTCATAACTATTCCGAGGTTATAGTCTGATTTGCACAAATCAGGGACAATAATAGTAATATTGATTATTATTAATATTATTATATACATATATATGTACAAAACAAGTGATCCTTTTTTTCCTCACACATGTTCTAATGTCATTAAGAAAAGGCAATTTAAAGCTATAGTACTATTTACAGATATAGTGAACCTGACTGTTAATTTCTTTATTTTTTTTAATGTAGACTGTAAATGGTCTTTTGTTCTTGTTTAATCTGGCAGGCAGCTAAGCACCACACAGCCATTCATTCACACACACACCCGGTGGGATGGGAGAGACTTTCTTAGAGGTCTTTTCCAACCTAAATGATTCTATGATTTTACAATTCTATGATTGGCTTCTGTGTGCCTATATGTACTGTTATGGCAACATCACATATTCCCCTAATTGTATCTGTTTATTAAAAGATGTGTTAGTGCCACAATATATATTCCTTACTAGGTACAATACCCAAATGAAGACTGAGTGCTCTTTATTTGTCTTGCAAGAGTAATGCTAAATTTTCTTTAACAGCTTTAGAAAAGAAGTAAAATTCTTTCAAAACTGTGAAAAAAATGCTAAATAATTGTGCAGTATTTTGAGATCTGAATAAAATAAACAAAACTTAGCTGGCTGTTGCAGTTTAGCTCATCAAGCAGCTAAGCACCACGCAGCCATTCACTCACCTGTTCACCCCTCCTCCCCCGTATTGGGATAGCAGAGAGAATTAGGAAAAAAAAAAAAAAAAAAGTAAAAGCTTGTGGGTTGAGGTTAAGACATTAGGACAGAAAAGAAATGTTATAAATGAAGATACAGCTCAATCTGTGTTGCAGGAAGAATGGCTGAAAACATGACAGACACCAGTATGGTCACAGAATCACAGAATTTCTAGGTTGGAAGAGACCTCAAGATCATCGGGTCCAACCTCTGACCTAACGCTAACAGTCCCCACTAAACCATATCCCTAAGCTCTACAGTCCCCACTAAACCATATCCCTAAGCTCTACATCTAAATGTCTTTTAAAGACTTCCAGGGATGGCGACTCCACCACTTCCCTGGGCAGCCTGTTCCAATGTCTAACAACCCTTTCGGTAAAGAAGTTCTTCCTAACATCCAGCCTAAAACTCCCCTGGCGCAACTTAAGCCCATTCCCCCTCGTCCTGTCACCAGGCATGTGGGAGAATAGACCAACCCCCACCTCGCTACAGCCTCCTTTAAGGTATCTGTAGAGAGCAATAAGGTCACCCCTGAGCCTCCTTTTCTCCAGGCTGAACAAGCCCAGCTCCCTCAGCCGCTCCTCGTAGGACTTGTTCTCCAGGCCCCTCACCAGCTTCGTCGCCCTTCTCTGGTCAGGAAAATAATAATAATAATAATAATAATAATAATAATAATAATAATAATAATAATAATAATAATAATAATACAATGATGATAATAGTACTACTACTAATAATGTGCACAAACAAGTGATGCACAGTGCAATTGCTCACCACCCGCTGACCGATGCCCAGCCTAACCCCGAGCAGTCCGGCGCCCCTCCCCCGGCTAGCCACCCCTATATATTGTTTACCATGACGTCAGATGGTATGGAATAGCCCTTTGGCTAGTTTGGGTCACCTATCCTCGGTCTGTCCCCTCCCAGCTCTTACTGCACCCCCAGCCTGCCTGTTGGCAGGATAGAGCAAGAAGCTGAGACATCCTTGGCTTGGTATAAGCACTGCTCTGCAACAATTAAAACATCAGGGTGTTATCAGCACTCTTCTCATCCTAAGCCTAAACATAGCATTCTACCAGCTACTAGGAAGAAAATCAACTCTGTTCTAACTGAAACCAGGACAACTATACACCAGTGTATCCTAAAATCTTATACTGTGTGTCTTACTTGCCAGGCCACTGAATGCACACAGTCCAATAAACCCGATTGTCCCTTTCCTCCCCCTGGCTGGAGGCAGGGCCCCTCTAATCCTGGTCATAATATTCATTACTGTGGCTGAGGGATTGCCCGCTGGAAATTGGAGCAACAAGTTATTCAGAGAACCCCCCTTTTGCGATTGTTTTTCCTTGCAACTCACGTACCCATGCCTCTAGGGTCGAGGTAGATTTTCCATCCCATTTTCTCATGTCCTCTCCATGGTCACGTAGGTAAAACCACAGGGTGGCATGGGGTGTGTACCCACTATATCGTCTTCCTTGAACAGAAGGACGCTTACCCCTGATAGCTGAGACACTGCTTTGTACAGGTGGGGAGGAAGATAGATTCTCTTTGAGTTGGTGGACCTCTTCAGAAAGTTTCTCCAGAGTATTCTCTTTGAAGTGGTGGCACTCTTGAGAAAGTTTTTCCACAGATGAGACGCAGGCCTGTAGGGAAGAGGAAAGACTTTCTTCATACTGCCGGAGTTGTTTAGTCAATTTATCCACCATGGCTTCCTTATGGTCTTTCCATGTCATTACTGCCAGTGAGCTGGCATATGATGATGATGCACTCCGTACAAACTTCTGCCACATAGGTCATGTACACTTGACTTCACCTGGATCTTTGGATAGCTGGTCATTGTCTAGGTCATCATAAATCACCTCCAGCTTGGCTAATTCCCTTAGGTACTGGATACCTCTCTCCATGGTGGTCCACTTGCCTGGTTGACATACAAGACCTTCCTGGATGGGATACCTTTTCTTCACACCTGACAGGAGATGCCTCCGGAGGGTGAAGATTTGTCCTCCTTTCTCAGTTGCTTTGTCAATGCCTGCGTCCCTAGCAAGGCATCCCAGCTGCCTGGCTTCCCTGCCCTCTAATTCCACACAATTGGCTCTGGTGTCCCAGCACCGGAGCAGCCAGGTGACAAGGTGCTCACCTGGACATCGACTGAAATCTTTTCACATATCTCGTTGCTCACACTGGTATAGGCCTCGGGTAGTTATTGATGCTCTTATGATATCTTCCTCTTCATCTTCCTGTTCGTCAGATGGTCCAGCCACTTTGGAGTAGCCTGCCTTGTCTTCTTCTTCCTCCCTAGTCTGAGTAGGAGTTCCTCTGTGTTCTAAATGACCTGACTTTCTCATCCATTGTTTCATCTTGGAAACAGGGACAACTGACACCGGCACAGTCTGTTCCCTGGCCTAGCCTTGCAGCCTGTCACATGAGTTGGAAAAGATGCAAGGCGCATCACAGGGGTTGGAACAGCTGCAGGGCCTGTCACAGGGGTTGGAACGACCACTGGGCCCATCACAGGGGTTGGAGTGGCCACTGGGGTTGGAGTGGCCACTGGGGTTGGAGCTGCTGGACAGTCTGTCATACGGCTTGGAGTGGCTGCTGGGGATGTAGTGTCCACAGGGTCCATTGTAGGGTTTGGAGTGGCCGCTGGGGTTGGAGTGGTCACAGGGCCCGTTGCAGGGGTTGGAGTGGCCACAGGACTTGGAGTGGCCGCAGGGTATGTCACTGGGGTTATAGTGGTGTCGATTGCAGCTTGGTAAGCATAGGCAAAGCCCCAGCACGTTGCAGTGATTTTTGTATCTCTGGTATTTCCAGGGTGATGACACACCTTTTTCGAGCATTCTATGAGTTTTCTAGGATTTCACAGTTGTTCAGGGGTGAATTTTCAAAGCACTTGAGGCGCTCAGTGCTCTAGATGCCTTACCATATCCTCCCACACTCCCTGCCACTCATAACTATCCTGCCTCATGACAGATCTCTGGATGGCATTCCTAAGTAGTTGTTTAACCTTAAACAAAATCTGAAGCGCATTCAGGAGACATAACACTAACAACATGCTGGTCTGAACATTCCAAGGATATTCAAAGTCTTGAAGAGCTATTGTAACTATCCTGGAGGAGAAGAGGGGGGTGAAGGAGAAAGGAAGAGTGAACAAGTAGGAAAAGAACATCTCCCCCTGTCATCTCAATAGATTGGCTCCCTGAAGAAAAAAGGTAGTAGGTGTAATTGTTAATAGTTTCTGAGATATGGTTTCCAAAGTATGGAGTTGACAGCAATGCTGAGTACAAATACCAGATTAGTCTCATAACCAGCAATTTGATCATATCATAAGCCAATGTTACACCGTACAGTAAATTAATAATCATAAGCAAGCCCCCAGAAGTGATAAGCAGCACGGCAGGGAACACATACAGTAAGTAATGTGCTATATAACTCAATCTGGAAAACAGGCACAGCAGACCTGAGATCAAAGCAATCAACATTGTGACTAGCAACAACTAAGTGAATATAATGCTTATATCAATTTTGTTTTAACATGCTCATGCACTTCAGCCTCCAATACAGTTAACTGCTGGGATCCCTCTGTCACTCCAGAAATACAGATGGCTTCTGTGCCTTTATAGATTGATGGCGTTAGGGTGCACTGTGCACCAGTGTCCAATAGAGCCTTATAAAAATAAAATTGGTGTAGTTGGCAGGATTGCCATGGATAAACTTCTGCAAAAATATGTGTGCACCATCTAAAGCAGGAATAGAAAGGGCACGAAATTTTAGAAAGGTAAAGGCAAAGGAATTGCTTGTGCAGTATTGGTGGCTGGCTTATTTTGCATGCAAAGGGAAATTAGAAAATCCCCTCCCCATGAAACAACTGAAGTTGTAGAATATGCTGCGTTAAAATCAGAAAATGAAATGCTGAAAACATCACTGGCCTTTCAAAATGAAAATTGAGAGGAATAGAAATTAGGGAACATAAAATGGTCTCAGATGAACAGTGAGAAAAGCAACTACGGAAAAAAATTAGATTTATTGCTAAATAAGATGCCATCTTTGGTCTCTGCTAAACAAATCTGCAAATTAATACACTCTGCAAATCCTGAAACATAGGATGGAGACATCTGGTATGATAACGATAGCAATGAACTGCTGGGAGATTTAGATTATGATCTTACCCTGGAACCTCTACCTATATGACTATTAATCAAAACCAAAATTGCAAACGAAGGAGATGACAATGTTCATACTACAGTATGAACTATACCATTTTCTCCGGCTGAATTAACAAAGTTGAAGGAAAAGTATTCTAGGCCCCCAGAGGAATCTGAGACGGGATATGTGTGGTGATTCTGCCTTTCTGGGGCGGGGGTGGAGTGGGGGGGGACAGGATGACACACGACAGGAACAAATCCTCTTAAGTGAGGAAGAGGCAGGAGGCTATTGGGGCCCTGGACTGTTTTTAACAATTGCACCAGGTGATCAAAACTACTCATTGACTACACAAGCTGTCTATTGGGATGGTGGCATAGACCCACAAGAAAGAGGAAATCCCCTTGTTATTAAGACATCAGGGTTCTCTGATTCGGCTGTGTCTATGCAAAAAGCAGCCTGCATACAAGTGATATATGAGAGGGATGTGTTAAGGCAGTACTCTGACAGCAGCTGTACATTTGGGCATTGATGGGGTGGTATCAGTCATGGAAAAAGAGGTATTATCACTCGCACGCATTCCCCTTACAATTCTTGTCTGTCCGGTGAAAAAGTTGAATGGACAATAGCAGGTTTTGGTTGATTATAGGCTATGGAATGCTAATACAGCACCTTTAACTGATGCTGTGCCAAATATTGAGGAATTGATAACCCAAATTAAGGGAACATCACACCCATGGATGAAAAATTTAGGCATTAAAGATATGTTTTTCATGATTACGCTCCAGCAACATGATAAGGCTCAATTTGCCTTTACTTAGAAAGGGATACAGTATACCTTTAATGGGCTGCCTCAAGGATATAAACACTTCCCTATTATTGCTCACAATGCCTTGGCAAAGGTTTTAACAGAAATCCCCAGCCTGCCAGGCACTGTAATATATCAATACATTCATAGGAGGGAAAAATGTAGACAGAGTCAGACACGCCATGGAAGCTATACCTTCCATATACCTTCCACCTAGGAATTAAGTGGAAATTTCACACTCCTTGGCATCTTTCCTCTTCTGGAAGGGTGGAGCGGATCAGACAGTAAAGAAGCAATTGACTGTGTTCTGGAAACTCATCTCCCCTGGGTGAAATGCTTACTTTTGGCACTTCTTCGAACTGAAACTGCGCCAAGGAAAGGCATGGGAGTTTCACCATATGAAATATTATTTAGGTTGCTGTATATCTAATAACAATATTAATGTATATCTAATGTAATAATAATATCATTATAATAATGTATAATAATGATAATGATAATAATAATGTATATCTAATAATAATATAATTAGATTGCTGTACCTGGACAAAGGGAATGAATTACCTCAATTTGAGACAAAAGATGCTTTTCTTAAGAACTATATACTCGGGCTGTCGTCCTCTTTGTCTTCTCTCAGAACCTGTGGATCATTAGCTCAAACCCCACCCTTGGAAGCTCTGATCCATCCATTCCGAGAAGGAGATTGGTATCTGATGCGAACATGGAGAGAATCGAAGCTGCAACCTGAGCGGGACGGACTGTTCCAAGTGCTCCTGACTATTGAGATGACAGTAAGAATGGCTGAGAAAGGGTGGACTCATTACGTCCAGGTAAAAGCATTGGTTAACCCTGATACTTGAGAGACTGCATTAACAAAGACTTTTAAGGTTAAAACTATTAAAACTAACTATTGTAAACCTTTAACTTCTCCTTAGAAGAATTCTTAATGAATTAATGAGTAAAAGGGATTGAATTACACAGAATTGGAGTGTTTCCAGGGAACACTCTCTGGAAGTGGGAGAAAGGGGAGTATTTAATCTCCGCCAGAAGAATCCTTATTAGGTTGAGATTTTTATTGTTTTTCTTAATTATTATTTCTTAATTATTATAGGGGTGTATATATACATAGAAATGATGTATTTTTAGATTATCTTAGTAAAACCTATTCTCAATGGATTAGTGATAGGATGGAGGGAAAAATCAGCATTTCCAATTAATCCAGAACATCTCTCGAGTTCTATCTTGAAATAATTGTTGGATTTGCACCCAGATGCCTAGAAAGACTGAAAAGGCCTTGTCCCTGATTGCTATTTCCAGCAGCCACTGTGTCCGGATTCTCCAGATTTCTAAAAATGATGAATCATACTCAGTCCCAGGAAGGAACAGATTTTGAAGTTGAGCTCCCTGTACATAATCCCGTGTTATCAAAGGTGCCTTTTAAACAGCATTGATAGAAACTCAGGGGGCAATAGTACTGACCTTGGGTGTGGAAATACTGTCTATGAAGTAGGGAACAATCCATACTGTACCATTAGCTACGGGAATGCTAATATACATAATGCGCACCAGATACAAGGTGAGAATCCTGTAACCGGATGGCCTGTCTGAAATGGCAAGGGGTGGTACTGGCTATGTGGCCATAAAGCCAGGAAGGTGTTTCCTCTAGGATGGAAGGGAGCTTGCACCCTGGGGGCAATAATTCCAAATGTAACTATTATTGAAGACCCACAAAGCCAAAGCCCCCTTGAGACCACACGCAGAATTAAGCAGACTCCAGATAATCCTCCAGTAAAAAGAAACAGGGCATCTCATAGTTTTGCAAGGTGGTTTTTACCTTGGTTAGGGGTGAGTAAATTTGAAAAAGCTATTGTAAATATCTCAGCTATAACTGAAGAACAAGAAAATAACACTCTGGATGCAGTCCAGGTACTACAAAAGGAGGTAACACGCTTGCAAAAACAGTACTCCAGAATCGAATGGTATTAGATTTATTACTAACCTCACAAGGAGGAGCATACACCGTAATTAATGCTAGTTGCTGTATGTATGTAGATCAAATGGGATGAATTTGACTGATCTTAAAAAAAAATTGGGAAAAAAACTAAATCCTACATAGAGTGGCTCAAGATGACAATTCCTGGGGATTTAGAAACATTTGGGAGAAACTAACTTCATGGTTACTTGAATGGAATTGGCTCAAACAACTATTTTTTGCTATTGTAATAATAATGGCATTGTGCATCTGTCATCCCCCGTGACATCTGAAGAAAAATATTGCGCATTAATGTTGAAAAAAATCAAGAATGGGGGATGTGAAGAGGTGCAAAACCAACGATAAGAGTAAGAAAAGGCCCTGATCTTGGCTATGCCAGATCATATGCTGGGCTCTCGCTTGTGCCTATCAATGACTTTTTAATACTCTTCAGTGACTTCAAGAGGAAGAAAATGCCTCTGGATCTGATCCAACCCCTGCAGTGGGCCCTGCTGACACTCCAACCTCTGGGATAGGCCCTGTGGATGCATCTGAGAACCAACCCATGCCAGTATCTGTTGCCCCTATATGCAAGATGAAACAATAGATGCAAAAGTCAGTAAGGAAAGAAACTAATAAGAAGGGGAAGGAAGAAGAAGAAGGTGAGGCAGGTTACTCCAAAGAAGTGCCATCATAGGAGCAGGAGGATGAAAAGGAAGGTATAAAAGCAGCTATAACCACCCCATCCCTATCACTGGGTGAGCTGTGAGATATGCAAAAAGATTTCAGCCATCGTCCAGACAAGCAGATTGACACCTGGCTGTTGCAGCACTGGGAAAATGGGTCCAATAGCATGGAATTAGACAACAAGGAAGCCAAGTAGGTGGGATCCCTTGCTAGGGAAGAGGGCATTGACAAAGCAATTGGAAAAGGGGCACAAGTCCTCACCCTCTGGAGGTGACTCCTGTCAGGTGTGAAGGAAAGGTATCCCTGCAAGGAAGGTCTTGTATGTCACCCAGGCAAGTGGACCACCATAGAGAAAGGTATCCAATACCCAAGGGTATTAGCTGTGCTAAAGGTGATTTATGATGGCCTAGACAATGACCAGCTATCCAAAGATCCATATGAAGTTGTGTCCACCACCCATGTGGCAGAAGTTTGTACAGAGTGCACCATTGCTATATGCCAACTCATTGGCAGTAATGACCTGGAAAGATGGAGAGGAGCACATGTGGATGAATTGGCTAGCCAACTCCAGAAATACAAAGAGAGTGTCTTCCTTCCCTATGTGCCTGCATCTTGTCTGTGGAGAAACTTTCCCAAGAGGTCTATTAACTCAAAGAGGATATGTCCTTCTCCCCACCTCTACGAACCAGTACCTCAGCTATTAGGCGTAAGCATTCCTCTGCTCAAGGGATAGGATATAGTGGGTACACACCATGTGCCACCCTGTGGTTTTACCTGCACAACCACGGGGGGGACATGAGGAAGTTGGATGGAAAATCTACCTCAGCCCTAGAGGCATGGGTACATGAGTTGCAAGGAAAAGCACTTGCAAAAGGGGGTTCTTCCAGGAAAATGGCTGCTCCTGTTTCTAGTGGGCAGATCTCGAATTAGAGTAGATGGGTTGAGTATATTTCTGGTTATGGTGGAGGGACATTTGATTCACATTTACAAGAAGCAAGTAATGAATTTGACCAGGATTATGACCAGGATTGGAGGGGTCCTGCCTCCAGCCAGGTGGAGGAAAGGGACAACCAGGTTGATAAAACTGCATGGATTCAATGGCTTTTGTCATGTTAAACGGGACTTATCGCAGTTAAACGTTTGCCTGTTTCAAAGCCCTGCTAAGGGCTTTCACTGAGACAGCTTGGTCTTTCTGAGGTCTTTACTAGTTCTCCCGGAGACTCCTCTCTCCTGCCTTAGAACCCCATATCTATTTTTCAGGGGCACTTCAGGGGCAGGGGGGAGACTCCTCCTCCGTCTCTGACCAGAGACAAGACAAGGGTCCACTCTCCCTCGTCCTATGAGCCTATGAAATGTGCTCATTCAGGGCTGCAAGTTTTTTTTCCCTATGCCTTACCTGGATTTAAGGCAGGGCTGTCAGCGTAAAATACCAATTGTCAATCTCCTGCTCAGACTCCTGAGTGCTATGCTGCCTGGTGAGCTCCTCTGGCAACTGAGCCACCTGTTTGAAGAGCTCATCCAGCTGGGCACACTTGCACCCACGACACCCTCATCTGCCTTCAGGCTTTAGGGGGACTTCCAGAGACTGGAGATCCCTGGAACTGAGGGTCTGGGCCACTCTTTAGATCCTCAGGAGGTCTGTGTGTCTTAAATCCACAGGCAGGAGAGAGGAGTCTCCGGGAGAACTAGCAAAGACCTTAGAAAGACCAACCACAAAGGCACAAAGGGTGTGTGAGATATGTTCATCTGATTCGTGTCAGTATGGAACAATGCTAGGGCTGCATGGTATGATGAATGTGACCTTCTGTCTTACATACCCTTGTATAAGCACAAGTCTAAGAAAAACAGAGTGGTTAATGTATATAGTTCTTGTACCTTGCAAAGGAATGTTTTAACAATTTGTGTCAATAGAGAGCAGTTCTGTCTCCGGGTCCTGCACTGGCAATTTAATTCTTCCACAGATGTGGTTTCTTCCCTTTCCTCCCAGTGTCCCAGTCTCCCCCTCATTATAGTCAATTTATCAAATCTTCAGAAATAGTCCTCAAATCCATGAGCCTATTTGCTTTTGTTAGTGATTCCGAACTCTTATTCCTAACAGTTACAGCTTTTTTGCCTTCTTTGTGGTTGATTTAGCACTGCTATAGATGTGACTGGAGTGTCTCTGTGAATGGCCTGTGAGGAATGTTTTAACAATTCGTGAAGTGTCAATAGAGAGCTATTTGTATTTGTATGTTTTTTCTTTGAAGTCTCTGATGTCTGGGGGTTTCAGAACAGCTGCTAACAACTGCTAACTGTTATGACTTCTGAATGGGACACTATGCAAGCCCCTGATATCTGGCCAGGAGATTAAGGAGAAGAAAGAAGCTGAAGGACGGCTAGAAGACAAAACTTGCAGGGGACGCTGTGTAAGCTTTTGACATGCTGCCAAGGAGTACAAAGGGGAAGGACAAGAAAAAAAACCTGAGAGGAAGACTACGAGCCTTCAGCATGAAATACCCCCAGAGACCCCCAGGGGGACCACTGGAGACTGATACACATGCTCCAGTAGGAGGGTTTGGATTCCGGAAACTAATTATAATAACTCGGGTTTTTTTAGAAGTAATAATGAATATGTATCAGCCTAGGAGCATAAAAACCAGCTGCTTGATGTAACTGGTGTGCGTCCTGGTGGAGCGAAGACTCCTGGCACACCCAGCGCTGTTTGCTTACCTCTATTCCTTTAATAAATTGTAAACTTTGATTATAATCCTATTTTGAAGACTGAGCCATTTATTACAGGTGTTAGTCATTGGAGACTCCTCTCTGAGAGGCACTGAGGCTCCCATTTGCCGCCCAGACAATCTCTACAGAGTTTTGATACAACCATGCCCTACTTTTTCAAGTAGGATCAAACAATGCTGTAACAAGGAAACTCCAAAATATCAAAAAGGATTTTATGTCCCTTGGAAAGATGTTGAAGGGATTGGGATTGCAAGTAGCGTTCTGCTCTGTCCTCCCAGTTGGTGACTGGGACCCAGGAAGAAGGAGACAAATGGGCTGAGTGAATGATTGGCTGAGAGGCTGGTGATGTGCCCAGGGTTTTGGGTTCTTTGAACTTGGACACGCTTTTGGAAGGGATTGATTGTGAAGAGTTGCCTCTGAGAGACAACCACAGACAGGTTGCGGGCTTCTTGGTGCAAATTAAAGACCGCATCAATAAACGATAGCTTGTGGTTTGGGTCTACTACAGGCCGCCTGATCAAGGGTAGCCTGTGGATGAGGCATTCTTGCTTCAACTACAAGAAGCATCGCGCTCCCATGCTCTCGTGATGGGGGACTTCCACTACCTGGATGTCTGCTGGGAAAACTGCACAGCAGACTGTAAGCAATCCAGGAGATTCCTAGAGTGCATTGAAGATAACTTCCTGGTCCAGATATTAGACAAATCAATCAGAGAAGAAGTGTTACTGGACCTAGTCCTCACCAACATGGAAGAGCTCATTAAACAGGTCAAGACTGGAAGCAGTCTGGGCTGTAGTGACCATGCCCTGGTTGAGTTTGTGATCTCGAGGGATATGGGCCTGGTGAAGAGCAAAGGCAGGACCTTGAACTTCTCAAGAGCAAACTTCAAGCTATTTAAAGACCTAGTAGATGAGATCCCCTGGAACACCATCCTTAGGGACAAAGGAGGTGAGCAGAGCTGGCAACTCTTTAAGGACGTTTTCCTTGGAGCACAAGAACTCTCCATCCCCCTGTGTAGGAAAGTGGGCAGGGAGGGGAAAAAAACAAGGACCTGCTGGTCAAACTGAGGGGCAAGAAGGAAATGCACAGGCAGGCAGTGGAAGCAGGGAATTTGCTTATCTCTTATCTCTTCAGGGAGACCTCATTGCAACCTTTCAGTACTTAAAGGGGTCTTATAAAAAGATCGAGAAGAACACTTTACTCAGGTAGATAATGATAAGACAAGGGGGAATGGTCTTAAACTAAAACAGGATAGATTTAGACTAAACATTAGAAGGAAATTTTGTCACTGTAAGGGTAGTGAGGCACTGGAACAGGTTGCCCAGAGAAGTTGTGGATGCCCCATCCCTTGAGGTGTTCAAGGCCAGGCTGGATGGGGCCTTGGCCAACCTGATCTAGTGGGTGGCATCCCTGCCTATGGCAGGAGGTTTGGAGTTAGATGATCTTTAAGGTCCCTTCCAACCCAAGCCATTTTATTATTCTGTGACTGGGAGCTGTCAAATGTGTTCCCAATTTTCAAGAAGGGCAAGAAATAAAATCCTGGCAATTACAGGACTGTCAGTCTCACTCTAGTGCTTGGTAAAATTATGGAGAAGATTATTCTGGGAGTTATTGAAAAACACCTAAAGGACAACGCAGTCATTGGTCAGAGCCAACATGGGTTCACTAGGGGAAGGTTGTGTCTAACAAACTTAATTTCCTTCTACGACAAGATCACCCAGCTAGTTGACCAAAGGAAGACAGTCAATGTAATCTTTCTGGATTTCAGTAAAGCTGAAAGTAAAGCTCACAGTATCCTTCTGGACAAAATGGCCAGAATCCAGTTAGATAAAAGCATAATAAGATGGGTGAACAATTGGCTGATGGGTCTGGCCCAGAGGGTTATTGTAAATGGGGTTACATCAGGCTGGTGACCTGTCACTAGTGGGATTCCCCAGCTCTCCATTTTAAGACCAGTCCTCTTCAATGTTTTCAAAACAATTTGGATGAAGAACTTGAAGGTTTTCTGTGCAAGTTCACAGATGACACTAAATTGGGTGGAGCTGTTGACTCCGTCGAGGGTAGTGAGGCCTTGCAGAAAGATCTGGACAAATTAGAGAGCTGGGCAATCACCAACAACGCGAAGTTTAACAAGAGCAAGTGATGGATTTTGCACCTGGGAAGGGGCAACCCTGGTTATACGTACAGACTGAGGGACGAGATGCTGGAGAGCAGCCCCACAGAAAGGGATCTGGGGGTTTTGATCAACAGCAAGCTGAACATGAGCCAGCAGTGTGCCTTGGCAGCCAGGAGGGCCAACCAAACCCTGGTCCTTTGGGAACCCAGGAGTTGGACTCAGTGATCCTTGTGGGTCCCTTCCAACTCAGGTATTCTATGATTTTATGAAACCTGCAACAGCAAGTGGCATGTACTTACAATGGTGGAAGCAACCACCGGATGGCTGGAAACATACCCTGTGCCCCATGCCACCACCCAGAACACTATTCTGGGCTTTGAAAAACAAGTCTTATGGTGACATGGCACCCCAGAAAGAATTGAGTCAGACAAGAGCTCTCATTTCTGAAACATCCTCATAGACACCTGGTCCAAAGAGCATAGCATTGAATAGGTGTATCACATCCCTTATCATGCACCAGCCTCTGGAAAAATTGAACGATACAATGGACTTTTAAAGAATACACTGAAAGCAGTGGGTGCTGGGACATTCAAAAATTGGGATACACATTTAGCAAAGGCCACCTGGTTAGTCGATGTTAGGGAACATGCCCAATCAAACCTGTTACATACTGTAGAAGAGGATAAAGTTTCTCTAGTGCACATAAAGAACATGCTGGGGAAGACAGTCTGGGCTAATCCTGCCTCAGGGAAAGGCAAATCCATCCATGGGATTTCTTTTTGTCAGGGACCTGAGTGCACTCGGTGGGTAATGCAGAAGAATGGGAAAGTCTGCTGTGTACCTCAAGGGGTTTTGATGTTGGCTGAGAATAAGCAGAGATTTGTATTGTAAGAGCTAGCTATTATTTTTGATTGAACATTGTATGCTATCACTACTATTGTTGCTATATGTCACATTAAAGGTATTACATTAAGACTCACCTAGATTAATGACAAATGAATTTTGATGGAACCAAATGACGTGCAGTGGTGATAGAACCAGAGAAGCGCAGCAGTGATTGAACCAGAGCTGGCCTCAGCATGCTACAATCCAACACCATACACCGTGTCTCCTGCCCTCAAGTCCTGTTATGAAAGATGGACTTGAAAGCCATGGACTAAACAAATGTAACAGACATTTTAGAGGGTTGGCCTATAGACTAAGGGAATGATATTTGTGTTTATATATCAAAAGGCTAGAGAAGAGATGTGATAGATGTATAGGATGTACAAGTATGGGACCTAAGCATAATGTCAATGGTATGGTGTTGCAGGAAGAACAGCTGAAAACACGACAGACACCAGTATGGTCAGATCATGTTCTACCTTTATTACCTGAATAGCCTGACTTTTATAGCAAACTTAACAGGGGCGGATAGTGTCTCACACGAGATTATTGGTCAAAAGCACTCAGACAAACAACTGCAAGAAAACAACCCCACCTGCAAGAAAACTACCCCCTTGTGATTAGCAGTCACATAGATCTTGTCTTTGAAGCCATCTGCTGGCAACAATATTTTTTAATTCCTCACTTGGGCGATGTGGGAACATTGTCATGGGAACTTCTCGTAGTCGTCCTGGTAGCTTGGTTTGCTCAGCTGCAGCAAGTCATGGCCTCCTTGCTGTTTCAAAAATCCCTCAACAATTCCCCCTTTTTCTTTTTGAGCAAACCAAGCCTGATTTAACACTTTTTCAAGTAACATTTTAACCACATTTATTACAATACGACATGCAATGATGATTAACACCACAACAAACAGAATCCTTAATCCCTCTTTGATTAATCCCAATAACCATCTAGGCATCGTTCCAAACAAATCAGTGAGCCATTGATCGAAAGGATTAATATCGTATTGAATCTTTCTCATGTGCTCTTTCAGGAAAGTAACAGACTTGTGAATTGACTCACTATGATCAGAAAGGTTCAAACAGCACATTCCCTCAAAGTCCTCACACCCATGCCCTTGAGCCAAAAGCAAGAAGTCAATAGCAGCTCGATCCTGTAAGAGCGCATGTCGCAGACTATTTTGATCTGGTAACATCTCCTCAAGTATCTCTGTCGTGGCATTGGCTTGCTTCTCAGCCCAGCATGCCAATTTTTCTAAATTATTAAGTGCGGCCACAGCTGTCGCTCCTGGCACGAAAATTGCCAATGCCGCTCTAGCCACAACACCAAGCAACTCAACATTATCACTGCAATCTGGTGTGAGCAATGCTCGTTTATGTCTGGTGATCTTATGCAACTGTGACAAGCTAGGAGCAAATGTAGTAAGTTTACCTAAGTAACATGGACCTCCGATAGCATTTGCAGGGGGATACCTTGCCAGGCCCTATCCCTGCAAATCAGGAAAACATCAGGAAGTAAGGTCATAGCTGTACGATATTTCCAAACGCTATAGTTGTTACCCCTTGTCTCCGCGCCATAAGCCCCTAAACCCTGCCTAGCAGTGTCATTGTAACCACAAGTGTTATTTGTATTTCTGTACCCCTATGGCCCCTCTGAAGTCACATTTGTCCACCTTGCAGGATTATGTTTTTTGACAGGACTTGACCTTTGCTGTAAATATCCGAATACAAAATATGTTTGAGTCCAATTCTGTGATGTGTTTCCGATTCTCTGAGATCCAAGTAACTGTAACTCTTGTGGATCCCAGGGCAACGGGACAGTAAGTGAATTTATTAATTTCGCCGAGCACGCAGCTACAGATTGCACTGCGACAATTGTTGGCATCATACTGGCCAAACTCAGAAGGGTCATACACAGGTATACCTATGAGGCAAGTCCTGAATGGATCCGTGGATGATGCCATGGACAGACAAAATTCTGATATACCAGTCTGATTAGCCCATGTCACTCACAGATTTTGTCGCAGTTCGATCTTGGTCACGAGAGCAAGCACTGCTGGCAGTATTAGAATCACCATCAGCAACTTCCCCGTCCCTTGAGACATCTTGGACGGCCTTCACAAATCTGCTTGGCACCCACACTGGTCCTGCTCCTGTAGAGACACAAAAATACCCCCAGCCAATGAACAGGACTGGATCTGGCCCTTTCCAAGTTCCTGTAGCAGGATCTCGGTAATTCACTCTTATTTTTGGCAAATAAATTTGGTGCTGTCGCGTTAAGGGGTGTAGCTGATTAACCGTTACGGGCCCGGTCAGATTCAGGATACTGAACCAGTCGGACATTCACCAAAAACACATTAACCGCCTGGGGGTCCAGTCAGACATTCACCAAAAACGCATTAACGGCCTGGGGGTCCATTCAGACATTCACCAAAAACGCATTAACCATCTGGGGGTCCGTTCGGACATTCACCAAAAATGCATTAACCGCCTGGGGGTCTGGTTAGATTCAGAACACTGAACTATCACGGACAACCACCCTCACCCTCGTTGCACTCAATGAGAGTTATCACAATGCAATCAAGTATGGTTTATTACAGCAACAGATAATCAGGTTCTTTTGGATTGCCGGCGATAGTGACTGTCTGCAAAAGCAAGTTAGTATGCATAAAATACACAGGTGTTATAGGTGTTATAGGTGTTATAGATGTTACAGGTGTTATAGATGTTATAGATGTTATAGATGTTACAGATGTTATAGATGTTACAGGTGTTACAGATGTTATAGATGTTACAGGTGTTACAGGTGTTTACAGATGTTACAGGTGCGCAGCCTAGAAATAAACGCGTTAAAAGGATCAAAGACTCTATAGAGGTTTATAAGCAAGTATTCAGATCTCACCCAAAGGCGTCCCAATGGGGGGGGAAGAGAGGCTCAGCCCGTCGACTGATCCCAAGAGTCAGGAGGTCCTAAGGATGTTGTCCTCGGGATGGTATCTCCTCTGACGGTGGTATCTTCCCTAACATCCCCTTTCTCTTGGGCCAATTTATATTATTTTCTATCTTTTAGGTGGAGCTTGAGTGGCTCTAGTCAAGCATATCTTAGTTATGATTGGTGTAAAGTTTTCCCGTCTCCGTTTAAAGTAATAGGCTCCGAGGAATTCAGAGCGCATGCTCAGTGAGGGGTGGTCGCACCTTGGAGGCGGGTAGCTTTTGGGATGGAGGTGTGTTTTGGTATTATAATGATATTATAATGAGCAAAAAGTACACTAGGGTACAGCATTTGTCAAAACATGACAGGTCTTTGGCTTAGGGTGGCAAAAAGTGCAGCTGTGTGCACAAGAACAATCGAGGCCCCATCTGATTACAGAGCCTAGCCGTGGTGTCTCCACTCCACTCTACGCTCCGTGCTGTTCCTTAGAGCTAGCACACCAAGTTTCCCCAGCGCGATAGCATCAAAGGTTGGGAGCCTAGGGAACGCTCAGATAATGCAGTTATGCCCTACCCTGAAAGCCTCTTCAATGCTGTACCTTTTCCTAAAAATGTGAATGTTAGTTTTATTTTCCTAGTTACTTCAGGCATTTACACCACATAATCCACCCCGTGACTATAGTCACTCAAGCTTCACAACAGTTGGAATATGTCGGGGATATCACATACATTCTCGGATTGAGGTTTATCGAGTGTATGTACATTGTGTAGAGATGCTAAGTGTTTCATCATAAACCAGAGTTTAACATACAAACTAATTGTCAGTATAAAACATAATACAGTGAGTATTAGCAGAACAATAACAGGGTGAAGCATCTTGTTGAAGATTCCCTTGGCAGCTGGCGGCCATCCAAACAAAGTGTCCCACCAACGGTGTCTCTCATCTCTCTGACAGTAATCAGAGTCTTTTGTCCATTTTCTCGGACCTGTGTCATCAGCTGCTTCAGGTCCTCATGTACCAGCAATTTCTTCACCAAGGTAAGGTTCATTCCAATAGGAGTAGGCAGCAGTTCATGAAGCAGAATATAATTAGATGCAATAAGTTGATAAGAAGTGACAGGAACTGAGTATTTAAAATCACATCCTAGAATTTTGGTAAAATTGCAAACACAAACATTAGAGTGATTACTGATATCTACCACTGCATTATCTACGACTATAGAATCACAATGAGTTCTCATGCAAACACAACCTTTCCCAATATATACAAGTACAGTTTCAAGGGTTTCATTAGGATGTATCTCAAAGTGGCAAATATTTTGCTCAATGTCAAGACAAATGTCTTGGGATTCCAGCGTGTTACTTTCACAGATGAAACCTTTTTGTTCACGCACAATGCATGCTTTTACATCAATTGTTTGCCACTTTCCTCCCTTTTGATGGGCCCATACTTTATGCTCTTTAGGATAAAGTATGGTTCCATTATGATTGAGTACTAATGCAATGATTAGATATACATTGTATACGGTGGCATTGCTTATACTAAGTACAAAGGCAACAATTTTATCATTTTCTGCATAATGGGTAAAGTTGACTAATTGCCACTATGCTTGAAATTCTTTTTCAAATTCTGAAGCATTATCCCAAATCAATTTTTGAATTTCAGTGGGCAAAGTTCCTCCTTCTCCCTCTCTAATAATAGCTGCTGCTACAGATTGTATCCATAACTGTGCTTGGATACAGCTCAAGGCAAGGGAGGTATTGCCTTGGGCTTTTCCAAGGGCATTTACAATTAATTGATGATCATTTTCCTCAATTTGTTCCCAATGGGGTAAAATATCTGATAGAAGCCATTGATTTGCTCCTAAAGCCAATAAAGTTGATTTTATTGGTTGTTCCAGTTTCCTTAGGTCATCTGTAGTAGCAGTTATTCTACTTATTAAAACCTCAGCATCAATGCTATTTAATATACCTAATCCTGTCCCTAATAACCCAGTTGCATCCCGTGGCCCTCTTTTAGGGACCAACTAGGGTCAAAGAGAATTTGTTGTTGAATTATGTAAGGGCCTGTATTGAAGATGGAAGGAGTTAGACCAATGGGAGGCTGAGTCGGTTCGTTTTCAAATATCTGCGGAGGCAGAGGCTTCTTATCCTTTGTAGTCGATGATGTTTCTGTATTAACCATGAATTCAAATAATATTTCTGTGCCTCTGTAACCCCAAAGACAGTACACAATTATAGGTTTGGTGAATCAATGTATACTGTCTTAATTTCAGTCAGCCGATTATAAGTGGATCGGTTAGTTATTCGGCAACCAATTTGTATTGTCTGTCCAGACATGGCTTGAAGTTCAGCCATTCTTAGAGAATCATTCCAACTCCATTCATCTTTTGAAAATATTTTGTTTCCATGTAAAACTAAAGTAGAGAGATTTAGGTCCTTTCTGTTTTGAGATGTTCCAGTGACTGTGCTATACTGTGACAATACATGGTTAGATGCCATGGTGAAACACCTCAGCTCCATGCACAGCCACAGTAGCTAAGTTTCCTTTAAGGTCTGTAATTGCATCAAGGTCAGGGTAAAGCATGGCATTATTAATCCAAACTGTTGATTCGTCATCTTCCAGCTGTCCATATACAGTTTGCTCAGGGTTCCTGTGAACACAAAAGAAAATAAAATATGCTCGGTTGTATTCAACCGGCAGGGTTAGAAAGAGGGTGAAATAGCAATCTTTGATTTCCCATGCATAGAAATATTTGGGAGTAGTTAGCACTATTACTACTGTTATATACACAGAGGGCTTTCACTATCTCTGCCATGTTTGGAACTGCGGCAGTCAAAGGTATAGTGTTAGCATTCAACTGTCTGTAATCCATTGTAAAATGCCATTGCCTGGTTGGTTCCTTTACTGGCCACACTGGTGAATTATAAGGTGAATGGGTCCTTTTAATAATGCCTCTTTTTTCCAATTCTGTTACCACCCCGTCAATCCCCGTAAATACTGCTGCTGACAACAGATATTGCCGAACATTAATGATTTTAGCAGGGGATAAGGGTATGGATGTTTGTAACAGGCTCAGTCTCATGGTGCCTGAATCCCTTTGAAGTGTTGCGAAACTCCACACAGTTCCATCAGGGAGTTTCCACATGCAACCATGCAGTATGTCAAATCCTAAAATATTAGTATATGCAGCACCAACTAATACTTCTATCCTGGTTAATTTTTGTTCCTCTGGCAACCAGAGTGAAATTTTTGCAGTGGGGCATTGTTTTTCCACACCATTGATTCCCGTGAATTTAACCCTGCGTTGACCAGGTGTTATGCAATTATAGGGTCAGAGTGTTCATTAGAGAGCCATTGAATTGCTAATACCTGCTGAGCAGGGTGGCTCACTGCCCTCCCCGGGGACAAGAGTTTTTTTGCCGACACCACAACTCACCTCGTTCCCTATTAGGTTTCAACCTCTCTTTGAATTTGGGGTATCTGGGATTTTTAGTGTGGATTTGGCGGACTCGCCGAGAGTGGTCTTGGGATTTAACACTGGATGAATTAATCCAGCCTATTTGGCATCCGTATTTATCTATGTCTTGTACCAATTCACTCCAGGTGGGAATAGGGGAGTTAGGATTTCGCCTACAACCACTATCATCATCCCTACAAGCAGCTAGTATGTGATCTTGGGTGTTTTCTACAAATATCTTAAGACAATCAGGGAGTCCACGGATGAGAGGGGTTAATTGAACCGGGTCAATAGGAGCTAACATTGGGGAATTCCTTAATTTATCTCTTTCATATATCGCCTGAATGCAGGCTGCTTTCTGTACTGCTACAGCCAGGTCAGCTCCTGGTGTGGTGGTTAAAAATACTCCAGGTCTCCAAAAGCCTCCTACTTCTTCCTTACACAACATCATTCGATCTCCTCCTTTAAGAGAAACTTGACACACATACTCAACTTCTGATTCCCCTGACCGCCTTGAGAACTTCTCCTGTATTCTAACCAACTCTGCTGGTGACAACGGAATCGTTTGCACAGTAGTACGGATTTCATCATTATCATCAACAGTAGTCTCAGTCTTAACCAAAGGTCTCAAGGAAATCGATTGAGGTTCAGAATCAGAAATCTCTTCAACACCATCATCACTGTCAGACCAGAAATCACTGTCCCAGCTTTCAGGTTCTGCACTATGCAGCACTCCACGAATCTGCTTGACCGGAGCGCAAGGCTGTACTTTATTTAACAGATGACTAACCCTCTCCAGCAATTGTTTAAGATGATTATTTTCACTCACAAGTTTATCATTTTCAGTCACAAGTTTGTCATTCTCAATGGAAAGTTTATTATTTTCATCCAAAAGTTTATCCACTCTGATTCCTAATGTTTTTCCCGTCTCCCTTTCAAAGGCCAATGATGACTTCAACACCTCATTCTCTGATTTCAAAGCTGTATGTTCCGCATCAGAGATCAGTTTGGGAGCAGGAGTTTCCTTAGCTTTTTGCCGAGCACAAGACAAACAGGCTCCTAACACAGCACAAATTGCACCTTTACCCTTTCTTTGACCAATCTTTCGTGAAGCCTGACAATGCTCAATGCACTCTACCACTTTCTCCTCATCTTTCCAAAACTTTTGGGCCCACTCCTTCCCTGCCTGGGAAGGGGCACATTTGTATTTTTGCAGACGTTTATCCATAGCAATCCTGCCGACTACGCCAATTTTACTGTCGCGTTAAGGGGTGTAGCTGATTAACCGTTACGGGCCCGGTCAGATTCAGGATACTGAACCAGTCGGACATTCACCAAAAACACATTAACCGCCTGGGGGTCCAGTCAGACATTCACCAAAAACGCATTAACGGCCTGGGGGTCCGTTCAGACATTCACCAAAAACGCATTAACCATCTGGGGGTCCGTTCGGACATTCACCAAAAATGCATTAACCGCCTGGGGGTCTGGTTAGATTCAGAACACTGAACTATCACGGACAACCACCCTCACCCTCGTTGCACTCAATGAGAGTTATCACAATGCAATCAAGTATGGTTTATTACAGCAACAGATAATCAGGTTCTTTTGGATTGCCGGCGATAGTGACTGTCTGCAAAAGCAAGTTAGTATGCATAAAATACACAGGTGTTATAGGTGTTATAGGTGTTATAGATGTTACAGGTGTTATAGATGTTATAGATGTTATAGATGTTACAGATGTTATAGATGTTACAGGTGTTACAGATGTTATAGATGTTACAGGTGTTACAGGTGTTTACAGATGTTACAGGTGCGCAGCCTAGAAATAAACGCGTTAAAAGGATCAAAGACTCTATAGAGGTTTATAAGCAAGTATTCAGATCTCACCCAAAGGCGTCCCAATGGGGGGGGAAGAGAGGCTCAGCCCGTCGACTGATCCCAAGAGTCAGGAGGTCCTAAGGATGTTGTCCTCGGGATGGTATCTCCTCTGACGGTGGTATCTTCCCTAACATCCCCTTTCTCTTGGGCCAATTTATATTATTTTCTATCTTTTAGGTGGAGCTTGAGTGGCTCTAGTCAAGCATATCTTAGTTATGATTGGTGTAAAGTTTTCCCGTCTCCGTTTAAAGTAATAGGCTCCGAGGAATTCAGAGCGCATGCTCAGTGAGGGGTGGTCGCACCTTGGAGGCGGGTAGCTTTTGGGATGGAGGTGTGTTTTGGTATTATAATGATATTATAATGAGCAAAAAGTACACTAGGGTACAGCATTTGTCAAAACATGACAGGTCTTTGGCTTAGGGTGGCAAAAAGTGCAGCTGTGTGCACAAGAACAATCGAGGCCCCATCTGATTACAGAGCCTAGCCGTGGTGTCTCCACTCCACTCTACGCTCCGTGCTGTTCCTTAGAGCTAGCACACCAAGTTTCCCCAGCGCGATAGCATCAAAGGTTGGGAGCCTAGGGAACGCTCAGATAATGCAGTTATGCCCTACCCTGAAAGCCTCTTCAATGCTGTACCTTTTCCTAAAAATGTGAATGTTAGTTTTATTTTCCTAGTTACTTCAGGCATTTACACCACAGGTGCTGCTCTATTTATTGTTTGAAAATTAATACTCGCAAGGGGGTCTTCTCGGTCACCAGTCAAACATAAGTGATTCAAAACAAACAATGCCTTGGACAATCATTCATCGATGTCTGTCCTGGTTTCAGTTAGAACAAAGTTGATTTTCTTCCTAGTGGCTGGTAGAATGCTGTATTTTGGCTTAGGATGAGAAGAGTACTGATAACACCCCGATGTTTTAATTGTTGCAGAGCAGTGCTTATACCAAGCCAAGGATGTCTCAGCTTCTTGCTCTGTCCTGCCAACAGGCAGGCTGGGGGTGCAGTAAGAGCTGGGAGGGGACAGACCCAGGACAGGTGACCCAAACTAGCCAAAGGGGTATTCCATACCATCTGACGTCATGCTAAACAATATATAGGGGTGGCTAGCCGGGGGAGGGGCGCTGGACTGCTCGGGGTTAGGCTGGGCATCGGTCAGCGGGTGGTGAGCAATTGCATTGTGCATCACTTGTTTGTACACATTATTAGTAGTAGTACTATTATCATCATTGTATTATTATTATTATTATTATTATTATTATTATTATTATTATTTTCCTGTCTTATTAAACTGTCTTTATCTCAACTCACAGGCTTCACTTTCCATTTCTCTCCCCTGTCCCAGAGAGGGAGGGGGGAGGGTGAGCAAATGGCTGCGTGGTGTTTAGCTGCCGGCCGGGTTAAACCATGACAGTCTTTTTGGCGCCCAACGTGGGGCTCGAAAGGTTGAGATAACGGCAGATCTGACCAGAGTGTGTTAAACTAAAATTGGTGTAAGTATTAGACCTGCTTAATAGTCACTTGTCATAATGCTGATTGCTTTAATCTCAACTCTGCTGCGCCTGTTTTCCAAATTGAGTATTATAGCACATTATTTTCCATATGTGCTCTCTGTCATGTTGTTTATCCTCTCTGGGACGGCAGGGAAGCCAGGCGGCTAGGATCCCTTGATAGAGACGCAGGCATTGACAAAGCAATTTCAGATGGAGAACAATCTCACAGCCTCTGGAGGCGTCTCCTCTCAGCTGTGAGGGAAAGGTATCCCTTCAAGGAAGAACTTGTATGTCTACCAGGCAAGTGGACCACTATGGAGAAGGGAATCCAGCACCTGAGGGAATTAGCCATACGGGAAGTGATTTATGAGGATCCAGACCTCAGACAAACATCCAAAGATCCAGATGAAGTCAAATGTACACGACCCATGTGGTGGAAGTTTGTACAGAGTGCACCATCATCATATGCCAGCTCATTGGCAATAATGGCCTGGAAAGAGGATGAGGAACCCACAGTGGATGAAGTGGCTAAACAATTCCGGCAGTATGAAGAAAGCCTCTCCTCTTCCTTACAGGCCTGCTGTCGCGTTAAGGGGTGTAGCTGATTAACTGCTACCGGCCCGGTCGGATTCAGGGTACTGAACCAGTCGGACATTCACCAAAAACACATTAACGGTCTGGGGGTCCGTTCAGACATTCACCAAAAACGCATTAAGCGTCTGGGGGTCTGTTCAGACATTCACCAAAAACGCACTAACCATCTGGGGGTCCGTTCGGACATTCACCAAAAATGCATTAACCGTCTGGGGGTCTGGTTAGATTCAGAACACTGAACTATCATGGATAACCACCCTCACCCTCGTTGCACTTAATGAGAGTTATCACAATGCAATCAAGTATGGTTTATTACAGCAACAGATAATCAGGTTCTTTTGGATTGCCAGCGATAGTGACTGTCTGCAAAAGCAAGCTAGTATTCATGAAATACACAGGTGTTATAGGTGTTACAGATGTTACAGGTGTTATAGATGTTATAGATGTTACAGATGTTACAGGTGTTTACAGGTGTCACAGGTGTCACAGGTGTGCAGCCTAGAAATAAATGCGTTTAAAAGATCAAAGACTCTATAGAGATTTATAAGCAAGTATTCAGATCTCACCCAAAGGCGTCCCAATGGGGGGGGAAGAGAGGCTCAGCCCGTCGACTGATCCCAGGAGTCAGAAGGTCCTAAGGATGTTGGTATCTCCCCTGACGGTGGTATCTTCCCTAACATCCCCTCTCTCTTGGGCCAATTTATATTATTTTCTATCTTTTAGGTGGAGCTTGAGTGGCTCTAGTCAAGCATATCTTAGTCATGATTGGTGTAAAGTTTTCCCGTCTCTGTTTAAAGTAATAGGCTCCGAGAAATTCAGAGCGCATGCTCAGTGAGGGGTGGTCGCACCTTGGAGGCGGGTAGATTTTGGGATGGAGGTGTGTTTTGGTATTATAATGATAGCAAAAAGTACACTAGGGTACAGCATTTGTCAAAACATGACAGGTCTTTGGCTCAGGGTGGCAAAAAGTGCAGCTTTGTGCACAAGAACAATTGAGTACCCACCTGGTTACAGAGCCTAGCCGTGGTGTCTCCACTCCACTCTACGCTCCGTGCTGTTCCTTAGGGCTAGCACACCAAGTTTCCCCAGTGTGATAGCATCTAAGGTTGGGAGCCTAAGGAATGCTCAGGTAATGCAGTTATGCCCTACCCTGAAAGCCTCTGCAATGCTGTACCTTTTCCTTAAAAAATGTGAATGTTAGTTTTATTTTCCTAGTTACTTCACGCAATTACACCACACACCTGACAGGAGACGCCTCCAGAGGGTGAAGATTTCTGCTCCATTTCTAATTGCTTTTTCAATGCCTGCATCCCTAGGAAGGGATCCCAGCTGCCTGGCTTCCCTGCCCTCTAATTCCAGATTTTTGCTCTGCTGTCCCAGCACCGGAGCAGCCAGGTAAGAAGGTGCTCACTTGGACACCGACTGAAATATTTTCCCATATCTCGTAGCTCATGCTGGTGTAGGCCTCGGGTAGTTATTGATACTTTTATGATATCTTCATCTTCCTCTTCCTGTTCCTCTGATGGCCCAGCCACTTTGGAGTAGCCTGCCTCATCTTCTTCTTCATCCTTACTCTGGGTAGGAGTTCCTCTGCTTTCTAAATGACCTGACTTCTTCATTCATTCTTCATTCATCTTGGGCACAGGTACAATTGACACTCATACAGTCTGTTTCCCTGGCTCAGCTTTGAGGCCCATTATAGGGCTTGGAGTGGCTGCTGGGCCTTTCTCAAGGGTTGAAGTGGCTGCAGGGTCTCTCACTCGGGTTATAGTGGCATCGATTGCCGCTCGGTAAGCATAGGCCAAGGCCCACCAAGTTGCAGTGATTTGTGTCTCTTTGGAATTGCCAGGGTCATGACATACCTTTCTCAAGCATCCTACCAGGTTTTAAGGATTCTGCACTTGTTCAGGAGTGAATTTCCAAGGCATTGGAGGTGCCCACTGCTCTAGATGCCTGCCCTTATCCTCCCACACTCCCTGCCACTCAGGGAACTCTTAACGATGAGGCCACTACTTTTCCTGAAGTGATTGTCTCTCTGGGACATTGATTTATAGCTTTGTCAGTAGCATGCATTAAACGGGTATCTTTCTAAATGATGTTTTCCCCTAATTATCCTTAGGCAGAAGAGATCTCAGTACATTGAAATGCATTTGCGATCCTCTTTGATGAAAATGACATAGAAGACCTTGAACAAACAGTCCTGTATGCATTTATTTATCTATTTATTTATTATGTAGGACATAAAGCTGTCTCTTAACAGAGACTTAACTCTGTCCTAGGTGAAACCAGGACAACAGCTGACCCAAACTGGCCAAAGGGGTATTCTATACCATCTGATGTCATGATGAACAATTAAAATGGGGGGGCAGGCTGGGGTGGGGGGACCAGCTGCTTGGGGATAGGCTGGGCATTGGTCAGCGGGTGGTGAGCAATTGCGTTGTGCATCACTTGTTTTGTACACATCGTTATTAGTAGTACGATTACCATTATTATTATTGTTGTTGTTATTGCTATTGTTATTGTTATTATTATTTTCCTGTCTTAATAAACTGTCTTTATCTCAACTCATGGGCTTCACTTTCCCGTTTCTCTGTGTTGTGCTCTGCACGCATAGCTAGAACACTATTGGTATCACACCAGTGTTTTGTCTACTGCTGAGCAATACTGGCACAGCATCAGGACTCCCTCTAACAACCCCCCCCCCCCCAGGAGCTAATAGGCTGAGGGTGGGCAAGAGGTGGGGAAGGGACATCACTGGGGCAGCTGACCTAAACCAACCAAAGGCATATTCCATACCATATGATGTTACAATCAGCAATAAAAGGTGGGAAAGGGGTGTGTGTGGGGGGGTCTCATTATGAAAACATCCATCCTCCCAAACAATGGCTATGCATATTGAGGTCCTGCTTCAAGGACATGATCAAGCATTGCTTGTTGGTGGGAAGTAGAGAGTACTTTCTTTCCTCTCTCTCTGTGATTCCACAGGGCCTTTGCTTGTTCCCTGCCCCCCCCCCCTTCCTTTTCCCTTTAGTTAAACTATTTAATTTTCCCTTAATAATAATTTTCTCTTAATAACTATTTTTCTTTTAAATAAATTATCCTTTTCTCAGCCCATGAGTTGCTTTTTTCCTTTCTTTCTTCCCCTCCGCTTCTGAGGAGGAGTGAGAGAGCGGTTGTGGTGGAGTTCAGCTGCCTAGCAAGGTAAAACCACTACAACCTTCTATATGCAGCTGGAAGTAGCCTCACAATCACAGGCTCTGGTTCTCATGGGGGACTTCAACCACCCTGATATCTGCTGGAAAGACAACGCAGTTAAGCACAAACAGTCCAGGAAGATCCTGCAGAGCATTGCTGATTCTCATTTGTCCTGGTTTCAGTTAGGACAGAGTTAATTTTCCTCCTAGTAGCTGGTAGGGTGCTATGTTTTGGCTTAGGATGAGAAGAGTGCTGATAACATGCTGATGTTTTAGTTGTTGCAGAGCAGTGCTTACACGGAGCCAAGGACTTTTCAGCTTCTCACTCTGTCCTGTGGGCAGGCTGGGGGTGCAGCAGGAGCTGGGAGGGGACAGACCCAGAACAGCTGACCCAAACTGACCAAAGGGGTATTCCATACCACCTGACGTCATGCTAAACAATATGTAGGGGTGGCTAGCTGGGGTGGGGGGCCGGCTGCTTGGGGATAGGCTGGGCATTGGTCAGCGGGTGGTGAGCAATTGCGTTGTGCATCACTTGTTTTGTACATGTTATTAGTAGTAGTACGATTACCATTATTATTATTGTTGTTGTTATTGTTATGATTACATTCCTGTCTTATTAAACTGTCTTTATCTCAACTCACAGGCTTCACTTTCCCGTTTCTCTCCTCCATCCCAGAGAGGGAGGGGGGAGGGTGAGCGAACGGCTGTGTGGTATTTAGCTGCCAACCGGGTTAAACCACAACAGCATTTTTCCTTACAAATTACAGAGATGCAACATTGTTTACTTCTGCAACTTAGACAAATACAGAGATAGCAAGGGATTTGGCATCAGGGCTTTGACAAACAACTCTCACGAGGCTTTTATTCAGTGAATCCCTTTATCATTGTTTTCCTCATTTGGAAAATAAGGATGTAAATGCTTACCTAAATATCTCATAGGTAAACAGAGTTTTTTAAAAGATTAATTACTTTATATTTGGACAGGGTTACAAAGCTTTAAAGTGTCTTAAATTCTTCAAAGTTCTTGTCTGGTACATGTTGAAAACAATGGTCCAAACCCCTCCGTTTCAACACTTACTTAATTTCAAAATCTCAAATGGAAGCTCTTAAGATGTGAATTTGTCTGCAATTAATAGTTTATTTCATTTTTGCAAGATTACAACACAAGATTATTGGTCAAAAGCACTCAGACAAACAACTGCAAGAAAACAACCCCACCTGCAAGAAAACAACCCCCTTGTGATCAGCAGTCACGTAGATCTTGTCCTTGAAGCCAGCTGCTGGCAACAATATTTTTTAATTCCTCACTTGGGCGATGTGGGAACATTGTCATGGGAACTTCTCGTAGTCGTCCTGGTAGCTTGGTTTGCTCAGCTGCAGCAAGTCCTTGGATGTGCGCAAGTCGATGGGGCCAGATGGGATCCACCCGAGGATACTGAGAGAACTGGCAGAGGAGCTGGCCAAGCCACTTTCCATCATTTATCAACAGTCCTGGCTATTGGGGGAGGTCCCAGTTGACTGGCGGCTAGCAAACGTGACGCCCATCTACAAGAAGGGCTGGAGGGCAGACCCGGGGAACTACTACAGTTTGACCTCAGTGCCAGGGAAGCTCATGGAGCAGATTCTCTTGAGAGTCATCACACAGCACTTGCAGGGCAAGCAGGCGATCAGGCCCAGTCAGCATGGGTTTATGAAAGGCAGGTCCTGCTTGACGAACCTGACCTTCTAGGACAAAGTGACGCGCTGAGTGGATGAGGGAAAGGCTGTGGATGTGGTCTACCTTGACTTCAGCAAGGCTTTTGACACCGTCTCCCACAGCATTCTCCTCAAGAAACTGGCTGCTCTTGACTTGGACTGGCGCACGCTTTGTTGGGTTAGAAACTGGCTGGATAGCCGGGCCCAAAGAGTCGTGGTGAATGGAGTCAAGTCCAGTTGGAGGCCGGTCACTAGTGGCGTTCCCCAGGGCTCGGTGCTGGGGCCAGTCCTCTTTAATATCTTCATCGATGATCTGGATGAGGGCATCGAGTGCACCCTCAGTAAGTTCGCAGATGACACCAAGTTAGGTGCATGTGTCGATCTGCTTGAGGGTAGGAAGGCTCTGCAGGAGGATCTGGATAGGCTGTACCGATGGGCTGAGGTCAACTGCATGAAGTTCAACAAGGCCAAGTGCCGGGTCCTGCACCTGAGGAGCAATAACCCCAAGAAGAGCTACAGACTGGGAGAGGAATGGATGACCTAATTGCTCTCTACAGGTACCTTAAAGGAGGCTGTAGCGAAGTGGGGGTTTGTCTGTTCTCCCACGTGCCTGGTGACAGGATGAGGGGGAATGGGGTAAAATTGCGCCAGGGGAGTTTTAGGTTGGATCTTAGGAAGAACTTCTTTACCGAAAGGGTTGTTAGACATTGGAACAGGCTGCCCAGGGAAGTGGTGGAGTCACCATCCCTGGAGGTCTTTAAAAGACGTTTATATGTAGAGCTTAGTGATATGGTTAAGTGGGGACTGTTAGTGCTAGGTAAGAGGTTGGACTCAATGATCTTGAGGTCTCTTCCAACCTAGAAATTCTGTGATTCTGTGATTCTGTGATAGCTGCCAGGCGGAGAAGGACCTGGGAGTATTGGTTGATAGTCGGCTGAATATGATCCAGCAGTGTGCTCAGGAGGCCAAGAAGGCCAACAGCATCCTGGCTTGTATCAGAAACAGTGTGGCCAGGAGGGCTAGGGAAGTGATCGTCCCCCTGTACTCGGCTCTGGTGTGGCCGCAACCCCAAGTACTGTGTTCAGTTTTGGGCCCCTTGCTACAAGAAGGTTTCGTGGTTCCGCTCGAGTGGATAGCTGAGCTCCACCACAGCCGCTCTCTCACTCCCCCTCCTCAAAGAAGAATGGGGAGAAAATATGATGAAAAGGGCTCAATGGTTGAGATAAGGACGAGAAGATCACTCAGTAATTATTGTAATGGGCAAAACAGACTCGGCATAAGGAGATAGTAAGATTTATTGCTTATTACTAACAAGCTAGAGAAGTGAGAAACAAAGGAAAGAAACCAAAAGCACCTTCCCCCCCATCCTCCCTCTTCCACCTCCTCCCCCCGAGTGGCGTAGAGGAACGGGGGAATGGCGGTTATGGTCAGTCTACAGCGCTTCTCTGTCGTTCCTTCTCGGTCACTCTTGTCCCCTGTGCTGTGGGGTCCCACCCACAGGATGCAGTCCTTGATGAACTGATCTGGCGTGGGCTTCCCACAGGCAGCAGCTCTTCCAGAACTGCTCCAGATATGGGTCCGTACCACGGGGTCCATCCCTCAGGAGAAAACTGCTCCAACCTGGGTCCCCCATGGGCAGCAGCTCCTGCCAGGTCACCTGCTGCTGCGTGGGCTCCTCTCCACGGGCTACAGGTCCGGCCTGGAATCTGCTCCGGCAGAGGTCTTCCACAGGCAGCAGCCTCCATCGGTGCAGGGCTACCTTCTCCACCATGGTCTCCTCCACGGGCTGCAGCGTGGAACCCTGCTCCACCATGGTACTCCATGGGCTGCAGGGGGACATCCTGCTTCACCATGGTCCTCACCACAGGCCGCAGGGGACTTCTGCTCCGGCGCCTGGAGCACCTCTCCCCCTCCTTCTTCAATGACCTTGGCACCTGCAAGGCTTTTCCTCACTCCTCTCACTCTCCCAACTGCTGTGTATGGCACAGCGTTTTTTTCCCTGTCTTAAATATGCTCTCACGGAGGCGCAAAAATACATCGCTTATTGGCTCGGCTCGGGTCAACAGTGGGGGCCTTACCAAACATGGGGCAGCTTCTAGATCCTTCTCACAGAAACCACCCCTATGGCCCCCTGCTACCAAAACCTTGCCATGTAAACCCACTACAGAAGGACATCGAGGTGCTTGAGTGAGTCCAGAGAAGGGCAATAAAGCTGGTGAGGTGTCTGGAGAACAAGTCCTACGAGGAGCGGCTGAGGAAGCTGGGCTTGTTCAGCCTGGAGAAAAGGAGGCTCAGGGGTGACCTTATCGCTCTCTACAGGTACCTTAAAGGAGGCTGTAGTGAGGTGGGGGTTGGCCTGTTCTCCCACGTGCCTGGTGACAGGACGAGGGGGAATGGGCTAAAGTTGCGCCAGGGGAGTTTTAGGTTGGATCTTAGGAAGAACTTCTTTACCGAAAGGGTTGTTAGGCATTGGAACAGGCTGCCCAGGGAAGTGGTGGAGTCACCATCCCTGGAGGTCTTTAAAAGACATTTAGATGTAGAGCTTAGTGATATGGTTTAGTGGGGACTATTAGTGCTAGGTAAGAGGTTGGACTCAATGATCTTGAAGTCTCTTCCAACCTAGAAATTCTGTGATTCTGTGATTCTGTGATAGAATGCCATGTTGGGCCTGCACGACTTTGGTGGGACTACCTGTCGGATAACCCGACCGAAAACCCCGGGACAAACGGACACAACGACCAGCGTTCTGTGCCGTAAGCCAATTTATTGCTACGTGACAGTATCTTATATAGCGTCAAAGTGTCCCACCCAGGAACCCAGGACCTCTCCCACTGTGCTCGCAGGCACCCCAGACCCTTCCCCTCGTGCATGCAGGCACGACCCAGAATAACCCCACATCTCCCCCCTCTTTATGCAGTAACGTACCCCCTTTAACCCGTTACACTAAGCGTGATTTAATCATAACTACTTAGGGACTAGTATCCGTCCCAGGAGCAAGTGATGACAGTGGGAACTCCTCATGATTTTTGGTGAGAATGGTCAGCATGCTGTGATTCATCATACTGCTTTTAGCTATTTCTGCTTTTATACATGCATATACTAGCCTTATCACAATGAATACTATTACTAGTAGCAATATTGTTTGCAAAAGCGATTTAAGCCATCCTTCTAGATGAAAACCTAGCCCCTTGAGAGTTGCCCCCAGCCAACTCTGTTCTGCGTCACGCTGCTCTTCTTTTATTTTGTCTTCCGCACAATTGCATCCCCGGCAGAATGGCTACTTTTCCGTCCTCTGTCGCATGCGTGGTGCCGTCCGATGGGAAGTGTATTTCATGTGTCAGATTGATACCTGCCTGCACGGTGGCATTGATACGGATGGTAGTCAGCTTCCTTCCCAGGCAAGTAACAAGTGGGAACAGCCCACGAAGTGTCCCATTGGGTACTGGCTCAGCAGACCGTAGGTTGTAAGCGTATGGCGTTGGAAATAGCGGAGCGGTCCGGTAGCCCACAGCATACTCCTGCCAGTAGCCCCCATACACTGCAGGGTACAAGGCGAGGACAAGCAGGAGTCGCTTCGTTCGAGCCCACTCTATAGCAAGGGCAAGGAGTTCATCCCATTGTGGAAACGCAACGCGGGGCACAGACACGTAGCCAAAAAGCAGTAGGCGCTGCAGCTGGCCCTGATGTAGAATAATAATAGCTCCCTGTACCAATCGTTTTCCGGCCCGAGACTGGACAGCAGACTTGTCCACCCCTGCTCGATGGGGGTTGGGACCCACACTTGCGGCCAAGACGGCGGGTCCCTTTTCGTCCTGGCATTGGCGTTTCCCGACTGCCCCCCCCCTTTTTTCCTCTTTCACTTCCCCTTTGCGTTGTGAGCACTCCCGAGCGCAGTGGCCAGACCGCCCACACACCCAACAACGAACACGGCTGTCTTCGACCACAGGTTCCCTTTTCTTGGGACATTCACAGAATCACAGAATCACAGAATTTCTAGGTTGGAAGAGACCTCAAGATCATCGAGTCCAACCTCTGACCTAACGCTAGCAGTCCCCACTAAACCATATCCCTAAGCTCTACATCTAAATGTCTTTTGAAGACTTCCAGGGATGGTGACTCCACCACTTCCCTGGGCAGCCTGTTCCAATGCCTCACAACCCTTTCGGTAAAGAAGTTCTTCCTAACATCTAACCTAAAACTCCCCTGGCTCAACTTAAGCCCATTCCCCCTCTTCCTGTCACCAGGCACGTGGGAGAACAAACCAACCCCCACCTCGCTACAGCCTCTCTTGAGGTACCTATAGAGAGCGATAAGGTCGCCCCTGAGCCTCCTCTTCTCCAGGCTGAACAAGCCCAGCTCCCTCAGCCGCTCCTCATACGTGACCACGCTGTCCGCAGCGAAAACAACCACCAGGATGCATCTGGAGGGCAAACGCCTGGAGGGCAGACGTGACTCCCATCATCTGCTCACTGAGGGCAGCAGCAAGAGGTTGCATTTCCTGAGCCTTGCCAAACGCACAGCCACGAGCGATCAGCTCGCCCGCGCTTGCTGAAGCCAGAAGCGCTGCAAGAGTGGCCTTGAATTCAGGCAGAGCTCCCGTTCTTAAGCATTCCCTCAAAACAACATCTTGCGCTTCTGGTGGTAAATTACTGCTTGCCACAGCTGTCTGCACCCTGTCTGCAAAGCGCCCAAAATGTTCCTCAGGTTTTTGCCAAATATGGAGATAACTGGGAGTCGGGCTGACTACAGCATTCATCCGCTCTAATGCTCTGCAGCCCAAATCGGCGGTGGCAATAAGCACAGCTTGCGGCAGCAATAATTGTTCCTGAGGAGTATTCCACCGCCCTCATCCCAACAACGCTTCCCCAGGCATACAATTTAAAGGATCCTGGGGGTTCCCCCATGCACGAGCCATTAAGGCTTCACCTTCCTCTTCCAGCAAAGACTCAAACACGGGTACCTGCGCTGCCGTCAGGCAGGCTCGGGCAACCTGCCGCCAGTCAAACATCAGGGGCCCTTGCAAAGCCACCGCATCCAACAAAACCTATGTCTGTGGGCTAGAGAATCCACCCTCCTGTACAGCCTTTTTTAACTGTAGCAGCATCTTATAGTCTACCGGCTGCCACTGATGTCCCTGAGACCCCGCGAAAACAGGATAGCACCCTATCTGCACAGGACTTGGTGTTATTTCACAACCCGAGAGAAGACATTCTCGCGCACTAATAGTCCATTTTTCTCTTGCCTTCTGCACCTCCTCGCGGATGTGCATCGGCTGCCGCGGGGTAGCCTGTCTAGGATCCCGTGACTCCTCATCTGTTGAACTCTCACTATCCACTCATTCTCTCTCTCAGGGCGCAGCACCTGACGGAAAGGGAACGCGACACACGGACGATGGTAGGGGCTTCTCCGAAAAAGACTCCACCCGCGCTTGCCCCCCCTCCCGCTCTCCAAGGTCAAACACCGGAGGGGCATACAGCGGTGGCCGGAGGGAGCCCGAAAACACCGGCGCCTGACCGGATGCCACCCCTACCCCTTCAGGACCCCCGGCAGGGAATAGGATAAGGGAGCCCTTCTTATTTACCCCCCAAAAGGACCTGTCCGATGAAGTATGTACCGCGTTCCCTTCTGCCGGGGGAGCACTAGGCACTGCTATTTTTTCATGATCTAACCGAACTCGCAGGGGGGCCACAAGGGGGTTCCCACCTTCTTCTTTCTCCTGTTCCACATTATTTTCATCTCCCGATCGAGCCTCCTCCTTCGCCTGCCCTAACTCCTCCTCTAGATTGTTTTTTACAGGCAGCTCCATAGGGGCCTGCTTATCCTCACCGTCCCCATCCGACAAAAGCATGTGGTGCACAGTAGCCCACAGGCATGCCTCGTTGGCTACCTTTTCCAAAACCGCTCGCACTGACCCATACGTCAGAAATAAAGTCAGTGCCTCTTTGTTCCCGATGCAGGCGCTATCACATAAATCCCATCCCACCGTTTCTAAAATGGTCTGTCTCAAGCAATGGACAGGAGACTCTGCCAGATTCCGGCATGTCACCCAGAGCAAGAGGGACCATACGTCCTTCTTTCGTAGTGTTATCCCTACTTCCTTGGCCAAGGATTTAACAGTACTCACCACCTCATCGACTCCAGGCCCCATGGCCACCCACATACCTAGCACATATGCACCACGCCTAAATCGCACTGCGCCTAACTCGCACCAACCAGTTTCACGTTGAGAATCGTATCACGTCGGGGTCACCAAATGTCGGATAACCCAACCAAAAGGCCCTGGGACAAACGGACACAACGACCAGCGTTCTGTGCTGTAAGCCAATTTATTGCTACGTGACAGTATCTTATATAGCGTCAAAGCGTCCCACCCAGGAACCCAGGACCCCTCCCACTGTGCTCGCAGGCACCCCAGACCCTTCCCCTCATGCACGCAGGCACGACCCAGAATAACCCCACAATTCCCCCCCCCCCCCCGTGCCGCTCAGTGCTGAGCTTTACAATCTTACTGATTGTGGAGTCAGTTTTCTGTGAGTCATTTTGGCGAGCCAGACAGGAGACACTCTGCTTGGCTGCAGGATCAGCTGCAGAGTAGTTGTTTGTATTGTTCAAAAGGAATGGAAAATGGAGAGTGTTGTTTGTAATCAAGAAAAGGAATTGAAAATGGAGACTGTTAAGTCATGGAACTTAAAGGATTGCTTGTTACCTTTTATGTATAGGCATACTTGATTTTAGTAAGTTATGGAACTTAAAGGATTGTTTGCTACCTTTCCTGATTATATAGGCATACTTGGGTTTAGTATGTAAAGCAATGTTCTGTATATTTAGAATGTTTGATGTTCGTGTGTGCTTGTTGGTGGAGCGTAGACTCCCTGCACACCCAGCGCTGTTTACTTGCCTTTTATACCTTTTATAGCTTTTATAGCTTTTATACCTTTCATAAGTATAAATATTACAAAATTCAGATTGAGTTGAGACTTCATTTATAACAAATTGGTGACCCCGACATGATCTTCTTGGACTTTGGATCTGTGACCGGTAAAGGGAGGCACTCCATATAGTGGCCCTTGCCCATAGTGGTGCTAGAGTCCAACAAGATTTCGAACATAAGAGGCAAGTAAAGAACCAAGAGCTCTTATTTTGTGACCCGTCATTCTGCGCGCAAGACCCGAACGAAGATACCGTTCGGTTGGGTGGAATTCGGTTGTGTGACTGTGTGTAGGGGTGTAACTGAGACAGAATTAAGTTCTGAAGCTAAGAATTCATGGGTGGGTTAACCACTTGCAAGACACCTCTTGACACAGGCACAGCCAGGGATTCGGAACCTCTGTAAGGGTTCCAGGGATTCGGAACTTATTTGAAGCTTCCAGGGATTCGGCCAGGGATTCGGAACCTCTTTGAGGATTCCAGGGATTTGGAACCTCTTGGAGGGTTCCAGGGATTCACAATCTCTTTTTGGATTCCAGGGATTCGGAACCGCTGTAAGGGTTCCAGGGATTCGGAACTTATTTGAAGGTTCCAGGATGGGTCAGGTGAAAAGGGACATGTAACAGGAACTTGAAGTATATCAGGGCATAGCTACCCCGTTGATGCTAATTGTAGCAATCAAAATAATAGGTGGGAAATATACCTAGAGGATTGGTTATCTACTTTGGTCAATTGAATTTGGTGTATGTGATGCTGCTGGTGATGATTATTATACATCCTGTGGAACAATGAGTTGGGTGAAATATTCTAGATATGGGATGTGATAAATTAGTAGGGGTTTGTTCATTGTCCTTGAGAATTTAAAGAATCTACTGAGGAGATAAGGTTTTACAACTCATGGCATTGTAACATGGGGACAAATGGGGAAGGAGGGTTGGGTAAACATCCTTGTTAAAACAAAGATTTTGTAAGATACCACCCACCCACCACAAGACATCCTGTTTTGCCCCCACCTGAACACAAGCACAAGGCATGATCACCGGAGGAAGAATAACGACCCCCAACAACAGACTGCGCAGCCTCAGAACAAGTCTCGACAAGTCGACGGGTCTCGACAAGTCGACAAGTCAAGTCTTGACATGCCAGAACTTGAATGCTATAAAACAGCGACACTGGAAAGAGGAAGTTGAGTGCTGTTGCGGAGCGGAGACTCCCCAGCCGCCCAGCGCTGTTTTGCTTGTGTCTGCTTACTTGATTAATAAAATAATTTCAATAGACCAGTAAATTGTGTGGTCTAACTTATAACAATTTGGTGCCGTGACTCGGATCAAGGCAATCTGATTGAAAGACCTTCAGAGGGGGCGCCCCGCTGACTTCAGCGGCCTTCACTAGGACTACTTTCATTCAAATCCTTCACCGACGAACCCAAAATTAGATACAATCAAATAAAACCGGTAAACCCCAGGCAACCTTTGTGCACGAAGCCCGAACGAAGACCCACAGGGTGGGTAAGTATAGGCCGGTGATCCGTTCGGTTGGGGTTGGGTATCCCGGAACACAACAAATGAGACGTCCAATTGCGGACGAAGCGAGTGTGGACCCCTCGGTAGTGCGGTTCCCACATCCCGCGAGGGACTGGGCCACGAAAAGGGGGAAGCAATCCATGCGTGTGTGTGTGAAGTTGTTCCGGAAGATGGGACAGAAGAAGAGTAAGCCTTCTGGTCCCATGGGTGGGGTATCGTCTGATGTTAGGTTACCCCTATGATTAAAAATTGGCAGGATTCCCCTTTTAGGCGGGGAAGGAATAAAGTAAAAATGATACATTATTGTGTTGAAGTTTGGGGTGGTAAACAGATTCAAGGAGACCACCTTTACTGGCCTGTATTTGGGTCTTTTGAAGATTGGGTTTGTCAGGCCTAAATATTTATGCAAACTCAAAGGAACCCTTTAGTCTGGAAGAAAGTGAGTATGCGCACCTCTGGATAAATTCAGATACGAGGACGCATCTATATCCTCTAAAAGAAAAAGGAGGGCGGGATAAAAAGAGAAAGGACTTGGAAGTCCCGACACCACCCCCGCCCTATATTCCACCGCCCGCACCAACGACTCCTGTCCTTAATGGACTCCCCGAATTAGCTAATCCAGGAGAATCGGAATCGGATCATGAAACACAGGGGCCGGTAACCACAAGCAGGGCAAGAAATCAGAAATCTGCTTTAAGGGAGGGATTATATCCCCTATGAGAAATAGCGATGGGGGGACCCCAGCCAGGAATGGAATATGTGGCCATCCCCATTAACTCTGGGGATGTCCGAGATTTTAAGAAAAGGACAGGAGGAGGGTAAGCGAGCTTTAATGGCAACTGGCATAGTGTTTGCAGCTGCTGAGGAATAATTCTAACTGGAATAATAACTGTACATTGTATATTGTATATATAAAAGCCCGGGCATTTTTGTTAAATTATTCTTTTATACATACGTTAATATGTAAATATGTAAATATGAGAACTGCCATTGAGGTGTATGTCTAAGGGAACAAAATTTGCCCAGGCATATTATCGGCTCATCAGGTTTAAATGTCCTCAGTGTAATTGTCAACAGGCAGTTAATTTACAGTGGTCTGATTTTACTTGTGTATCTATATATTGTGGATTTTGGAGGGATTGGGATTGACTAGTAAAGAGCTTCTAGGAAAACAGTGGAATATTAACCACTGTAGATTACAATAGGAAAAGTTCAAAGCAAAGAAATCCCGAGGAAAAGCCCCCTAGGGTGTATACTAACACATTGGAGGGACATAGTGAGGTGAGAGGGTACAGAAAGTAAAGAACTCTTATCAAATATTGTAATCAATGGTGGCCACTTTATAAACTAGAGGATGGAGCGGAGTGGCCCCTAAATGGAACTATTATAACACCATATTACAGTCAATGTTGTTTTTGTGGAAAGAAGGAAAATGGGATGAAATATGGTATATTGATTGATATGTTGTTTCAGTATCTTGGAGGGAAAAGGTATGGAATTAAGTTGGACTCTGACTGAGCTTTTGGTGCTGGTATTAGAAAAGTACGGGCTGGAGAAAGATAAAGGAAGCTTTAAAAGGGTTGCTGAAGGTGTTAAAGGTGTGGCATGTAGTATTTAACAGAGCTGTTTGAAATTGAATGAGCAGGGAAAGATGATGTAGGCATTATCTAAGTAACAGTCTAGAAGTTTTGGTATATTTGCATATTTGCTGTGGTGTTTGGTCAGTTTCCCAAACATCGGGGAGGGGGACGGTGGGGGAACAGCCTGCTCCACCAGGGGCCTCTCCAGCGGCCGCAGGGGGGCTTCGGCTCCAGTGCCTGGAGCGCCTCCTCCCCCTCCTTCTGCACTGACTTTGGTGTCTGCGGGGGGGGGGGGGGTTTCTCGCTCTCCCAGCTGCTGTTGAGCAGCAGGTTTTTGTTTGTTTCTTTGTTTGTTTGTTTTCGTGAATGTGCTCTCACAGAGGCAAGGACTGTGTTGCTCATGGCTTGGCTCTGGGCAGCAGCGGGCCCCTTTGGGGCCAGATGAAATTGTCTCTTATCTTCCACGGGGAGGTTTCTGTGTTTTTCTCACGGGGGCTGCCACTGCAGTTTCCCACTCCCACACCTCTCCCCCCCCCCCCCCCGCCCCGAACCTTGCCATCAAACCCAATACACTGGGGCAGCTAAGTCATTACTGACTTGTAAAGTATCAGGGATTAAATTAACTAATGAAACCCTAAAAAGTGATGGGGGCAGAAGGGGCTGGGATAACAGTGCCACTTTTGGGGGATACCAAGCTGAGACCAGGGGATAAAATGATCACTGGGCAATTATTGTATGTATCCAAGGCGGAAACTAACTTGTTGGAAAGGGATTTGATGATTAAATTGGGCATTCAGATAGTAAATTGTTAGACTGGAATAATAGTGTTATTAATGGAGTGCTCTCTGGCCCTGAGAGCAAACATACATGTATATTCACCTCTGACTGGAAAGACCCTGAAATGGGGGCGGAAGCAACAATATAGGTGGACAATTTTACCTCAGGGGTTTATAGGGCCACCTATCTATTTGGGTAAATTTAAAAAAAAAAAAAAAAAAAAAGATTTTGGAGCAATTGCAACCTCCCAAGGAGGTATTAATGTTACAGATATGTGGATCATTTTAAGGAAAATCGATAGTCCCTGATGGGAGAGAAATGCTGAATAAAGTGATAATGAGGCAAATATTAACTGTTTTATATCAGAAGAGTCATTGGGAGGTGCAAGCAATGTGTGATGTTGTTCTAAGAAAGCATGTCTGTGTAGGAATATACACTTTAGGAAAGCACACATGCAGAGGATGCACTATATGTCAAAGAGTAAATAAAAAGGTCTTCTGTAACCTATCTAGAGAGGGACGGGAGCCAGGGCTTTGACCTTTCCAAAGTATACAGGTAGACTTTACTGAGTTACTTGTTTGTCCTAATTGACCACGTGACTGAATGGGTGTAAAGCTTTACTGCAAGGATTAAAGCAGGCCTTAGAGATTGAGTGGGATTTTCACAGCCCCTGGCACCCCTCCTCTTCTGGAAAGGTAGAGCGAATGAATGGTGAAATTAAGAAACAACTAACAAAACTTATGCTGGAAACTAAGGCTTCTTGGGTAAAATGCTTACCCCTTGCACTGTTAAACATATGGACGCAGCCCAGAACTGATGTAGGAATTTCTCCTTTTGAAATGCTATATGGTATGCCCTATGACTTGGAATTGCCACTTGATCACCCTCAATTCTAATTAAGACTTGGAAAGAGACATTTTTTTTTAACACCACGATGGGGAAGGCCCCTATGTTGTTTTGCTTACTACAGAAACAGCCTTCCGGACTGCGGAGAAAGGATGGACACATGCTAGCCGTGTTAAAGGACCCATCTGTGACGAGAAGTGGGAGATCGCTCCAGGAAACAAAGACCTGGAGCTCACATTGCGACGAACTCGATAGGTACCGTGGGTTAAGGTAGAGGCTCTCCCCTGAAGAACACTACTGCTGCCGAGAAGAACTAAAACCTCGTAGTTGGCTGCAACCCAACTGACGAGTGAGGCAGAGGAGTGAATAAGTGGGGAAAGAAATGGGCCTCAGCCATTCCTATCGGTATTTGGGGGTTCTCGCAGTGATTTCATCCTGCATAGCAACTCAACACCACCCCCACCAACCTTTTAAATGGACTTTAAGTCGATTCGAAGATCAACAGGTTATTGCAACCCAGATAACATCGGGGGGGCCAAGCTTTACTTCTACACTATGTCAGCTGATCTTGAGGCCCCGATGCTGGGAATGTATGGGATTTTATTTCTGCCCAAGTTCTAACCCGGGAAAGGGGTACTGTAAATGCCTGAACGTGTATTATTGTGCATACTGGGGGTGTGAAACCATTGCTACAGACTGGACACTCGGGGCTGGTCTGTATAAATTCTTACAAGTGGGATATGGGCTGCAAGGTTGTAACCAACAATTGGATCCCTGTTACAGGTGGCGAGGGCATGGTATAGGGTATACAGGAACCTTCCACGGAAATAAAGAAATTTGCAAGGTTCTATATATAAATATAACAAACTCGGACGATACTAGCTGGGTACTAGGAAAAATGTCAGATTTTACGAACATGGAACAGATAGGGGAGGACTCATACTAATAAAGAAGGAAAAACCTGAGACTTCCAAGGTAGTCGGGCCTAATAAAGAGTTACTAGGGGAAGGTTTGGTTGTCCAGACTGTAAATATACCTGGAACTGCCCAACCTACTACAGTGTTTTCTAATAAGTCGACAGAGTTATCCTTTCCCACACTGCTTCCAAGCATTGTGAAAAAAGAAAGGGGTTGTACCCGAGAGTAGTATGTGGAAAGTTATAAATGCTAGTTTCCAGGTACTAAATCAAACTAATCCTGAGATAACTGAAGGGTGCTGGCTATGTGTAAGTGTTAAGCCCCCATATTATGAAGCTATAGGAGATATGGGGAGGTCTGAATATTCAAATGAGTCTAAATCCTTCCAAGTGCAGTTGGGGTCAGGAAATCGGGATAACTTTGACTCAAGTTACGGGAAAAGGTAGATGTATCAGCACAGTTCCAAGAGATAAAAATGATCTGTGCCATGCCACTGAAAAAATGTACCAAACACACAAATGGTTAATTCCTGCAAATAACACTAGGTGGGTATGTTCATTGTTGGGAGTCACTCCTTGCCTATCTTTAAAATTGTTTAACACATCTCATGATTTTTGTGTACAGGTGGTCATTATACCAAGGATTCTATACCACACTGAAGAGTATATGTATACCCATCACACAGTGGCTGAATACTATCTGGTAAAGAGGGAGCCTATTACGGCCGTCACCTTAGCCACTTTAATGGCCCTCAGGGCTGTAGGTGCGGGAACTGGAATTGCTTCCCTGATAAAACAAAGCCAGGAATTTACTTCTCTACGCATTGCCATAGACGAGGATATATATCTGGCCCATATAGAGCAATCAATAACAGCTCTGGAAAAATCGGTTAGGTCATTATCCGAAGTGGTACTCCAAAACCATAGAGGGTTGGATTTGATTTTCTTACAACAAGGAGGACTGTGTGCAGCCCTACGTGAAGAATGTTGTATATATGCAGATCATACTGGGGTGGTAAGAGATACAATGACTAAATTGCGGGAAGGATTAGAAAAATGCAAAAGGGAAAATGAGGCTCGTCAGAATTGGTATGAATCCTGGTTTAATTACTCACCTTGGCTTACTACCCTGCTATCAACCATAGCGGGGCCCTTGTTGTTACTTATATTAACACTGACTTTCGGACCATGTATATTCAATTGAGTAATCGCAACTGTGAAAAGCCGATTAGAGGCAGCTCATCTTATGCTTGTGCGTGCTAAGTATGAATCTCTTGAGCAGGAGGAGGACGACGCAGAAACTTTGATGCTCAGCAAGCAAATATTGCAAAAATTCAATGAACAAAATATGTTAGAAAAAGAAAAAGGAGGGATTGTGATAAATTAGTAGGGGTTTGTTCATTGTCCTTGAGAATTTAAAGAATCTACTGAGGAGATAAGGTTTTACAACTCATGGCATTGTAACATGGGGACAAATGGGGAAGGAGGGTTGGGTAAACATCCTTGTTAAAACAAAGATTTTGTAAGATACCACCCACCCACCACAAGACATCCTGTTTTGCCCCCACCTGAACACAAGCACAAGGCATGATCACCGGAGGAAGAATAACGACCCCCAACAACAGACTGCGCAGCCTCAGAACAAGTCTCGACAAGTCGACGGGTCTCGACAAGTCGACAAGTCAAGTCTTGACATGCCAGAACTTGAATGCTATAAAACAGCGACACTGAAAAGAGGAAGTTGAGTGCTGTTGCGGAGCGGAGACTCCCCAGCCGCCCAGCGCTGTTTTGCTTGTGTCTGCTTACTTGATTAATAAAATAATTTCAATAGACCAGTAAATTGTGTGGTCTAACTTATAACATGGGATTCCAACCATTGCTAAAAACTTGTTTATAAATCTTGCAGAGAATATTGTGAAAGCATTCTCTTGTGGTTCAATTGGCCTTTGCCAAATTTGAAAACAAGACACGAATTAATGATATTCAAAAGAAGAGGAGGGATTGTTATATATGGAGTAGTAATTCGTGTCGAGAAAATGGTTGATATTAATAAAGAAGGGGGAGATTTGGGAGTGTGGCCATGGGGGTCAGAAAGCCCCATGGTTGATGATAACATTAGACTCTTAACGATGAGGCCATCAGGAATATAAAAGAGTTTAGAGGGAACAAAGAAGGGTGATTTAGGAGATTCCATGCAGTCTCTGTACTCTTGTTCTCCAGCCATTATGGCATGGATGTTTCTGGGTGTTTGCTGTTGTTGTTACATTCAAAGTTGTTTGACCAATGAAAAGTTGTTTTGAAAAGAACTGCTGTGGAAAGAAGGGTATAAGAGGGGAGCCTGCCCTCAAGATAAAAAAGGAAGGCAACGCGATGTGATGAAGTTATGTCATCAGTAAAGAAGCAGAAAGAAGGAATGAAAAGGAACAGGCTGGCAGAATGGAGACCATGACGGGAACAGGCACTTTGATTGCCTCATGAAAATAGGTTCAGCCAAACTCAGCAAACTGCTCAAAGAAGCTCGTACAGAAAGTCACTGGAAATAGGCGCACTGGAGCTGGAGAGAAGCTCAAGCTGAGAGAAGCAGACCTGTACACACAACTGCCTCTCGCTGGTAAGCAGTTGCGCATTATGGAGATTCATATGTCCTTAGGAACAAAGACTGTCCTGGTAACCTTACAGCTTATTCTCCTTCTTAACAGTTTATGATCCTGAAACATGGAACCAAACTGAGGTCAAGGTGTGGGACTCTGCAACTAAAAATGACAAGGTTGCAGTGAAATTGCTCAGCACCTGGCGAGCAGTCTCTGAGGCCTTAAAGAGCCATGTGGGACCGCAGTCAGAAACGTGTGGTTTGCCAGATAGTGAGGGAGCTGCGGGCTCCTTTACTGATCCTTCTGCTACACCATGGGCCCCTGCGCCGCTACTGCCATCACAGGCCTTTGATGTTATGCCCCCTGGTGACCTGGACGTGCCTTTTGATCCAGGCCCTATTGGCCTTGAAAATGAGATGGATATATTTTTCTTCGATCCGGGAAGAACGGGATACATAAGGCCTGAAGGCCGAGTTGCTTGACAACTTAAAGCGAGACATATTGTTCAAAAGGAATGGAAAATGGAGACTGTTAAGTCATGGAGCTTAAAGGATTGTTTTGTTATCTTTCCTGATTGTACAAATGTATAGTCATACTTGCGTTTAGTATGTAAAGCAATGTTCTATATATTTAGAATGCTTTTATAACATGGGCGATGTAGGAACACTGTCATGGGAACTTCTCATAGTCGTCCTGGTAGCTTGGTTTTCTCAGCTGCAGCAAGTCATGGCCTCCTTGCTGTTTCAAAAATCCCTTAACAACCACTGATAGCTGAGACACTGGTTTGTACAGGCGGGGAGAAAGATAAATTCTCTCTACGTTAGTGGACCTCTTGAGAAAATTTCTCCAGAGTATTCTCTTTGTTATCTTTGAATTGGTGGAACTCTTGAGAAAGTTTTTCCACAGCAGAGACGCAGGCCTGTAGGGAAGAGGAGAGACTTTCTTCATACTGCCAGAGCTGTTCAGCCAATTCATCCACTGTGGGTTCCTCATCCTCTTTCCAGGTCATTACTGCCAATGAGTTGGCATATGGTGATGGTGCACTCCGTACAAACTTCTGCCACATGGGTCATGTAGACTTGACTTCACCTGGATCTTTGGATAGTTGGACATTGTCTAGGTCATCATAAATCACCTCCAGCATGGCTAATTCCCTTAGGTACTGTATTCCCCTCTCCTTGGGGGTCCACTTCCCCGGCTGACATACAAGATCTTCCTTGAAGGGATACCTTTCCTTCACACCTTGTCGCGTTAAGGGGTGTAGCTGATTAACTGCTACCGGCCCGGTCGGATTCAGGGTACTGAACCAGTCGGACATTCACCAAAAACACATTAACCGTCTGGGGGTCCAGTCAGACATTCACCATCAACGCATTAACGGTCTGGGGGTCCGTTCAGACATTCACCAAAAACGCATTAAGCGTCTGGGGGTCTGTTCAGACATTCACCAAAAACGCACTAACCATCTGGGGGTCCGTTCGGACATTCACCAAAAATGCATTAACCGCCTGGGGGTCTGGTTAGATTCAGAACACTGAACTATCACGGATAACCACCCTCACCCTCGTTGCACTCAATGAGAGTTATCACAATGCAATCAAGTATGGTTTATTACAGCAACAGATAATCAGGTTCTTTTGGATTGCCGGCGATAGTGACTGTCTGCAAAAGCAAGCTAGTATTCATGAAATACACAGGTGTTATAGGTGTTACAGATGTTACAGGTGTTATAGATGTTATAGATGTTACAGATGATACAGGTGTTTACAGGTGTCACAGGTGTCACAGGTGTGCAGCCTAGAAATAAATGCGTTTAAAGGATCAAAGACTCTATAGAGATTTATAAGCAAGTATTCAGATCTCACCCAAAGGCGTCCCAATGGGGGGGGAAGAGAGGCTCAGCCCGTCGACTGATCCCAGGAGTCAGAAGGTCCTAAGGATGTTGTATTTCCTCGGGATGGTATCTCCCCTGACGGTGGTATCTTCCCTAACATCCCCTCTCTCTTGGGCCAATTTATATTATTTTCTATCTTTTAGGTGGAGCTTGAGTGGCTCTAGTCAAGCATATCTTAGTCATGATTGGTGTAAAGTTTTCCCGTCTCTGTTTAAAGTAATAGGCTCCGAGAAATTCAGAGCGCATGCTCAGTGAGGGGTGGTCGCACCTTGGAGGCGGGTAGATTTTGGGATGGAGGTGTGTTTTGGTATTATAATGATAGCAAAAAGTACACTAGGGTACAGCATTTGTCAAAACATGACAGGTCTTTGGCTCAGGGTGGCAAAAAGTGCAGCTTTGTGCACAAGAACAATCGAGGCCCCACCTGATTACAGAGCCTAGCCGTGGTGTCTCCACTCCACTCTACGCTCCGTGCTGTTCCTTAGGGCTAGCACACCAAGTTTCCCCAGTGTGATAGCATCTAAGGTTGGGAGCCTAAGGAATGCTCAGGTAATGCAGTTATGCCCTACCCTGAAAGCCTCTGCAATGCTGTACCTTTTCCTTAAAAAATGTGAATGTTAGTTTTATTTTCCTAGTTACTTCACGCAATTACACCACACACCTGACAGGAGACGCCTCCAGAGGGTGAAGATTTCTGCTCCATTTCTAATTGCTTTTTCAATGCCTGCATCCCTAGGAAGGGATCCCAGCTGCCCGGCTTCCCTGCCCTCTAATTCCAGATTTTTGCTCTGCTGTCCCAGCACCGGAGCAGCCAGGTAAGAAGGTGCTCACTTGGACACCGACTGAAATATTTTCCCATATCTCGTAGCTCATGCTGGTGTAGGCCTCGGGTAGTTATTGATACTTTTATGATATCTTCATCTTCCTCTTCCTGTTCCTCTGATGGCCCAGCCACTTTGGAGTAGCCTGCCTCATCTTCTTCTTCATCCTTACTCTGGGTAGGAGTTCCTCTGCTTTCTAAATGACCTGACTTCTTCATTCATTCTTCATTCATCTTGGGCACAGGTACAATTGACACTCATACAGTCTGTTTCCCTGGCTCAGCTTTGAGGCCCATTATAGGGCTTGGAGTGGCTGCTGGGCCTTTCTCAAGGGTTGAAGTGGCTGCAGGGTCTCTCACTCGGGTTATAGTGGCATCGATTGCCGCTCGGTAAGCATAGGCCAAGGCCCACCAAGTTGCAGTGATTTGTGTCTCTTTGGAATTGCCAGGGTCATGACATACCTTTCTCAAGCATCCTACCAGGTTTTAAGGATTCTGCACTTGTTCAGGAGTGAATTTCCAAGGCATTGGAGGTGCCCACTGCTCTAGATGCCTGCCCTTATCCTCCCACACTCCCTGCCACTCAGGGAACTCTTAACGATGAGGCCACTACTTTTCCTGAAGTGATTGTCTCTCTGGGACATTGATTTATAGCTTTGTCAGTAGCATGCATTAAACGGGTATCTTTCTAAATGATGTTTTCCCCTAATTATCCTTAGGCAGAAGAGATCTCAGTACATTGAAATGCATTTGCGATCCTCTTTGATGAAAATGACATAGAAGACCTTGAACAAACAGTCCTGTATGCATTTATTTATCTATTTATTTATTATGTAGGACATAAAGCTGTCTCTTAACAGAGACTTAACTCTGTCCTAGGTGAAACCAGGACAACAGCTGACCCAAACTGGCCAAAGGGGTATTCTATACCATCTGATGTCATGATGAACAATTAAAATGGGGGGGCAGGCTGGGGTGGGGGGACCAGCTGCTTGGGGATAGGCTGGGCATTGGTCAGCGGGTGGTGAGCAATTGCGTTGTGCATCACTTGTTTTGTACACATCGTTATTAGTAGTACGATTACCATTATTATTATTGTTGTTGTTATTGCTATTGTTATTGTTATTATTATTTTCCTGTCTTAATAAACTGTCTTTATCTCAACTCATGGGCTTCACTTTCCCGTTTCTCTGTGTTGTGCTCTGCACGCATAGCTAGAACACTATTGGTATCACACCAGTGTTTTGTCTACTGCTGAGCAATACTGGCACAGCATCAGGACTCCCTCTAACAACCCCCCCCCCCCCCCAGGAGCTAATAGGCTGAGGGTGGGCAAGAGGTGGGGAAGGGACATCACTGGGGCAGCTGACCTAAACCAACCAAAGGCATATTCCATACCATATGATGTTACAATCGGCAATAAAAGGTGGGAAAGGGGTGTGTGTGGGGGGGTCTCATTATGAAAACATCCATCCTCCCAAACAATGGCTATGCATATTGAGGTCCTGCTTCAAGGACATGATCAAGCATTGCTTGTTGGTGGGAAGTAGAGAGTACTTTCTTTCCTCTCTCTCTGTGATTCCACAGGGCCTTTGCTTGTTCCCTGCCCCCCCCCTTCCTTTTCCCTTTAGTTAAACTATTTAATTTTCCCTTAATAATAATTTTCTCTTAATAACTATTTTTCCTTTAAATAAATTATCCTTTTCTCAGCCCATGAGTTGCTTTTTTCCTTTCTTTCTTCCCCTCCGCTTCTGAGGAGGAGTGAGAGAGCGGTTGTGGTGGAGTTCTGCTGCCTAGCAAGGTAAAACCACTACAACCTTCTATATGCAGCTGGAAGTAGCCTCACAATCACAGGCTCTGGTTCTCATGGGGGACTTCAACCACCCTGATATCTGCTGGAAAGACAACGCAGTTAAGCACAAACAGTCCAGGAAGATCCTGCAGAGCATTGCTGATTCTCATTTGTCCTGGTTTCAGTTAGGACAGAGTTAATTTTCCTCCTAGTAGCTGGTAGGATGCTATGTTTTGGCTTAGGATGAGAAGAGTGCTGATAACATGCTGATGTTTTAGTTGTTGCAGAGCAGTGCTTACACAGAGCCAAGGACTTTTCAGCTTCTCACTCTGTCCTGTGGGCAGGCTGGGGGTGCAGCAGGAGCTGGGAGGGGACAGACCCAGAACAGCTGACCCAAACTGACCAAAGGGGTATTCCATACCATCTGACGTCATGCTAAACAATATGTAGGGGTGGCTAGCTGGGGTGGGGGGCTGGCTGCTTGGGGATAGGCTGGGCATTGGTCAGCGGGTGGTGAGCAATTGCGTTGTGCATCACTTGTTTTGTACATGTTATTAGTAATAGTACGATTACCATTATTATTATTGTTGTTGTTATTGTTATGATTACATTCCTGTCTTATTAAACTGTCTTTATCTCAACTCACAGGCTTCACTTTCCCGTTTCTCTCCTCCATCCCAGAGAGGGAGGGGGGAGGGTGAGCGAACGGCTGTGTGGTATTTAGCTGCCAACCGGGTTAAACCACAACAGCATTTTTCCTTACAAATTACAGAGATGCAACATTGTTTACTTCTGCAACTTAGACAAATACAGAGATAGCAAGGGATTTGGCATCAGGGCTTTGACAAACAACTCTCACGAGGCTTTTATTCAGTGAATCCCTTTATCATTGTTTTCCTCATTTGGAAAATAAGGATGTAAATGCTTACCTAAATATCTCATAGGTAAACAGAGTTTTTTAAAAGATTAATTACTTTATATTTGGACAGGGTTACAAAGCTTTAAAGTGTCTTAAATTCTTCAAAGTTCTTGTCTGGTACATGTTGAAAACAATGGTCCAAACCCCTCCGTTTCAACACTTACTTAATTTCAAAATCTCAAATGGAAGCTCTTAAGATGTGAATTTGTCTGCAATTAATAGTTTATTTCATTTTTGCAAATATTCCGGCCTCTTTGAAAATGTAAATGCATTAAAACACAGTCAGAAATTAGAAAAACTGGAAAGAAAAAAAAATTACATCCCAAAGAACGATTTTACATCATAATTTCTCTTCTATTCTTTACTGCTACTTTGTATACAATGAAACTAATAATGGTGTCACAAAATGTAAACTGGGAATAATTCCATGGAAATCAGCAGAGTCATTCTGGATTAACAGTCACAAAGAGAAGAAGCTGAAGAATTCAAGTTAAAAATCCACAGCATCCTCTAAAAAAAAAAGCAACAAATGACTTGTCATGAACCAAAGAAAATATGTGAAGTCTGCTGCTTAGCAATCTGCCCTATATTCTTCACTTACTCCAGTATGTATGTTGTTAACCTAGTCTTTTATGTACCATCCTGCATAATAGGACTTTAGCGATTAACATACTACAAACAGCACTTCAGAACTACTGCCCAAGCTTCCTTTCCATAGCTTTGCAAAAGTAAACAAATTAAGATTTCTGAACAGGAGCCTGAACAGAATTAATGTATTTCATTCATACTGTGGCAAACTTAGGCATCTGAAGTAGCAGGTGTTGTGGAAATTGGGAAAATGGTGCACCTCTGTAGTGGGTTTATGTGGCAAGGTTTGGTAGCAGGGGGCCATAGGGGTGGTTTCTGTGAGAAGGATCTAGAAGCTACCCCATGTTTGGTAAAGGCCCCACTGTTGACCCGAGCCGAGCCAATAAGCGATGTATTTTTGCGCCTCTGTGAGAGCATATTTAAGACAGGGAAAAAAACGCTGTGCCATACACAGCAGCTGGGAGAGTGAGAGGAGTGAGGAAAAGCCTTGCAGTCGCCAAGGTCAGTGAAGAAGGAGGGGGAGAGGTGCTCCAGGCGCCGGAGCAGAAGTCCCCTGCGGCCTGTGGTGAGGACCATGGTGAAGCAGGATGTCCCCCTGCAGCCCATGGAGTACCACGGTGGAGCAGGGTTCCACGCTGCAGCCCGTGGAAGAGACCACGGTGGAGCAGGTGGCCCTGCACCGACGGAGGCTGCCGCCTGTGGAAGACCCCTGCCGGAGCAGATTCCGGGCCGGACCTGTAGCCCGTGGAGAGGAGACCATGCAGGAGCAGGTGACCTGGCAGGAGCTGCTACCCATGGGGGACCCAGGTTGGAGCAGTTTTCTCCTGAGGGATGGACCCCGTGGTACGGACCCATATCTGGAGCAGTTCTGGAAGAGCTGCTGCCTATGGGAAGCCTACATCGGATCAGTTCATCAAGGACTGCATCCCATAGGTGGGACCCCACAGCACAGGGGACGAGAGTGACCGAGAAGGAACGACAGAGAAGCGCTGTAGACTGACCATAATCGCCATTCCCCCGTTCCCCTGCACCGCTCGGGGGGAGGAGGTGGAAGAGGGAGGATGGGGGGGAAGGTGCTTTTGGTTTCTTTCCTTTGTTTCTCACTTCTCTAGCTTGTTAGTAATAAGCAATAAATCTTACTATCTCCCTATGCCGAGTCTGTTTTGCCCGTTACAATAATTACTGCGTGATTTTCTCGTCCTTATCTCAACCTTTGAGCCCTTTTCATCATATTTTCTCCCCATTCCTCTTTGAGGAGGGGGAGTGAGAGAGCGGCTGTGGTGGAGCTCGGCTGCCCACTCGAGTGGAAGCACGACAATGAGGCAATCAATATTCCTGTTCCCGTCCTGGTATCCATTCTGCCAGCCTGTTCCTTTTCATTCCTTCTTTCTGCTTCTCTATTGATGACATAACTTCATCGTGTTTTTTTTTTTTTTTTTTTTTGAGGACAGGCTCCCCTCTTATACCCTTCACCCCACAGCAGTCCTTTTCAAAAAAACTTTTCATTAGTCAAACAACTTTGCATATAACAGCAAACAACAAAAACCCAGCAACTTAATGGCTGGAGAACAAGAAACCCGAGACTGCATGGTGTCTCCTGAATCACTTCCCTCTAAACTCTTTTACATTCCTGATGGCCTCATCGTTAAGAGTCTAATGTTATCTCAACCACAGGGCTTTCCAACCCCATGGCCACACGCCCAAATCTCCCCCTTCTTTATTAATATCAACAAGTTTTGCAACACGAATTACGAATTATGGGCCCGGTTGGATTCAGGGTACTGAACTGTCACAATCACAGATTTTATCAATAACCCATTAACCGTTAGGGGTCCAGTCGGATTCACCAATAATGCATTAACCATCTGGGGTCTGGTTGGATTCAGAACACTGAACTATCACAGTCAAGGATTCACCAGTAACGTATAACCACCCTTACCCTAGTCGCGCTTAATGAGAGCTATAACAATGCAATCAAGTGTGATTTATTACAGGTACACAGGGTACAACAGGTTCTTTGGATTGCCGGCGATAGTGACTGTCTGCAAAAGCAAGCTAGCATGCATGAAATACACAGGTGTTACAAGTGTTACAGGTGCGCAGCCTAGAAATTAGTGCATTAAAAGGATCAAAGATTCTAGAAAGATTTATAACCAAGTGTTCAAATCTCACCCAAAGGCGTCCCAATGGGGAGAAAGAGAGGCTCAGCCCATCGACTGGTCCCAGGAGTCAGGAGGTCCTAAGGATGTTGTATTTCCTCAGGATGGTATCTCCCCTGACGGTGGTATCTTCCCTAACATCCCCTCTCTCTTAGGTCAATTTATATTATTTTCTATCTTTTAGGTGGAGCTTGAGTGGCTCTAGTCAAGCATATCTTAGTTACGATTGGTGTAAAGTTTTCCCGTCTCCGTTTAAAGTAATAGGCTCCGAGAAATTCAGAGCGCATGCTCAGTGAGGGGTGGTCGCACCTTGGAGGCGGGTAGCTTTTGGGATGGAGGTGTGTTTTGGTATTATAATGATATTATAATGAGCAAAAAGTACACTAGGGTACAGCATTTGTCAAAACATGACAGGTCTTTGGCTCAGGGTGGCAAAAAGTGCAGCTTTGTGCACAAGAACAATCGAGGCCCCACCTGATTACAGAGCCTAGCCGTGGTGTCTCCACTCCACTCTACGCTCCGTGCTGTTCCTTAGAGCTAGCACACCAGGTTTCCCCAGCGTGATAGCATCTAAGGTTGGGAGCCTAGGGAACGCTCAGGTAATGCAGCTACGCCCTACCCTGAAAGCCTCTTCAGTGCTGTACATTTTCTTTGTGAATGTTAGTTTTATTTTCCTAGTTACTTCAGGCAATTACACCACAGACCTGGATGCAGTACTCCAAGTGGGGCCTCACAAGGGCAGAGCAGAGGGGAGACAGTCACCTCCCTCAACCTGCTGGCCACTCCTCTGTTGATGCAGCCCAGGACACAGATGGCCTTCTGGGTTGCAAGCACACGCTTGTACTGGGTCTGGCTGGAATGTTAACTTTCCCGGCAGCAGCCCATACAGTGCCTTACTCTGTACTTGTAGCTGGAACAGCAGTGTTATCACACCAGTGTTGTGTCTACTGCTGAGCAGCAGTGGCACAGCATTGGGCCTTTCTCTAACCCTCCTAGGGGGTAGGCAAAAAAGTGAGGAGAGAAACATCACTAGGGCAGCTGACCTAAACCAATCAAAGGGATATTCCATACCATGTGGTGTCACACTCAGCAATAAAAGGTGGAAACAGGAAGAAGAGGGGAGGGGTGGGCTCTCGTTGAGAAGACGTCGGTCCTCCTCTCGAACACCGGCTGCGTGCGTTGAGGCCTTGCTTCAAGGACGTGGTCAATCATCGCTCATTTGTGGGAAGTAGAGAGTAATTTCTTTCCTCTGCACTTCCATATAGCTTTCATTTATTTTGTTTGTTTGTTTTCCTCCCTTTTTTCCCCTTTCCCTTTTATTTCCCCTTAGTTAAATTGTTTAGTTCATGGTAGTCTTTATTTAATTATTATAATTATTTCCCTTTAATTAAATTATCCTTATCTCAACCCGTGAGTTGTTCTTTGCTTTACTTCTCCCCCTCCTCATCTAAAGGAGGGGGAGTGAGAGAGCGGTTGTGGGGTTTAGCTGCCCAGCACGGTAAAACCACCACACTGGGCAGCCTGTTCCAATGTCTAACAACCATTTCGGTAATGAAGTTCTTCCTAATATCCAACCTAAAACTCCCCTGGTGCAACTTAAGCCCATTCCCCCTCGTCCTGTCACCAGGCACGTGGGAGAACAGACCAACCCCCACCACTCTACAGCCTCCTTTAAGGTATCTGTAGAGAGCAATAAGGTCGCCCCTAAGCCTCCTTTTCTTCAGGCTGAACAAGCCCAGCTCCCTCAGCTGCTCCTCGTAGGACTTGTTCTCCAGGCCCCCCACCAGCTTCGTTGCCCTTCTCTGGACCCGCTCAAGCACCTCGATGTCCTTCTTGTAGCAAGGGGCCCAAAACTGAACACAGTACTCAAGGTATGGCCTCACCAGAGCCAAGTACAGGGGGATGATCACCTCCCTAGCCCTGTTATCTTTAACGGCAGTAGCCAGATTGAGCTCCAGATGAGCTTTGGCCTTCCTAATTTTGTCCCTGCACAGCCTCGCAACATCCTTATAGTCCTCCCTAGTGGCCTGCCCACTTTTCCAAAGATTATAAACCCTCTTTTTTCTCCTAAGATCAAGCCACAATTCTCTGTTGAGCCAGGCTGGTCTTCTTCCCCTTCCTGGCCTCGCCAAAAATAGTGAACTCCACCATTTCGTGATCACTCTGCCCAAGACAGCTCCCAACAATCACATCCTCCACCTGTCTTTCTCTGTTTGTGAAGAGAAGGTCTAACGCGGCGCCACCCCTGGTAGGCTCACTAACCAGCTGCGTCAGGAAGCTATCTTCCACGCTCTCCAGAAACCTCCTAGACTGCTTTCTCTGGGTTGTGTTGTGCTTCCAGGATATGTCAGGGAAGTTGAAGTCCCCCACAAGAACAAGCGCTGAAGATTTCACAACTTCTGTCAGCTGCCTGTAGAACTCAAGTAGAAGTCAAGTGTGCATGACCTATGTGGCGGAAGTTTGTACAGAGTGCAGCATCATCACATGCCAGCTCATTGGCAGTAATAGCCTGGAAAGAGGAAGAGGAACCCACAGTGGATGAAGTGGCTAAACAACTCCGGCAGTATGAAGAACGTCTCTCATCTTCCCTACAGGCCTGCGTCTCCGCTATGGAAGAACTTTCTCAAGAGTTCCACCAATTAAAAGCAAATACTTTGGAGAAACTTTCTGAAGAGGTCCACCAACTTAAAGAGAGTTTATTTTCCTCCCCACCTGTACAAAGCAGTGTCTCAGCTATGGGGGTAAGCATCCTTCTGTTCAAGGAAGACAATATAGTGGGTGCACACCCCGTGCCACCCTGTGGTTTTACTTACATGACTGTGGAGAGGACATGAGAAAATGGGATGGGAATTCTACCTCGACCCTAGAGGCACGGGTATGTAAGTTGCAAGAAAAAACAATTGGGAAAGGGGCTTCTCTGAATAACTTGTTGCTCCAACTTCCAGCAGACAGTCCTTCGAACACAGAAATGAAGATTCTGACAAGGATTAGAGGGGCCCTGCTTCCAGCCAGGGGGAGGAAAGGGACAATCGAGTTTATTGGACTGTGTGGATTTGATGGCCTGGCACGTCAGACGCACAGAAGTATAAGGCTTTAGTAGACACCGGTGCACAGTGTACTGTAATGCCATCAAGCTATAAAGGGCCAGAGGCCATCTGTATTTATGGGGTGACGGAGGGATGCCAGCAGTTAACGGTACTGGAGGCTGAAGCGAGTCTAACTGGAAATGAGTGGCAAAAGCACCATATTGTGACTGGCCCGGATGCTCCGTGCATCCTTGGCATAGACTACCTCAGGAGAGGATATTTCAAGGAGCCAAAAGGGCTCCGGTGGGCTTTTGGCATAGCTGCCTTAGAGACAGAGGACGTTAAACAGTCATCTACCTTACCCGGTGTCTCGGAGGACCCCTCTGTTGTGGGGTTGCTGAGGGTCGAAGAACAGCCAATTGCTACCACAACTGTGCACCGGCAGCAATATCGCACTAACCAAGACTCCCTGATTCCCATCCATAAGCTAATTCGTCAACTGGAGAGGCAAGGAGTGATCAGCAAGACTCATTCACCTTTCAATAGTCCCATATGGCCAGTGCGAAAGTCTAATGGTGAGTGGAGACAAACAGTGGACTATCGTGGCCTGAACGAAGTCACGCCACCACTGAGTGCTGCAGTGTCGGACATGCTAGAACTCCACTACGAACTGGAATCGAAGGCAGCCAAGTGGTACGCCACAGTTGATATTGCTAATGCATTTTTCTTCATCCCTCTGGCAGCAGAGTGCAGGCCACAGTTTGCTTTCATTTGGAGGGGAGTCCGATACACCAGGAATCGGCTTCCCCAGGGGTGGTAACACAGCCCTACCATTTGCCATGGAGTGATCCAGTCTGCCCTGGAGCAGGGGGAAGCTCCTGAACACCTGCAGTACATTGATGACATTATTGTGTTGGGTGACACAGAAGAGGAAGTTTTCGAGAAAGGGAAGAAAATAATCCAAATCCTTCTGGAAGCCGGTTTTGCCATAAAACAAAATCAAGTCAAAGGACCTGCACGAGAGATCCAGTTTTTAGGAATAAAATGGCAAGATGGACGTCCTCAAATCCCAATGGATGTGATCAACAAAATAACAGCTATGTCTCCACCAACTAGCAAAAAAGAAACACAGACTTTCCTAGGTGTCGTGGGGTTTTGGAGAATGCACATCCCAAATTACAGTCTGATTGTAAACCCGCTCTACCAAGTAACCCGTAAGAAGAGTGATTTTGAATGGGGCCCTGAGCAACGACAAGCCTTTGAACAAATCAAGCAGGAAATAGTTCATGCAGTAGCCCTTGGGCTAGTCTGAACAGGACCAGATGTAAAGAATGTGCTCTACACCGCAGCCGGGGAGAATGGCCCCACCTGATGCCTCTGGCAGAAAGAGCCTGGGGAAAATCGAGGCTGACCCCTGGGGTTTTGGAGTTGGGGATACTGAGGATCTGAGGGCTGCTACACTCCAACCGAATAGGAGATATTGGCAGCATATGAAGGAGTTCGATCTGCTTTGGAGGTGGTTGGTACTGAAGCGCAGCTCCTCCTAGCACCCCGATTGCCGGTACTAGGCTGGATTTTCAAAGGAAGGGCCCCCTCTACACAACATGCAACTGATGCTACATGGAGCAAGTGGGTTGCACTGATTACTCAGCGGGCTCAAATAGGAAACCCCAGTTACCCAGGAATCTTGGAAGTGATTATGGACTGGCCAGAAGGCAAATGTTTTGGGATATCATCAGAGGAGGAGGTGGTCTGTGCTGAAGAAGCCCTGCTGTACAACAAGTACTACCAGAAAATGAGAAGAAATATTTCCTGTTCACTGATGGGTCCTGTCGTATTGTGGGGAAGCATCGGAGATGGAAGGCTGCTGTATGGAGTCCTACACGATGAGTTGCAGAAGCTGCTGAGGGAGAAGGTGAATGGAGTCAGTTTGAAAAGTGAAAGCCATCCAGCTGGCTTTAGGTATTGCTGAACGAAAAAAAGTGGCCACATCTCTGTCTCTATACTGTTATTGCTGCTCGGGTAGAGAACCTGCTTGTAAAGGTATGCCATGTAGATGCTCATGTGCCCAAGAATCGGGCTGCTGAAGAACATCAAAACAACCAGCAGGTGGATCAGGCTGCTAAGACTGAAGTGGCTCAGGTGGACCTGGACTGGCAACATAAGGGTGAATTATTTATAGCTCAATGGGCCCAAGACACCTCAGGCCATCAAGGTAGAGATGCAACATACTTTGGAGAAACTTTCTGAAGAGGTCCACCAACTTAAAGAGAGTTTATTTTCCTCCCCACCTGTACAAAGCAGTGTCTCAGCTATGGGGGTAAGCATCCTTCTGTTCAAGGAAGACAATATAGTGGGTGCACACCCCGTGCCACCCTGTGGTTTTACTTACATGACTGTGGAGAGGACATGAGAAAATGGGATGGGAATTCTACCTCGACCCTAGAGGCACGGGTATGTAAGTTGCAAGAAAAAACAATTGGGAAAGGGGCTTCTCTGAATAACTTGTTGCTCCAACTTCCAGCAGACAGTCCTTCGAACACAGAAATGAAGATTCTGACAAGGATTAGAGGGGCCCTGCTTCCAGCCAGGGGGAGGAAAGGGACAATCAGGTTTATTGGACTGTGTGGATTTGATGGCCTGGCCTGTCAGACCCACAGAAGCATAAGGCTTTAGTAGACACCAGTGCACAGTGTACTGTAATGCCATCAAGCTATACAGGGGCAGTATTTATGGAGTGATGGGGGGATCCCAACAGCTAACTGTATTGGAGGCTGAAGCGAGTCTAACTGGGAATGAGTGGCAAAAGCACCCCATTGTGACTGGCCTGGAGGCTCCATGCATCCTTGGCATAGACAGCTTCAGGAGAGGGTACTTCAAAGATCCAAAAGGGTACCAGTGGGTTTTTGGCATAGTTTCCTTGAAGATGGAGGACATGAAACAGTTCTCAGTCTCACCTGGTCTCTCGGAGGACCCTTCTGTTGTGGGATTGCTGAGGGCTGAAGAACAGCAGGTGCCAATCGCTACCACAATGGTATGCCAGCAGCAATGTGGCAATAGCCAAGACTCCCTGATTCCCATCCATAATCTTATCAATTGACTGGAGAGCCAAGGAGTGATCAGTGAAACTCCCTCACCTTTTAATAGTACCATATGGCCAGTATGAAAGTCTAATGGCAAGTGGAGGCTAATAGTAAAATATTGTGGACTGAATGACATTATGACACCGCTGAGTGCTGCTGTGTCAGACACACTACAACTTCTGTACAAACTGAAGTCAAAGGTAGCCAAGTGGCATGCCACAATTAATATTGCTAATGCATTTTTCTCCATCCCTTTTGCAACAGAATTCAGGCCACAGTTTGCTTAACAGGGGGAAGCTCCTGAACACCTGCAACACTTTTATGACTACATTGTGTGGGTAAACACAGCAGAAGTTTTTAAAAAAGGGAAGGAAACATTTCTGAACGAGAAAAGCTATCTCTATACCGATTCATCGATAGGGACAAATGCCCTGGGGGGATGGCTACAGCAATGGAAGCAAAACAACTGGCAGCACAGAGGCAAAGACACCTGAGCTGCTGCATTATGATAAGATATTGCCACCCAGGTAGGGAACCTGGCGGTAAAAGTACAACATATGGAGATGCTCACGTACGCAAGAATCAGGCCACTGAAGAACATCAAAACAACCAGCAGGTGGATCAGGCTGCTAAGACTGAAGTGGCTCAGGTGGACCTGGACTGGCAACATAAGGGTGAATTATTTATAGCTCAATGGGCCCAAGACACCTCAGGCCATCAAGGTAGAGATGCAACATACAGATGGGCTCGTGATCAAGGGGTGGACCTGACCATGGACACTATAGCAGATGTTATTCATGACTGTGAAACATGTGCTGCAATCAAGCAAGCCAAACGGTCAAAGCCTCTTTGGTATGGAGGACGATGGCTGAAATATAAATATGGAGAGGCCTGGCAGACTGATTACATCGCGCTCCGTCAAACCCACAACGGCAAGCGCCACGTACTTACAATGGTGGAAGCAACCACCGGATGGCTGGAAACATATCCTGTGCCCCATGCCACTGCCCGGAACACTATCCTGGGCCTTGAAAAGCAAGTCCTGTGGTGACATGGCACCCCAGAAAGAATTGAGTCAGACAATAGGATTCATTTCCAAAACAACCTTATAGACACTTGGGCCAAAGAGCATGGTATTGAGTGGGTGTATCACATCCCCTATCATGCACCAGCCTCCGGGAAAGTTGAATGATACAATGGACTGTTAAAGACTACACTGAAAGCAATGGGTGCTGGGACATTCAACAACTGGGATACGCATTTGGCAAAGGCCACCTGGTTAGTCAATACTAGGGGATCTGCCAACCGAGCTGGACCTGCCCAATCAAACCTGTTACGTACTGTAGAAGGGGATAAAGTCCCTGTAGTGCATGTAAGGAACATGCTGGGTAAGACAGTCTGGGCTACTCCTGCCTCAGGAAAAGGCAATCCCATTCGTGGGATTGCTTTTGCTCAGGGACCTGGATACACTTGGTGGGTGATGCAAAAGAACGGAGAGGTCCGGTGTGTACCTCAAGGGGATTGAATACTGGGTGAGAATAGCCCATGAGTTGAATTGTATTATGTTAATTATTATATAATACTGTATGTCATCACTGCCATGATTGCTATATGTCGATGTCCTATTAATGGTATCACAGCAACAGCCACGCAGATAATAATGATAGAATTTTGGTAGAAATGGACAAGCACAGAGATGTGATGGAACGAGAACAGGCTTCAACGTGTGACGATCCAACATCACACACCATCTCTTCTGCCCTGAAAGACTGCTGGGACAGATGGAGCCTGAAGTCAGTCACGGACTATGAAAACTCAGTGGACATTCTATGTACCATAGATGAAAATGGAGATTAATTGGAATGTATTGGAAAAGGTGTAACCTGAGCATGACATAAATGGTATGGAATAAGGGGTGGCTATATGTCCTGGTTTCAGTTAGGACAGAGTTCATTTTCCTCCTAGTAGCTGGTAGGGTGCTATGTTTTGGATTAGGATGAGAAGAGTGTTGATAACATGCTGATGTTTTAATTGTTGCAGAGCAGTGCTTACACTAAGCCAAGGACTTTCCAGTTTCTTGCTGTTATAAATGAAGTCTCAACTTGCAAGTGTCTTGCAAGTGGTTAACCCACCCACGAATTCCTAGACCAATCGCTTCACAGAATCACAGAATTTCTAGGTTGGAAGAGACCTCAAGATCATCAAGTCCAACCTCTGACCTAACGCTAACAATCCCCACTAAACCATGTCCCTAAGCTCTACATCTAAACGTCTTTTAAAGACTTCCAGGGATGGTGACTCCACCACCTCCCTGGGCAGCCTGTTCCAGTGTCTAACAACCCTTTCAGTAAAGAAGTTCTTCCTAACATCTAACCTAAAACTCCCCTGGCGCAACTTAAGCCCATTCCCCCTCGTCCTGTCACCAGGCACATGGGAGAACAGGCCAACCCCCACCTCACTACAGCCTCCTTTAAGGTATCTGTAAAGAGCAATAAGGTCGCCCCTGAGCCTCCTTTTCTCCAGGCTGAACAAGCCCAGCTCCCTCAGCCGCTCCTCGTAGGACTTGTTCTCCAGGCCCCTCACCAGCTTCGTTGCTCTTTGGACCAGCCGAGTTCCTCGCGGGAGATTGGAACCGTGGTTAGAAGACCTCCGCACTCGCTTCGGAACTAAGTTCCGTCTCAGTCACACCCTTACACACAGTCACGCAGCCGAATTCCAGCCAACCGAACGGTATACTCACAAATCCTCTTCGTTCGGGTCTTCACGCGTGGAATTATGGGTCACAGAGAGAGAGCTCTTGGTTCTTTACTTGCCTCTTATGTTCGAAATCTTGTTGGACTCTAGCACCGCTATCAACAAGGGCCACTAGGTGAGGCACCTCCCTTTACCAGTCGCAGATCCAAAGCCCAAGAAGATCATGTTGGGGTCGCCAATTTGTTATACATGAAGATAAAACTCAATCTGAATTTAGTAATATTTATAAAAGGCAAGAAAACAGCGCTGGGTGTGCGGGGAGTCTGTGCTCTACCAACACACATACACGAACACCGAACTTTCTAAATATACAGAACACTGCTTTTATATACTAAACCCGAGTACGCCTATACATATGTACAATCAGAGTCCATGACTGGGGGAGCATAGTTGTAGTTGGTAATCCTGTTTGAAGCGCTCCCATATCTTCCATGACTTCATTAATTTCTCTCAGATCATATAACAGTCTCCATTTTCCATTCCTTTTCTTGATTACAAACACCGGAGAATTCCAGGGCTAGTTGTTGTGGGAACAATATGTCTTGCTTTAAGTTGTCAAGCAACTCGGCCTTCGGGCCTTATGTATCCTATTCTTCCCGGATCGAAGGGAAACATTTCCGTCTCCTTTTCAAGGCCGAAAGGGCCTGGATCAAAAGGCACGTTGTCGTGGTTTAACCCGACCGGCAGCTAAACACCACGCAGCCGTTCGCTCACCCTCCCCCCTCCCTCTCTGGGACGGGGGAGAGAAATGGAAAGTGAAGCCCGTGAGTTGAGATAAAGACAGTTTAATAAGACAGGAAAAAAAAAACAAAAATAATAATAACAATAATAATAATGATGATACAATGGTGATAATACGAAAGTAATAATAGTATGTACAAACAAGTGATGCACAATGCAATTGCTCACCACCCGCTGACCGATGCCCAGCCTAACCCCGAGCAGTCCGGCCCCCTCCCCCCGGCTAGCCACCCCTATATATTGTTTAGCATGACGTCAGATGGTATGGAATACCCCTTTGGCTAGTTTGGGTCACCTGTCCTGGGTCTGTCCCCTCCCAGCTCTTACTGCACCCCCCAGCCTGCCCGTTGGCAGGACAGAGCAAAGGCTGAGATGTCCTTGGCTTAGTATAAGCACTGCTCTGCAACAATTAAAGCATCGGGGTGTTATCAGCACTCTTCTCATTCTAAGCCAAAACACAGCATTCCACCAGCTACTAGGAAGAAAATTAATTCTGTGCTAACTGAAACCAGGACATCTATCCACCCCTTATTCCATACCATTTATGTCATGCTCAGGTTACACTCTTTTCCATACATTCTAATTAGTCACCTATAGTAATCATGGTAGTGATAACATACAGTATAATATACTATTTAACATGGTGCAATTCAGTTCATGGGCTATTCTCACCCAGTATTAAATCTCCTTGAGGTACACACCGGACCTCTCCGTTCTTTTGCATCACCCACCAAGTATATCCAGGTCCCTGAGCGAAAACAATTCCACGAATAGGTTTGCCTTTTCCTGAGGCAGGAGTAGCCCAGACTGTTTTACCCAGCATATTTTTTACATGCACTACAGGAACTTTATCCCCATCTACAGTACGTAACAGGTTTGATTGGGCAGGTCCAGCTCGGTTGGTAGATCCCCTAGTATTGACTAACCAGGTGGCCTTTGCCAAATGCGTATCCCAGTTTTTGAACGTCCCAGCGCCCATTGCTTTCAAGGTAGTCTTTAACAGGCCATTGTATCGTTCAACTTTCCCGGAGGCTGGTGCATGATAGGGGATGTGATACACCCATTCAATACCATGCTCTTTGGCCCAAGTGTCTATAAGGTTGTTTCGGAAGTGAGTCCCATTGTCTGATTCTATTCTTTCTGGGGTGCCATGTCGCCATAGGACTTGCTTTTCAAGGCCCAGGATGGTGTTCTGGGCGGTAGCATGAGGCACAGGATATGTTTCCAGCCATCCGGTGGTTGCTTCCACCATTGTAAGTACGTGGCGCTTGCCATTGCGAGTTTGAGGGAGTGTGATGTAATCAATCTGCCAGGCCTCTCCATATTTATATTTCAGCCATCGTCCTCCATACCAAAGAGGCTTTGACCGTTTGGCTTGCTTGATTGCAGCACATGTTTCACAGTCATGAATAACCTGTGCTATAGCATCCATGGTCAAGTCCACCCCTCGATCACGAGCCCATCTGTATGTTGCATCTCTACCTTGATGGCCTGAGGTGTCATGGGCCCATCGGGCTATAAATAATTCACCTTTATGCTGCCAATCCAGGTCCACCTGAGCTACTTCAATCTTAGCAGCCTGATCCACCTGCTGGTTGTTTTGATGTTCTTCAGTAGCCCGATTCTTGGGCACATGAGCATCTACGTGGCGTACTTTCACAGCCAGGTTCTCTACCCGAGCAGCAATATCTTGCCACAATGCAGCAGCCCAGATAGGTTTGCCCCTACGCTGCCAGTTGTTTTGCTTCCATTGCTGTAACCATCCCCACAGGGCATTTGCTACCATCCATGAATCGGTGTAGAGATAGAGAACTGGCCATTTTTCTCGTTCAGCAATGTCTAAAGCCAGCTGAATGGCTTTCACTTCTGCAAACTGACTCGATTCACCTTCTCCCTCAGCAGCTTCTGCAACTCGTCGCGTAGGACTCCATACAGCAGCCTTCCATCTCCGATGCTTCCCCACAATACGACAGGACCCATCAGTGAACAGGGCATATTTCTTTTCATTCTCTGGCAACTGGTTGTACAGTGGGGCTTCTTCAGCACGACCCACCTCCTCCTCTGATGATATCCCAAAGTATTTGCCTTCTGGCCAGTCCATGATCACTTCCAATATTCCTGGGCGACTGGGGTTTCCTATTCGAGCCCGCTGAGTAATCAGTGCAACCCACTTGCTCCATGTAGCATCAGTTGCATGATGCGTAGAGGGGACCCTTCCCTTGAACATCCAGCCTAGTACCGGTAATCGGGGTGCTAGGAGGAGCTGCGCTTTAGTACCGACCACCTCCGAAGCAGATCGAACTCCTTCATATGCTGCCAATATCTCCTTTTCAGTTGGAGTATAGCGGGCCTCAGATCCTCTGTATCCCCGACTCCAAAACCCCAGAGGCCGACCTCGAGTTTCCCCAGGTTCTTTCTGCCAGAGGCTCCAGGTGGGGCCGTTCTCCCCGGCTGCAGTGTAGAGCACATTCTTTACATCTGGTCCTGTTCGAACTGGCCCAAGGGCTACTGCATGGACTATTTCCTGCTTGATTTGTTCAAAGGCTTGTCGTTGTTCAGGGCCCCATTCAAACTCATTCTTCTTACGAGTTACTTGGTAGAGTGGGTTTACAATCAGACTGTAATTTGGGATGTGCATTCTCCAAAACCCCACAACACCTAGGAAAGTCTGTGTTTCTTTTTTGTTAGTTGGTGGAGACATAGCTGTTATTTTGTTGATCACATCCATTGGGATTTGACGACGTCCATCTTGCCATTTTATTCCTAAAAACTGGATCTCCCGTGCAGATCCTTTGACTTTATTTTGTTTTATGGCAAAACCGGCTTTCAGAAGGATTTGGACTATTTTCTTCCCTTTCTCGAAAACTTCCTCTGCTGTGTCACCCCACACAATAATGTCATCGATGTACTGCAGGTGTTCAGGAGCTTCCCCCTGCTCTAGTGCAGACTGGATCAGCCCATGGCAAATGGTAGGGCTGTGTTTCCACGTTGGGCGCCAAAAAGACTGTCGTGGTTTAACCCGACCGGCAGCTAAACACCACGCAGCCGTTCGCTCACCCTCCCCCCTCCCTCTCTGGGACGGGGGAGAGAAATGGAAAGTGAAGCCCGTGAGTTGAGATAAAGACAGTTTAATAAGACAGGAAAAAAAAAACAAAAATAATAATAACAATAATAATAATGATGATACAATGGTGATAATACGAAAGTAATAATAGTATGTACAAACAAGTGATGCACAATGCAATTGCTCACCACCCGCTGACCGATGCCCAGCCTAACCCCGAGCAGTCCGGCCCCCTCCCCCCGGCTAGCCACCCCTATATATTGTTTAGCATGACGTCAGATGGTATGGAATACCCCTTTGGCTAGTTTGGGTCACCTGTCCTGGGTCTGTCCCCTCCCAGCTCTTACTGCACCCCCCAGCCTGCCCGTTGGCAGGACAGAGCAAAGGCTGAGATGTCCTTGGCTTAGTATAAGCACTGCTCTGCAACAATTAAAGCATCGGGGTGTTATCAGCACTCTTCTCATTCTAAGCCAAAACACAGCATTCCACCAGCTACTAGGAAGAAAATTAATTCTGTGCTAACTGAAACCAGGACACACGTCCAGGTCACCAGGGGGCGTAACAGCAAGGGCCTTCGATGGCTGTAGCAGCGGAGGGGCCGATGGCACAGCAGGCGGATTAGTAAACGAGCCCGCAGCTCCCTCACTATCTGGCAAACCACACGTTTCTGATTGTGGTCCTACATGTCTCTTTAAGGCCTCAGAGACTGCTCGCCAGGTGCTGAGCAATCCTTCCACTGCAACCTTGTCGTTTTTAGTTGCAGAGTCCCACACCTTGACCTCAGTTTGGTCCCAATATTTCAGGATCATAAACTGTCTGATTGTTAATAAGGAGAATAAGCTGTAAGGTTACCAGGACAGTCTTTGTTCCAAAGGACGTATGATTCCCCATAATGCGCAACTGCTTACCAGCGAGGGGCAGTTCTGTGCACGGGTCCGCTTCTCTCAGCTTGAGCTTCTTCCCAGCTCTGGTGCGCCTATTTCCAGCGACTTTCTGTACGAGCTTCTTTGAGCAGTTTGCTGAGTTTGGCCGAACCTATCTTCATGATGTGAGAAACACTCCGTAGCCAATAACTTAGGCTCAGGCGAGGATCGCAGTGAAGTAGTAATTTATTCGCGATTGCAATGGCAGGCGCCCCACAAGCAGGAGAGAGCGCATCTACTAGTTCCAAAACACAGTTTATATACTTTTTGATGACAGGGCCCTCCCCTGTTTCCCCACTGAGTGGGTAATCCAGGTTCACAATCTATCTGATGCTTCACAAACAATGCATGGCCTTCAGTTGCCGGCCTGTTAAATTTCAATTTTCTTTTGACATTTGTACTGTTTGAAGTGGTAATGTTTCTTCACTTATCTGACTTGACTTAACACCGTGATTTTCACCTAATTGTCCTAAGGAGTCTGGTTGTCTGCATTTTACAAGGTCGCCTGCTTAAGCTTTCTTATCACTGTAAGCATATCTCAGTACCACATTCCTTCCTTCTGTGGGTAGTTAGGGTCTGGCGGCCGGAAGATGTCGTGCTGTACGGAAAGGTGGAGCCTGTCCCTTGATGGACAGCAGCGTGTGGTCTGTGATGTAAGCGAGCGGAAGTGACGCTATGGGCCTCGGGTATATAATGCCATGTGACTCGACAATAAACGCCATTTGCCATCCACCACATTGGTGTCTGTGAGCCGATGGACCGAGCGGCCTGGGGTTGGTCGCCGTGCCGTTCCTGAACCAGGTCGCCACTGCCCCCTGAAGGCAACACCTTCTAAACAATGTAACTCTGCAAAAACAACATTTATATTCCCACAATGAGGCGATCAATGTGCCTGTTCCCATCCTGGTCTCTGTTCTGCTAGCCTGTTCCTTTTCATTCCTTCTTTCTACTTCTTTGTTGATGACATAACTTCATTATATCTTGTTGCCTTTTTTATCTTGAGGACAGGCTCCCCTTTTATACCCTTCACCCCACAGCAGTCCTTTTCAAAACAATTTTCATTGGTCAAACAACTTTGCCCAGCAACAGCAAACACCCAGCAGCTTCCACACCTTATTGGCTGGAGAACAAGCAACCAGAGACTGCATGGCATCTCCTGAATCACCCTTCTTTGTTCCCTCTAAACTCTTTTATATTCCTGATGGCCTCATCATTAAGAGTCTGATGTTATCATCAACCATGAGGCTTGCCGACCCCCATGGCCACACTCCCACGTTTCCCCCTTCTTTATTAATATCAACCATCTTCTTGACACGAATTATGGAATACTCCATATATCACATCGCTCTGTCCTGCCAGTGGGTAGGCTAGAGGTGCAGCAGGAGCTGGGAAGGGACAGACCCAGGACAGCTGACCCAAACTGGCCAACGGGGTATTCCATACTGTGGGAGTGTATTCTGAAAGTGTACTCTGAAAGTGTGAACTGGAAAATGGGGGGGCAAACAAGCAGTGAAATTCCAAAGAAAAGCACTTTAGGATGTGTTTTGAGTCATTGGAAGGATATTGGAGGATATGCCGGTGGAAGTGTGAACAGGAAAACTGATAAAATATTGTAATCAATGGTGGCCGCTTTATAAGCTGGAATGTGGAGAAAAGTGGCCTTTTAATGGAACTTTAAACTATAATACTTTACTGGGATCAGTCGACGGGCTGAGCCTCTCTTCCCCCCCCCATTGGGACGCCTTTGGGTGAGATCTGAATACTTGCTTATAAATCTCTATAGAGTCTTTGATCTTTTTAATGCGTTTATTTCTAGGCCGTGCACCTGTAACACCTGTAACACCTATAACACCTGTAACACCTGTGTATTTCATGCATACTAGCTTGCTTTTGCAGACAGTCACTATCGCTGGCAATCCAAAAGAACCTGATTATCTGTTGCTGTAATAAACCATACTTGATTGCATTGTGATAGCTCTCATTAAGTGCAACTAGGGTAAGGGTGGTTATCTGTGATAGTTCAGTGTTCTGAATCCAACCAGACCCCCAGACAGTTAATGCATTTTTGGTGAATGTCTGAACACAGCCCTAGACGGTTAACGCATTTTTGGTGAATGTCTGACTGGACCCCCAGACGGTTAACGCATTTTTGGTGAATGTCCGACTGGTTCAGTACCCTGAATCCGACCGGGCCCGTAACGGTTAATCAGCTACACCCCTTAACGCGACAGTAAAATTGGCGTAGTCGGCAGGATTGCTATGGATAAACTTCTGCAAAAATACAAATATGCCCCTTCCCAGGTGGGGAAGGAGTGGGCCTAAATGTTTTGGAAAGATGAGGAGAAAGTGGTAGAGCGCATTGAGCAGTGTCAGGCTTCACGAAAGATTGGTCAAAGAAAGGGTAAAGGTGCAATTTGTGCTGTGTTAGGAGCCTGTTTGTCTTGTGCTCAGCAAGAAGCTAAGGAAACTCCTGCTCCCAAACTGATCTCTGATGTGGAACATACTGCTTTGAAATCAGAGAATGAAGTATTGAAGTCATCATTGGCCTTTGAAAGGGAGACAGGAAAAGCATTAGGAGTCAGAGTGGATAAACTTGTGAGTGAAAATAATTATCTTAAACAATTGCTGGAGAGGGTTAGTCATCTCTTAAATAAAATACAGCCCTGTGCTCCGGTTAAGCAGATTCGTAGATTGTTGTATAATGCAGATCCTGAAAGTTGGGATGGTGATATCTGGTTTGACAGTGATGATGATGTCCAAGATATTGATGATTCTGAACCTCATTCGATTTCCTTGAGACCTTTGGTTAAGACTGAGACTGCTGTTGATGATAATGATGAAATCCGCACTACTGTGCGAACGATTCCATGGTCGCCGGCGGAGTTGATTAAAATACAGGAGAAGTTCTCAAGGCGGTCAGGGGAATCGGAAGTGGAGTATGTGTGGCGAGTTTCTCTTGAAGGAGGAGATCGAATTATGTTGAGTGAGGAAGAAGCAGGTGGCTTTTGGGGACATGGAGTGTTTTTAACCACCACACCAGGAGACCATAGTTACTCTATCACTGCACGGGCGGCATATTGGGCAGGTGGTATAGATCCCCAAGAGAGAGGGGAACCACTGGAAATTAGAGCAAAAGATATTCTGACCTGGCTGTAGCAGTAGAGACAGCAACCTGCATTCAGGCGTTATATGAAAGAGATGAATTTAGGAAATCCCCGATGTTAGCTCCTATTGATCCGGTTCGGTTAACCCTTCTCATCCGTGGACTCCCTGATTGTCTTAAGATGTTTGTAGCAAACACCCAGGATCGCATACAAGCTGCTCGTAGGGATGGTGATCGTGGACGTAGGCGGAATCCAAACTCTCCTATTCCCACATGGAGTGAATTTGTCCAAGACCTAGATAAATACGGACGCCGAATGGGCTGGATTAATTCATCCAGTATTAAGTCCCAAGATCACTCTCGGCGAGTCCGCCAAATCCACACTAAAAATCCCAGATACCCTAATTTTTAAAACAGGTTCAAATTTAATAAAGAACAGGATGAGCTCTGGCGTAAGGCCCTAGCTTTGGGTGCATCCCGACCACTCTTGCATGGTGCCTCTGTAGACGACCTCCGTACATTAGTCCAATCTCTGGGTAAGAAAAATGTTCCAGATGGAGGGGATTGCCTAACAGAAAAAAATCCCATCCATAAAGAATGTACACCTTCGGCACCAAGCTTAATTGACAAAACAGAATCTCAGCAAAAAAACTCCTATCCCCGGGGAGGGCAGTGAGCCACCCTGCTCGGCAGGTATTAGCAATTCAATGGCTCTCTAACGAACACTCTGACCCTATCATTGCCATTCCTGTTGGACCCCGAAAAATATTGGTAAATTTTCTTATTGACACTGGGGCCCAAATGTCAGTAATTACACATGAGACCGCACAGACCCTGGGCATAACACCTGGTCGATGCAGGGTTAAATTTACAGGAATCGATGGTGTGGAAAAACAAAGCCCTACTGCAAAAATTTCACTCTGGTTGCCAGAGGAACAAAAATTAACCAGGGTAGAAGTATTAGTTGGTGCTGCATACACTAATATTTTAGGATTTGACGTACTGCGTGGTCGTATGTGGAAACTCCCTGATGGAACAATGTGGAGTTTCGCGACATATCAAAGGGATTCGGACACAGTAAAACTGAGCCTGCTACAAACATCTATACCCTTACCTCCCTCTAAAATTACTAATGTTCAGCAATATCCGTTGCCAGCAGCAGCACTTATGGGGATTGACGGGGTGGTAACAGAATTGGAAGCAAGAGGCATTATTAAAAGGACCCATTCACCTTATAATTCACCAGTGTGGCCAGTAAAGAAACCAACTGGGCAATGGCGCTTCACCGTGGACTACAGACAGTTAAATGCTAACACCGCACCTTTAACTGCTGCAGTCCCAAACATTGCAGAAATAGTGACATTAATACAAGGCGCTGCCCATCCTTGGATGGCTGCTTTGGATGTTAAAGATATGTTTTTTATGATTCCTCTCCTTGAGCAGGACAAAGCTCAGTTTGCTTTCACCTGGAAAGGAATCCAATATACTTTTAATAGGCTTCCACAAGGATACAAGCATTCTCCCACAATTGCCCACAATACTTTGGCTAAAATTCTAGCAGAGATTCCTATTCCACCGGATAACACAGTATATCAGTATATAGATGATATCCTGATAGGGGGAAAGGATCAGGAAAGTGTAAGAGGCACAATGGAAAATATCCGGAAGACACTGACTGATTTAGGATTGGAAATCCCTGACTCAAAGTGCCAAGGGCCTGCACAGGAAGTTAAATTCCTGGGAGTATGGTGGGTTAATGGAGCTACCTCTATTCCTCAGGACACGCTGGAAAAAATAGAACATGGACAAAGACCTTCTAGTGTAAAGGAATTACAACAAGTATTGGGTGCTTTAAGTTATTGGCGTAAACATATTCCAGGTTTTGCTATCATTGCACGTCCTCTCTATAACTTGCTTAGGAAAGGAAAATCATGGGAGAGGACTGAACAGCATACTAATGCAATAGAATTATTAATAAAGGAATTGAGGTTGTTCCAACAGCTTGGCCCCATACACCCTACTGACCCTATCCATGTGGAATGGGGGTTCAGTGAACATGGCTCTCATTGTAACTTATGGCAAAGGGGGCCGGAGGGACCCGAGAGACCACTAGAATTCAGCTCCCACTCCTTCAGTGATACTGAAAGGAGATATTCGGATCTTGAGAAAGGATTATTGTCTCTAGTGCGAGCAGTGAAACAGACAGAGCAATTAAGGAGAAAACAGAATGTGATTGTCCGAGGACCTTTCCATATCCTGGATGTAGTCCGTAAAGGAACAATACCACCTGCTGGCATTGCTCAGAAACCCACGGCTCGTAAATGGTATGCCTATCTAGAAGGTATTAATGAGATTATGCCAATCACTGAGGGTAATACTAAAATATCCAAACTACAAAAGGACATAGATAGTACCCTCCTGTTTCAGCCTCCACCGACCAAACCATCCCCGATCCAGGAAGCACCTCCTCTAAAGGAAGACAGTGATCTTACAGGAGTGTGGTTTACAGATGCCTCGTCTCATAGGGAAAACAATAAGTGGAAATACAAGGCTGTGGCATTGGAAGTAGCAACAGGAGAGAAACTGATTGAAACCGGTGAAGGCAGTGCACAGGTAGGGGAACTCAGAGCAGTTTTATTAGCCGCACAACATGGTGCTACCCATATCTATACTGACTCATATGCTGTTTTTAAAGGAGCTACCGAGTGGATCGGTCACTGGGCAGTTAATGATTGGCAGGTAAATAGAGTTCCAGTCTGGCAAACCGAAAGTTGGAAACAACCGTTAGAGATAGGAAAGCAGCGAACACTACATCTAGGATGGGTAAAAGGACATGATCAGTCAAACACTGTAGCTGCCCAATTCAATCAGCAGGTAGATAGCCTCACACGGTTGCGACAAATTGATGTCACTAATGATAACCAAGAATGGGAACGGTTGCTCGAATGGTTACATGTTAAGCGTGGCCACACTGGACGGGCTGACTTATACCGGGAAGGATGGCCTGTATCAGTCAAACTGTGTGAACAAGTGGTGACTGCCTGCTCCCAATGTCGCTTACGGCTTAACAAGGACCATCTGAGTAAGGCACCTCCCTTGCACATTCAGGACAGGAAAACATTGTGGCACTCCTGGCAGATTGATTACATCGGCCCATTGAGATCATCAGGGGGGAAGAAGTATGTTCTAGTAGGAGTAGAGGTAATATCTGGCCTCACTATGGCTGCTGCTTTTGCATCAGCTACTGGGGAAAACACAGTAAAGGGACTAAAAGGATGGTTCAGTACACTCCCCCTACCTGAGGAAATTCAAAGTGATAATGGCTCACATTTTACAGCTGCAGTGGTACAGGACTGGGCCAGAGAGGAAGGGATCCGATGGGTATTCCACACCCCCTATTATCCTCAAGCAAATGGTATTGTGGAACGCACTAATGGACTGGTCAAGCGTTTCGCAAATACTCACAAATCTGGATGGCATTTGCGGTTACATGACGCCATCTATCAATTAAATAATAGATGGAGTGGAGATGGCTGCCCCAAAATGAAAGCCTTCTGCGCATCTTCTACCACAATCACTCCAAAGCACTACACTGAAATAGAAAAGCATCATACTAAAATAGAAAAGCACCCTGTAGGATTTTCTCCTGGACAGCCTGTGCTGGTAAAAATGCCTCAGATTGGAATAGTACCCATGACACTAACTACTAACTACTTGGCTGTGCCAAGGGGAACAATAGCAAGGCCGGGGGATAAGGTAATGGCCCAGCTGAAGTGCATCTACACCAATGCACGCAGCATGGGTAACAAACAGGAGGAGCTGGAAGCCATCGTGCAGCAGGCAGGCTACGACTTGGTTGCCATCACGGAGACGTGGTGGGACCACTCTCATGACTGCAGTGCTGCAGTGCCTGGCTATAAGCTCTTCAGAAGGGACAGGCAGCACAGAAGGGGTGGTGGTGTGGCTCTCTATATTAGAGAGTCTTTCGATGTTGTAGAACTCGAGGCTGGGAATGACAAAGTCGAGTCCCTTTGGGTTAGGATCGGCAGGGACAACAAGGCTAGTGTCCTGGTTGGGGTCTGCTATAGACCGCCGAACCAGGATGAGGAGACGGATGAGGAGTTCTACAGGCAACTGACAGAAGTTGTGAAATCTTCAGTGCTTGTACTCGTGGGGGACTTCAACTTCCCTGACATATCCTGGAAGCACAACATAACCCAGAGAAAGCAGTCTAGGAAGTTTCTGGAGAGCGTGGAAGATAGCTTCCCGACGCAGCTGGTTAGTGAACCTACCAGGGGTGGCGCCCCGCTAGACCTTCTCTTCACAAACAGAGAAGGGCTGGTGGAGGATGTGATTGTCGGGAGCTGTCTTGGGCAGAGTGACCACGAAATGGTGGAGTTCTCTATTCTTGGCGAGGCCAGGAAGGGGACCAGTAAAACCACTGTATTGGACTTTCAGAGGGCTGACTTTGAGTTGCTCAGGACACTAGTTGGTAGAGTCCTTTGGGAGGTGGTTCTGAAGGGCAGAGGGGTCCAGGAAGGCTGGGCACTCTTCAAGAGGGAAATCTTAATGGCGCAGGAGAGGTCTGTCCCCACGTGCCCAAAGACGAGCTGTCGGGGAAGAAGACCAGCCTGGCTCAACAGAGAATTGTGGCTTGAGCTTAGGAGAAAAAAGAGGGTTTATAATCTTTGGAAAAGTGGGCAGGCCACTAGGGAGGACTATAAGGATGTTGCGAGGCTGTGCAGGGACAAAATTAGGAAGGCCAAAGCTCATCTGGAGCTCAATCTGGCTACTGCCGTTAAAGATGACAAAAAACGTTTTTATAAATACATCAACACAAAACGGAGGACTAAGGAGAATCTCCATTCTTTACTGGATGCGGGGGGAAACTTAGTTACAAGAGATGAGGAAAAGGCGGAGGTGCTTAATGCCTTCTTTGCCTCAGTCTTTAGCGGCAATACCGGTTGTTCTCTGGATACCCAGTACCCTGAGCTGGTGGAAGGGGATGGGGAGCAGGATGTGGCCCTCACTATCCACGAAGAACTGGTTGGTGACCTGCTACGGCACTTGGATGTGCACAAGTTGATGGGGCCGGATGGGATCCACCCAAGGGTACTGAGAGAACTGGCAGAGGAGCTGGCCAAGCCACTTTCCATCATTTATCAACAGTCCTGGCTATTGGGGGAGGTCCCAGTTGACTGGCGGCTAGCAAACGTGACGCCCATCTACAAGAAGGGCCGGAGGGCAGACCCGGGAAACTACCGGTCTGTCAGTTTGACCTCAGTACCAGGGAAGCTCATGGAGCAGATCCTCCCGAGAGTCATCACGCAGCACTTGCAGGGCAAGCAGGCGATCAGGCCCAGTCAGCATGGGTTTATGAAAGGCAGATCCTGCCTGACGAACCTGATCTCCTTCTATGACAAAGTGACACGCTGGGTGGATGAGGGAAAGGCTGTGGATGTGGTCTACCTTGACTTCAGCAAGGCTTTTGACACCGTCTCCCACAGCATTCTCCTCAAGAAACTGGCTGCTCTTGACTTGGACTGGCGCACGCTTTGTTGGGTTAGAAACTGGCTGGATAGCCAGGCCCAAAGAGTCGTGGTGAATGGAGTCAAGTCCAGTTGGAGGCCAGTTACTAGTGGCATCCCCCAGGGCTCGGTGCTGGGGCCGGTCCTCTTTAATATCTTCATCGGTGATCTGGACGAGGGCATTGAATGCACCCTCAGTAAGTTTGCAGATGACACCAAGCTATGCGCGTGTGTCCATCTGCTCGAGGGTAGGAAGGCTCTGCAGGAGGATCTGGATAGGCTGTACCGATGGGCTGAGGTCAACTGCATGAAGTTTAACAAGGCCAAGTGCCGGGTCCTGCACCTGGGGCGCAACAACCCCAAGCAGAGCTACAGGCTGGGAGATGAGTGTTTGGAGAGCTGCCAGGCAGAGAAGGACCTGGGAGTGATGGTCGGCTGAATATGAGCCAGCAGTGTGCTCAGGTGGCCAAGAAGGCCAACAGCATCCTGGCTTGCATAAGAAAGTGTGGCCAGCAGGGCTAGGGAGGTGATCGTCCCCCTGTACTCGGCTCTGGTGAGGCCGCACCTCGAGTACTGTGTTCAGTTTTGGGCCCCTCGCTACAAGAAGGACATCGAGGTGCTCGAGCGGGTCCAGAGAAGGGCGACGAAGCTGGTGAGGGGCCTGGAGAACAAGTCCTACGAGGAGCGGCTGAGGGAGCTGGGCTTGTTCAGCCTGGAGAAGAGGAGGCTCAGGGGCGACCTTATTGCTCTTTACAGGTACCTTAAAGGAGGCTGTAGTGAGGTGGGGGTTAGCCTGTTCTCCCACGTGCCTGGTGACAGGACGAGGGGGAACGGGCTAAAGTTGCGCCAGGGGAGTTTTAGGTTAGATGTTAGGAAGAACTTCTTTACCGAAAGGGTTGTTAGACATTGGAACAGGCTGCCCAGGGAAGTGGTGGAGGCACCATCCCTGGAGGTCTTTAAAAGACGTTTAGATGTAGAGCTTAGGGATATGGTTTAGTGGGGACTGTTAGCGTTAGGTCAGAGGTTGGACTCAATGATCTTGAGGTCTCTTCCAACCTAGAAATTCTGTGATTCTGTGATTCTGTAACTACTCCCAAAAATCCCTATGCATGGGGAGCTAAAGATTGTTCAGGAAAAATACACCGGATCAGCACCCGGTGGATATCACCCTCTTTCTAACCCTGCCGGTTGAATACAACCGAGCATATTTTCTTTCTTTTTATGTTTACAGAAACCCTGAGCGAACTGTATATGGACAGCTGGAAGATGATGAATCAACAGTTTGGATTAATAATACTATGCTCCACCCTGACCTTGATGCAATCACTTCTGGTTTACAGCCAAGGAGACCCAGGCTGGCTGTGGTCCCAAGCCTATGTTAAATACACTGGGATTTTGGGAACGCAAGCCTTAAAGGAAAAATTAAACTTAGCTACAGTGGTTATGCATGGAACTGAGGTGTTTTCGAGACACGAGTGGGGCTGGGATGAGAGATGGCTTCCACTCCTAAAGGGAAGGACAGGAGAAGAAATCCGGGTGGGGTGTAGAATGGTTAATGGCTCAACTCATGAGAAAGCCACATTAATAACAATATCTGGAAACCAAGTGACAACAGAGTCCTGTACTACAGATGAGTGGGATTGTTGGTATAATTTTACCCTGATAGAACCCACTATTGTAACTTGTATATGGCAACAACACTGCCCAGGTTCGGGCCTGTCGCAGTCACAGTGTACAGGACTACTATTTAGATTCAAAATAGATGTGGTTGAACCTGATCCAACTACACCACCTGACCTAACTCCATACATTACATTCGATATACTGCAGTATGGTATTAGAAATATACCCAGTGACACCATAACACCTTATGATGATCCTTGGAATCATGCATTATCACGGTACAGCGCAATCATTGGAACACCTCAGAACAAAAGGGGTCTAAATTTATCTACCTTAGTTCTACAGGGAAACAAAATATTTTTGAAAGATGAATGGAGTTGGAATGATTCTCTAAAAATGGCTGAACTTCAAGCCACATCTGGCCAGATAATACAAATTGGTTGTCGAATAACTAATGGATCCACTTATAATTGGCCGACTGAAATTAAGACAGTATACACTGATTCTACTGGACCACAAAATTATAGTACTGATTGTACCAAAATAACGGAACCAAATTTTGATTGCTGGTACAATTTTACTTTCACCAAACCTATAATTGTGTACTGTCTTTGGGGTTACAGAGGCACAGAAATATTATTTGAATTCATGGTTAATACAGAAACATCATCGACTACAAAGGATAAGAAGCCTCTACCTCCGCAGATCCTTGAAAACGAACCGACTCAGCCTCCCATTGGTCTAACTCCTTCCATCTTCAACACAGGTCCTTACATAATTAAAAATGTGGGACAACAACAAATTCTCTTTAACCCTAGTTGGTCCCTAAAAAGGGTAGAGCTAGTGCTGCACATTAATATCTTTGAAATTAACTCAAAATGTACCACCTTTCTGAGAACTGCCTACACCGGCTGGTTAGCATGGTTACATGGACGTTCTCTAAAACAATCTCAGCGCGTGCCACGGGATGCAACTGGGTTATAAGGGACAGGATTAGGTATATTAAATAGCATTGATGCTGAGGTCTTAATGAGTAGAATAACTGCTACTACAGATGACCTAAGGAAACTGGAACAACCAATAAAATCATCCTTATTGGCTTTAGGAGCAAATCAATGGCTTCTATCAGATGTTTGGCCCCACTGGGAACAAATTGAGGAAAATGATCATCAATTAATTGTAAATGCCCTTGGAAAGGCCCAAGGCAATACCTCCCTTGCCTTGAGCTGCATCCAAGCGCAGCTATGGATACAATCTGTAGCAGCAGCTATTATAAGAGTGGGAGAAGGAGGAACTTTGCCCACTGAAGTTCGAAAATTGATTTGGGATAATGCTTCAGAATTTGAAAAGGAGTTTCAAGCTTGGTGGCAATTAGTCAACTTTACCCATTATGCAGAAAATGATAAAATTGTTGCCTTTATACTTACTATAAGTAACGCCACCGTATACAATGTATATCCAATCATTGCATTAGGACTCAATCAAAATGGAACTATACTTTATCCTAAAAAGCATAAAGTATGGGCCCATCAAAAGGGAGGAAAGTGGCAAACAATTGATGTAAATGCATGTATTGTGCGTGAACAAAAAGGTTTCATCTGTGAAAGTAACACGCTGGAATCTCAAGACATTTGTCTTGACACTGAGCAAAATATTTGCCACTTTGAGATACATCCTAATGAAACCCTTGAAACTGTACTTGTATATATTGGGAAAGGTTGTGTTTGCATGAGAACTCATTGTGATTCTATAGTTGTAGATAATACAGTGGTAGATACCAGTAATCACTCTAATGTTTGTGTTTGCAATTTTACCAAAATTCTAGGATGTGATTTTAAATACTCAGCTCCTGTCACTTCTTATCAACTTATTGCATCTAATTATATTCTGCTTCATGAACTGCTGCCTACTCCTATTGGAATGAACCTCACCTTGGTGAAGAAATTGCTGGTACATGAGGACCTGAAGCAGCTGATGACACAAGTCCAAGAAAATGGACAAAAGACTCTGATTACTGTCCATCATGATGCATAAGAAATACATCGAGTGATGGAAAGAGTAAAGAGAGATGAGAGACACCGTTGGTGGGACACTTTGTTTGGATGGTCGCCAGCTGCCACGGGAATCTTCAACAAGATGCTTCACCCTGTTACTGTTCTGTTAATACTCACTGTATTATGTTTCATACTGACAATTGGTTTGTATCTGAAACTCTGGTTTATGATGAAACACTTAGCATCTCTACACAATGTACATACACTCAATAAACCTCATTCCGAGAATGTATGTGATATCCCCGACATATTCCAACTGTCGTGAAGCTTGAGTGACTATAGTCACGGGGTGGATTATGTGGTGTAATTGCCTGAAGTAACTAGGAAAATAAAACTAACATTCACATTTTTAAGGAAAAGGTACAGCATTGAAGAGGCTTTCAGGGTAGGGCATAACTGCATTACCTGAGCGTTCCCTAGGCTCCCAACCTTAGATGCTATCGCGCTGGGGAAACTTGGTGTGCTAGCCCTAAGGAACAGCACGGAGCGTAGAGTGGAGTGGAGACACCACGGCTAGGCTCTGTAACCAGGTGGGTACTCAATTGTTCTTGTGCACAAAGCTGCACTTTTTGCCACCCTGAGCCAAAGACCTGTCATGTTTTGACAAATTCTGTACCCTAGTGTACTTTTTGATCATTATAATATCATTATAATACCAAAACACACCTCCATCCCAAAAGCTACCCGCCTCCAAGGTGCGACCACCCCTCACTGAGCATGCACCCTGAATTTCTCGGAGCCTATTACTTTAAACGGAGACGAGAGAACTTTACACCAATCATAACTAAGATATGCTTGACTAGAGCCACTCAAGCTCCACCTAAAAGATAGAAAATAATATAAATTGGCCCAAGAGAGAGGGGATGTTAGGGAAGATACCACCGTCAGGGGAGATACCATCCTGAGGAAATACAACATCCTGACTCCTGGGATCAGTCGATGGGCTGAGCCTCTCTTCCCCCCCCATTGGGACGCCTTTGGGTGAGATCTGAATACTTGCTTATAAATCTCTATAGAGTCTTTGATCTTTTTAACGCGTTTATTTCTAGGCCATGCACCTGTAACACCTGTAACACCTGTGTATTTCATGCATACTAGCTTGCTTTTGCAGACAGTCGCTATCGCTGGCAATCCAAAAGAACCTGATTATCTGTTGCTGTAATAAACCATACTTGATTGCATTGTGATAGCTCTCATTAAGTGCAACTAGGGTAAGGGTGGTTATCCGTGATAGTTCAGTGTTCTGAATCCAACCAGACCCCCAGACGGTTAATGCGTTTTTGGTGAATGTCTGAATGGACCCCCAGATGGTTAACGCGTTTTTGGTGAATGTCTGAACGGACCCCCAGACCGTTAATGCGTTGATGGTGAATGTCTGACTGGACCCCCAGATGGTTAACGCGTTTTTGGTGAATGTCCGACTGGTTCAGTACCCTGAATCCGACCGGGCCCGTAATGGTTAATCAGCTACACCCCTTAACGCGACAAATACTTTGCTACAGTCAATGTTGTTTTTGAGAAGGAAAATAGGATGGAATGTTGTATACTGATGTTGTTTCAGCATCTTGGAGGGAAAAGGTACGGAATTAAGTTGGCCCCTGACTGCGCCTTTGATGTTGGCATTAGATAAGTACAGGCTGGAGAAAGATAAAGGAAGTGTTAAAAGGGTTGTTGAAAGTGTTAAAGGTGTTTGAAGTTGAATGAGCAGGGAAAGAGGATGTAGGAATGTTAACAGTTCTGCCTCAGCCGGGGCTGAGATCTTAAAATCTTGGGTGTTAGCCCTCTGGGGCAAAGGGATCATGATGGGTCCCAGAGAGTTGTCATGGAAACAGAAAAGCAGTTAACTCTTAAAACAACCTGAGTTCATGTGCGAGCTCAGATTGCCGATGGGATCGCTCAGGGAACTGTGGACAATTGCATTTCCCTGACTGAGAATATGCTTCCAACAAGGTCCAAAAGAAACCCCTATGGAATTTTTGGACTAACTCTGAAATGTAATGGAAAAACAAAACAAAACAAAACAAAAAAACGGTTTGGACCTGGCTTCAGAGGACAAATTGACTAGCCTTTTCCTAGGGTAATCATCGGCCCCTGATTTCAACAGGAATAACGGGGATCTGGGGAATCTACCCTAGCGGATCCTCCACTGGTTATAATGAAGTTAGGGGAGGAACGGAAGTGAAATTTCTTATTGATATGGGGCAACGTATTCAGTTCTAAATCAAGCATTAATGCCTTTACAGAATGATTATGTTAGGGTAAAAGGTGCAACCGAAAAGGCTTATTTTTGTGAACCTTTGAAGTACAAGTTAGGGAAACAATGGGGCATACACAGATTTTTATATATGCCTAACTCCCCATGGGCACTCTTAGGTAGAGATTTATTAGAGCAATTAGGAGCAGAAATTGTCTTTGAAAAAGGGAAAATGGAATTAAGGATAGGAGAAGAACAACTAATAAATGTGTTGAGCCTGGCACTAATACAAACTAACCCTAAAAGTGAAATACCTTTAGAGATCACAGATCACGTATATCCAGGAGTTTGGGCCACCGAAGTCCCTGGAAGAGCTAAAAATGTGACCTTAATAATTATTAAATTAAAGCCAGGAGAGAAACCCATTAAGGTTAAGCAATATCCTTTGAGGATAGAAGATAGGAAAGGTATTAAAGAGATAATTGATAAATTTCTACAGTATGGATTGTTGATTGAATGCGAATCAGAATAAAATACACCCATATTGCCAATTAAAAAAGGCAGATGGAAGAAGCTATAGGCTAGTTCAGGATCTGAGGGCTATAAATAAAATCTCTGAGGATATACATCCAGTAGTGGCAAACCCTTATACTTTGCTGACTAAATTAAGGAATAGTCAAGTCTGGTTTACCGTACTGGATTTAAAAGACGCCTTCTTCTGCCTATCCTTAGCCACTGAAAGCCAAAACCTATTTGCCTTTGAATGGGAAAACCCCGACTCAGGCAGAAAGACGCAGCTTATGTGGACAGTGCTACCTCAAGGATTCAAGAATAGCCCCACCATTTTTGGAAACCAATTAGCAAAGGAACTCGAGACTTGGATACCTCCGGACATTGAAGGGGCATTGTTACAATACGTAGATGATCTCTTAATAGCTACCGAGACTAAAGAGAGTTGTATTCAATGGACTATAAGTCTCCTTAATTTTCTGGGTTTAAATGGATATCGAGTCTCTCAACAGAAAGCTCATCTGGTTCAACAACGCGTGACCTAATTGGGATTTGAAATTTCGGGAGGACAACGAGAACTAGGAACTGAACGTAAGGAAGTCATTTGCCAGACTTCAGAACCCCAAATGGTAAAGGAGCTACGAACCTTTTTAGGAATGACAGGTTGGTGTCGCCTTTGGATTTATAATTATGGACTAATGGTAAAGCCTCTATATGAATTGATAAAGAGTAATCAGTCAAAGTTAGTCTGGACTGGAGAAGCACGAAACACCTTTAAACAACTTAAACGAGAATTGATGCAAGCTCCGGCTTTGGGATTACCGGATCTCTGGAAACCCTTTTGGTTGTTTTCTCATGAGAGAGACTTTGGGAGTACTAGCACAAAGATTGGGTCCCTATAAACGAGCAGTAGCTTACTTCTCTAAACAATTAGATGAAGTAAGTAAAGGATGGCCTGGATGCCTTCGAGCTGTTGCATCTGTTGTTATCAATATACAAGAAGCTCGGAAGTTTACAATGGGACAGAAAATGACAGTGTTAGTCTCCCCTACGTCTACGACGTTTAGATGTAGAGCTTAGGGATATGGTTTAGTGGGGACTGTTAGCGTTAGGTCAGAGGTTGGACTCGATGATCTTGAGGTCTCTTCCAACCTAGAAATTCTGTGATTCTGTGGTACTCTGCTCTCATGAGACCCCACCTAGAATACTGTGTCCAGCTCTGAGGCCCCCAATATAAGAGGGATATGGACCTATTAGAACAAGTCCAGAGGAGGACCACGAAGATGATCAAGGGGCTATGAAGACAGGCTGAGGGAGTTGGGGTTGTTCAGCCTGGAGAAAAGAAGGCTCTGGGGAGACCTTATAGCGGCCTTCCATTACCTAAAGGGGGCCTACAGGAAACCTCAGAGGGACTCTTTATCAAGGACTGTAATGAAAGGACAAGGAATAATGGTTTTAAAATAAAACAGGGGAGGTTTAGGTTAGACATTAGGAGGAAGTTCGATTTCATAGCTTCTGTTTCTTACTCATCTCATTCCACAACTGCTTGTCTTGTTTTGCTTAGCTATCCTCCTTATTTTGGGACAGTGGGACCCTCTACTGTCCCCTTATCTGCTTTACATACTCCCAACTGTTATGCCTGTGCAATCACTTTTGAATATGCAAGGTTAGTGGAATTTTCCACTGCAAAAACACAACTTTAATTCTTACAAATGGGGCTTTGAGCAACCTGAATTAATGGAAGTGTTACCCAGAGGTTTTGTCTTTCTTAATTGGTAGTAATTGCTCTACCTCCCCTCTCTGGTGCCTCTTCCTTGTTTCTGCACGTGCTTTTTCTAAAACCATTTTCCTTTACTCTGCAGTCAGAAAGGTGCTTAATATAATTTGCATATTTTCCCAGTTAGGGTTATGGAAAATCATAATAGTTTCTAACAGCTGATGCACTGTTGCTGAGTTATCCCTGTAAGATCCAATAGAGTGTTTCCAGTTTAACAAATCTGATGATGTAAACAGAACGTGAACAAAAACAGGTTCTCCTTCTGGTCCCACCGCGTGCCTTAGCAGAGCCTGGATAACTGGCCCCATCTTCTGTTGTGTATAAAGTGCTATTGGGCTAAAATTAGAATCTTCCTGGGCCTCAGGAGAGGCCTACGATGTCCCTGTAGAAGCTTCTGCAGCTTGAGCCTCAGGAGAGGCCTCTGATGTCCCCACAGAAGCCTCAGAAATAGAAGAAACCCCTGGATTATATGGTGGTGGTGCCGAGGGTACCAGTAACTGAACCTCTTCTTGCTTTAGATTAGGATAAATTTTAGGGGGGTTGTCACTCATTTTCTTCCCTTTCTTTTTGGCGCATAGCATAATATGATCTTCCCACAATCCACACTCTGCCTGACTTCTCAGGTCCCAGTACAATGACATAAAAGCACATACATCACTTCATCCCATTTTCTTTCCCATCGGCAAAATAGCATTAATTGCAATGTGGCATCATAATTGAAGTATCTGTTTTCTGGCCATTGTTCCCCATCATCCAGTTTGTACTGAGGCCACTCCTGATTACAATATTGCCTCATTTTACCCTTTGTCATATAGTTACCACAAAATTTATACCAATTTTTAAAGATGCATTCAAGGCAGGAAGAAGGGGAATTTCTGGATTGATTGCTTCCCATTTTCGCTTCAGTGGCTTCTCACGCTTGGCTTTAACTTTAACCCGTCAATCGGGTCAGGTAGCTCACGCGGCCATCTCCTGTTCTTGCTAAACCACAGAGTCTACATGTGAGGCTGACAAGGCTATTAAAGGCGGGGGGCAGATGACATGGACGCACGATACCAAATCCCACATTAGCATACATTAGCATTTTGGTGGGTGTGGTTTTAAATATGTTAACGACCCTCAATGAGCAAAAAGTTACCCTAAGTCAGTCTGGAATCTCCCTTCAGCTGTGCTTCTCCTTCTTGTTTTTTTAACTTTCATCCCTTATCTCCCTTGCTTCTGCTAGCTCAAGGCTACCAGTCTTCCTGTTTTCTTCAAGGTTCCTTGTTTTTTTATCTGGTTGCAGCAATGGAACCAGAGCAACTGGCAACGCAGAGGCAAACCTATCTGGGCTGCTGTATTTTGGAAAGATATTGCCGCCTGGGTAGAGAACCTGGTTAGAGGGGCCCACGATTTCATAGCTTGGATGGGGCTTTGAGCAACCTGGTCTAGTGGAAGGTGTCCCTGTCCATGGCAGGGAGGTTGGAATTAGATGATCTTTAAGGTTCCTTCCAACCCAAACCATTCTTTGATTCTATCTTGTCTGTAGTTGCATGTTCATTTCTTCCAACCTGACCGGAGTTGCACTAGCCCTGATGCAAATGTCCCTGATGCATGTGCATTTGTTTCTACTGGTGTACTTTCGGAGTTTTCTTGTGGTCATTGATTGTCTTCCTCACTGTGTTTGCTGGTTGAACCCAGTTCTTGCTGTGGTGGTTTTACTCGTGTGGGCAACCGAGCTCCACCACAACCGCTCTCTCACTCCCCTTCCTCAAAGGGAAAGGGGGAAACAGTACAATGAGAAGGGCTCAAGGTTTGAGATAAAGACAGGGAAATCACAACAATTATCGTCATGGGCAAAACAGAGTAGGGAGACAGTAAAAGTTATTGCCTATTACTAACAAGCTAGAGTGACAAACAAGTGAGAAACAAAGGAAAGAAACCAAAAACATCTTTGCCCCCATCCACCCCCTTCCACCTCTTCCCCCTGAGCGGCACAGGGGAATAGGGAAATGGGGGTTGCAGTCAGTCAATAGCACTTCGCCGCCACTGCTCCTTCTCAGTCATTCTCTTCCCATGCTCCAACGTGGGGTCCCTCCCACGGGATGCAGTCCTTCCCGAACTGATCCTACGTGGGCTTCCCACAGGCAGCAGCCCTTCAAGAACTACTCCAAATATGGGTCCATACCACGGGGTCCATCCATCAGGAGCACACTGCCCCAACCTGGGTCCCCCATGGGCAGCAGCTCCTGCCAGGTCACCTGCTCCTATGTGGTCCCCTCTCCACGGGTTACAGGTCTGCACCGTAATCTGCTCTGGCAGGGGTTCTCCACAGGCCACAGCCTCCTTCAGGGCAGGTCCACCTGCTCCACCATGGGCTTCTCCACAGGCTGCAGCATGGAACCCTGCTCCACCATGGTACACCATGGGCTGCAGGGGGACAACCTGCTTCACCATGGTCTTCTCCACAGGCCGTAGGGGAACTTCTGCTCTGGCACCTGGAGCACCTCTTCCCCCTCCTTCTACACTGATGTTGGTGTCTGCAAGGCTCTTTCTCACTCCTCACTCTCCCAGATGTTGTTGTGCAGCAGTTTTTTCCCTTTCTTAAATCTGCTCTCACAGAGGTGCAAAACAACATCACTTATTGGCTCAGCTCTGGGCAACGGCAGGTCCCTTTAGAGATGGATGAAACTGTCCCTTATCTAACATGGGCAGCTTCTGGATTCTTCTCACAGAGGCCACCCCTACAGCCCCCTGGTACCCAAGCAGATTTACTGGACTGTATGGATCCAATGGCCTGGCACATCAGACCCACAGGAGTATAAGGCTCTAGTGGACACTGGTGCACAGTGAACCCTAATGCTATCAGATTACCAAGAGGCAGGACACATCTGCATTTCTGGAGTGACAGGGGGATCCCAACAGCTGTCTGTATTGGAGGCTGCAGTGCGTCTAACTGGGAATGAGTGGCAAAAGCACCCCACTGTGACTGGCCTGAAGGCTCTGAGCATCCTTGGCATGCACTCCCTCAGAAAAGGGTACTTCAAAGAACCAAAACGTTACCAGTGGGCTTTTGGCATAGCTTCCTTGGAGATGAAGGACATGAAACAGTTGTCACCCTGGTAGCAAAACATTGTCATGTAAACCCACTACACCCACCATGGTAGAATATGACACCCTGGAAGGGACTTCTCAGTTACTGCAGCCCCCAGAAGAACAAGAGGCTGTTGAACACCAAGAGCATGTTTCCCAGACAAAGTTTGCATCTTCTTCAACAAGTCTGCATAATAAAGTTTTTTTTTTTTTTTAAAAAAAAAAAATAAATTATTTTTTTTTGCTGGTAAGAAAAAAAATAATCAACAAAAGCATTTAAACTGCAGGTTTTGATTCTTTATCCTTCCCAGATTTAGGTGGTAAGGTGGTATTTCTCCCCAAGGATAACAGAAACTATGAGCTTAAAGGGAAACTGCAGTCTGTATACTCCACAGTGTGATAAACAAAGAATCACACTGTAGTTTTCTCCCCACAAACTGTTTGATGGACTTACGTTAGTAGAAAAATCAGAAATGAACAACAAAGAGAAAATATGACAATTTAAAATGCAAATTCTTCCATTTTTTGAACTAATTTGCTGAACTGAAATGGGTACTGTACATAATTTATACAAATAATATCATTATTTAAATTCAAATTCCCGAGCCCTGAATTAATTAACACTCACACCAAGTTAATTAATATAATTAAATAAAAAATAATTTTAAAAATCCTCTTCCCACTCTTTCCTTTGGGCAGAAAATATACAAATGCATCTCCAAGATAAAGGAGAAAGCTAAGGAAAAGGACAAAAATGAAGATTGTATTTTACTGATTATACAGTAAAATATGGATGGCAGGAGTGAATACAGGTAAGAAAAAAGAGAACATATCTTCACACAATTAACTCTTTACCTTGGTGCTATTTAGTAAGTAAATTGCTCTGACACAGAAATAAATTATGAATGATAAAAATAAATATTTATAATTCACATAGTGCAGTTCTCAAAACTTACCAGCAGCCAGGTGTGCAAGCACTGAAGAAACTCTTCAGTGCTCTTTCTCGCTCCTCTCTCCCCCAGCTGATGTTGCACAGCATTTTTTTTCCCCATTCTTAAATCTGCTCTCACAGAGGCGTAAATGACATCACTTATTGGCTCAGCTCTGGCCAGTGACGGACCCATTATCTAACATGGGACATCTTCTGGATTCTTCTCACAGAAACTACCTCTATGGACCCCTGCTACCAAAACCTTGCCATGTAAACCCACTGCACTTGCGCTTGCACTTGCTCAGGTCATCTCCTTTCTTATCTTATTGTTTCGACTTAGGCATGCATACAGTTGGTAACACATCCAAGGACATATGCATACCATGAGTTCTTCACCTAATCTTCTTCTGACACATCGTCCAAGCCTGGGTCATCTTGTCCTCACTTTGAGACACAAGTTTGTGTTTTCTTACAGATGAAGCTGGCTAAGTAATACCAAGTTTCTAAATTTCCTTCTGTCTAAGGACCTTTTGTAAAGGTTTCACCTATCTGCTCATAAAGCATTTCAAATTTTGTTCCATTGTTCTATCAAATGGAGGGAAACCGTATGCCCTTTTGGTTCAGTATCACCAACAGTCTTTCAATTCCCTTTTAGTTCATCCCCATGGAGCTGGTTCAAGGGGTTGTTCTCTCCAGAGGGAGCAAATTGTTAACCATTCTATTCATCACTATTAACCCACACAGTGTGTCCCATAGAGGGTATAATGAGTTCTGAACAACTTATACCGGACCAGGTATCATTGTTAGTCAAATGAGACCAAGTGTCATTAATTGAGGTGATATAGTTATGACAAATGCAACCTATTCAGAGGGCTTGAGCTACCAGGCCCAGTTTCAGCCTCTTGACTGCTGCAATTGTAGATTTTAGTACAATTATAGTGTTTTGGGCTGTTTGAACGAGAAATATTAAACTTTGTATATCAGATATCAACCTGAATAGGATTGTCCAGTAATCCAGTGTTCCCATCCCAATTAATACACCAGGCAGTAGTCTGTGTGTAATACCAGTCACCATGTTGTGGCACTCCCCACACCTTAGGAATATGCATTCCCTATGGGGTGTTGGTGCACTTCTGTTTTGCACCCGGAAGGATGATAGATCGTCCAATCTGTTTCACCACCAGCCTTAAACTTCAGTGGTGGCTTAGTGATATTGTAGTTATCTATGATTCCATTTTTCTTAAGAGCCCACTGTAGGACATATTCCCTTTTCTCAGTGTGCCATGTTAGATTGGTACGTTTTTGCGTTTTCCACATAGCCTCACGAGTTTGGGTCGGTACCATGGTCAGTAGCCCCCAAACTGGCAGGCTGGGGAAGGGGTAGGCACACTGTGATTTGACTAACATTATGCATGTGACTGAAAGCTTGAATTAGTTGCAATATGAGATTTGGATTCTCCGTTTTTCCAAGCAAGGTTCCTATTAATATGATTACAATAATCCACTTAGCTGTCTCCATGTTAAAATTTTGGTTTCTAAACTACTATCACTATCAAACAGACAGTAAATATTAACAGCCCTTGAGTGCACTCCAGCTCACTGTAGGATAACCCATTGTCCCATGTGCAGTTTCTTGGAATCAGTAGTCCTGTAAAATACAAAAGAGAAGATGCTTGGTCATATGTGACCAACCTGGGGCACAACAACCCCATGCAATGCTACGGGCGGGGGGAAGAGTGGATGGAAAGATGCCTGGCAGAAAGGGACCTCGGAGTTTTGGTTGATAGCCAGCTGAATATGAGCCAGCAGTGTGCTCAGGTGGCCAAGAAGGCCAACAGCATCCTGGCTTGTATCAGAAATGGCATGGCCAGCAAGACTAGGGAAGTGATTGTCCCCCTGTACTCGGCTCTGGTGAGGCTGCACCTGGAATAGTGGGTTCAGTTTTGGGCCCCTCACTACAAGAAGGACATTGAGGTGCTGGAGTGTGTCCAAAGAAGGGCAACGAAGCTGGTGAAGAATCTAAAGAACAGTTCTTATGAGGAGTGGCTGGGAAACTGATTTTGAAGGCATTGGCATCCATCAGTGCTGGTCGATCTTTAAGCACTGCCTCCTAGAAGCATGGGACCAGGCAATTCCAAAATATCGGAAGTCAAGCAGGTGGGGCAGAAGGCCGGCCTGGCTGACCAGGGATCTTCTGCTGGAGCTTAGACAGAAAAAGACAGTATATGGCTGCTGGAAGCAGGGTCAGGCAACGTGGAAGGAATACAGGAACACTGTTCACGTTTGTAGGGAGAAAATTGATGTGGCCAAAGCCCAATTAGAGTTGAAGCTGGCCAGGTCCGTGAGAGACAATAAAAAGTTTTTTGTTTAGATATGTGAACAGAAAAAGGAAGAAAAAAGAAAACAGGTCCACTACTTGATGGGGAAGGTCACCTCACAGACAAGGACATAGGCAAAACAGAGGCGTTTAATGCCTTCTTTGCCTCCGTCTTCAACGCTGATGATGGCCTTCGGGACCCAGGGTGCCCTGAGCTAGAGGACCGTGATGGTGGGAATGAAAGACTCCCAATCTACTGTGAACGTGTGCCGGATTTGCTGCTCCACCTGGATCCATACAAGTCCATGGATCGGGATGGGATTCATCCCAGGGTGCTTAGAGAGCTGGCTAACATCATCGCGGGACCCTTTTGGATTTCAGTTAAGCTTTTGACACAGTTTCCTATAGGATCCTACTGGACAAAATGTCCAGCATACAGCTAGATAAAAACATCATACGATGGGTGAGTAATTGGCTGACAGGCAGGGCTCAAAGGGTTGTGGTAAATGGGGCCACATCAAGATGGCGGACGGTCACTAGTGGGGTCCCCCAAGGCTCCATTTTAGGGCCAGTCCTCTTCAGTGTTTTTATAAACGATTTGGATGTAGGACTAGAAGGTGTTTTGAGCAAATTTGCCGATGACACCAAACTTGGAGGAGTTGTGGACTCAGATGAGGGTGAAAAGGCCTTGCAGAGAGATCTGGACATACTGGAGAGCTGGACGATCGCCAACTGCATGAAGTTTAACAAGAGCAAATGCTGGGTCCTGCACCTGGGAAGGGGCAACCCTGGCTATACGTACAGACTGGGGGACGAGATGCTGGAGAGCAGCCCTGCAGAGAGGGATCTGGGGGTTATGGTTGATAGCAAGCTGAATATGAGCCAGCAGTGTGCCTTGGCAGCCAGGAAGGCCAACTGTATCCTGGGGTGCATCAAGCATGGCATTGCTAGTCGATCGAGGGAAGTGATTGTCCCGCTCTACTCTGCACTGGTGCGGCCTCACCTCGAGTACTGTGTGCAGTTCTGGGCACCACAGTACAAAAAGGACATAAAACTGTTGGAGAGTGTCCAGAGAAGGGCTACAAAGATGGTGAAGGACTTAGAGGGGAAGATGTATGAGGAGCGGTTGAGGTCACTTGGCCTGTTCAGCCTGGAAAAGAGGAGGCTGAGGGGAGACCTCATCGCGGTCTACAGCTTCCTCATGAGGGGGAGTGGAAGGGAAGGTGCTGATCTCTTCTCTTTAGTGACCAGTGATAGGACCTGAGGGAATGGTGTCAAGCTGAGGCAGGGGAGGTTCAGGTTGGATATCAGGAAGAGGTTCTTCACCGAGAGGGTAGTCGCACACTGGAACAGGCTCCCCAGGGAAGTAGTCACTGCATCGAATCTGTCAGAGTTTAAGATGCATTTGGACTGTGCATGGTCACGTGGTCTGAATTTTTAGGTAGACCTGTGTGGTGCTAGGAGTTGGACTCAATGATCCTTATGGTTCCCTTCCAACTTGGAATATTCTATGATTCTATGGTTCTACGATTCTATAACTCCTTATCCACTGAATGGTCCACCCATCAAAACCATATCCCTCCAATGTGCAGATTAGGATGTCATGTGGGACCGTGTCAAAGGCCTTACAGAAGTCCAGGTAGATGACATTAGTTGGTCTTTCTTTGTCAAGTGATGCAGTCACTCCATTGTAGAAAGCCACCAGATTGGTCAAGCACGATTTGCCCTTGGTGAAGCTATGCTGGCTGTCTTGGATCACCTCCTTGTCTTGCATTTGCCTTGGCATTGCTTCCAGGAGGATCTTTTCCATGGTCTTCCCTGGCACAGAGGTGAGGCTCACCGGTCTGTAGTTCCTCAAGTCCTCCTTTCCAACCCATTTAAAAATGGGAGTGATGTTTCTCTTTTTCCAGTCACCAGGGACTTCGCCTGACTGCCATGACTTTTCAGATATGATGGAGAGAGGCTTGGCAACTATATCAGCCAATTCCTTCAGGATGCTGGGATGCATGTCATCAGGCCCCACAGACTTGTGTGAGAAACTAAGTTGTGTTTTTGCAGTAGAAAACTAACCTTCTGTATTCAAAGGTATTTGTGTAGTCATAACAAGGAGAAATGCTAAGTAGATAAGTTGACAGTAGAAGACCTCACTGTTCCAAAATAAGGTAGAATGGTTTACAGGGCCACCGATTTATTTGGGCAAGTTCTAGAAAAAAAATTGTAGCAATTCCAACCTCCAGAGGAGGTGTTACTGTTACAATATGTGGATGATCTTTTATTGTTGGGACAGAAGAAGACAGTTGTGAAGTAAGCCACTAACAAGCTATTCAACTTTCTGGGAAAAAATGCACTGTATTGAACAGTGTAGGTAGTATGAAGGTGTATGTCAGGAGGGGAGATGAGAAGGGAAAGCAGAGAGCAAAACAAATGATATTCACAGCGTACCAGGTAGTGAGGCAGAGGGTTGGAGAAAGAGGAAGAAAACTTTCCAGGGGAGTCAGGCCCAGGATGGAAAGGAAAGGAAGAGAGACGAAGGAATGGCAGGCAAGGAAAGCTACCTGTGTTGCAGCCTAAATCCTAGCAGGGACAGGCTTTGAGAAGATGTTTTAAGTGCGGCCAGGCCAGCCACTTCAAATAGGAGTATCCAGAGAGGAAGAAGGAGGAGAGATTGTTTTTATAAATTCAGAATAGGGGAGTCAGGGCTTCTCAGAAAGCTAGGCCCACTGAGAGCCCTTGATAAATGAAAAGGGCTCAAGGGTTGAGATAAGAACATGGGGATCAATCTACAATTACTGTCGCGGGCAAAACAGACTTAGCATAGGGAGATTAATAAAATGTATTACTTACTGCTGATGGGCTGCAGCGGTGAGAAACAAAGAAACAATCTGGGGGAACCTTCCCCCATCCACTCTCTTCCACTTCTTCCCTGCCCTGAGTGACACGGGCTTGGTGAGGTGGGGGGGGGGGCAGGATTGGGGGCTGCCATCAGTCCATGGTGCTTCTTTTCCACCACTCCTTCATGGTTGCTCTCTCCCCTGCACTGGTGTGGGGTCCCTCCCACGGGGTGCCGACCTTCCTGGGCTGGTCCGGTGTGTGTTTTTCCACGGGCAGACTGGGGAAGGGGTAGGCACGCTGTGATTTGATTAACATTATGCATGTGCATGAAAGCTTGAATTAGCTGCAATATGAGATTTGGATTCTCTGGTTTGTAGCAGAAGCACAAAAAGTTTTCATCGTTGGACAACTGTCTCTACTCCATCTATTGTTTAATTAATAGATACCACCCAGATTCATAGGTTTTAGCAAATCACTTGACCAACGCATTTATTCGTTTAAGAGTACCATTGGCTTGGAGGTAATATGGTGGGGGAAATACCCACTGGTTCCCTCCCTCTTTTGCCCAGTCTTGTACCACCATGGTTGTAAAATGTGATCCATTATCGCTCTGAATCTCTTCCAGAAGGGGAAGTATACTAAACCATTCCTTCAGACCATGGACTGATTTTCCCCAGTGGCAGCCGTTACAGCTGTGACCATGATAATTACGGAAATTACTTCCAATCACACCAATAAGTATTTTTTACCCCTTGAGGGTCATAGTGGCTCTACTGTGCTGTTACTGTGATACCATTAATAGGATATCGATATATAGCAATCATGGCAGTGATGACATACAGTATTATATAATAATTAACATAATACAATTCAACTCATGGGTTATTCTCACCCAGTATTCAATCCCCTTGAGGTACACACTGGACCTCCCCATTCTTTTGCATTACCCACCAATTGCATCCAGGTCCCTGAGCAAAAGCAATCCCACGAATGGGATTGCCTTTTCCTGAGGCAGGAGTAGCCCAGACTGTCTTACCCAGCATGTTCCTTACATGCACTACAGGGACTTTATCCCCTTCTACAGTATGTAACAGGTTTGATTGGGCAGGTCCAGCTCGGTTGGCAGATCCCCTAGTATTGACTAACCAGGTGGCCTTTGCCAAATGCGTATCCCAGTTGTTGAATGTCCCAGCACCCATTGCTTTCAGTGTAGTCTTTAACAGTCCATTGTATCGTTCAACTTTCCTGGGGGCTGGTGTCTATAAGGTTGTTTAGAAAATGAGTCCCATTGTCTGACTCAGTTCTTTCTGGGGTGCCATGTCGCCATAGGACTTGCTTTTCAAGGCCCAGGATAGCGTTCCAGGCGGTGGCATGGGGTACAGGATATGTTTCCAGCCATCCGGTGGTTGCTTCCACCATTGTAAGTACGTGGCACTTGCCGTTGTGGGTTTGAGGTAGTGTGATGTAATCAATCTGCCAGGCCTCTCCATATTTATATTTCAGCCATCGTCCTCCATACCAAAGAGGCTTTGACCGTTTGGCTTGCTTGCTTGCAGCACATGTTTCACAATCATGAATAACCTCTGCTATAGTGTCTATGTTCAGGTCCACCCCTTGATCCATTTGTGTGTTGCATCTCTGCCTTGATGGCCCGAGGTGTCATGGGGCATCGAGCTATAAATAATTCACCCTTATGTTGCCAGTCCAGGTCCACCTGAGCCACTTCAATCTTAGCAGCCTGATCCACCTGCTGGTTGTTTCGATGTTCTTCAGTGGCCTGAGTCTTGGGCACAATGCAACAGCCCAGATGGGTTTGCCCCTGCACTGCCAGTTGTTCTGCTTCCATTGCTGTAAGAACCCCCACAGGGCATTTGCTACCATCCATGAATCAGTAAAGACACAGAGAACTGGCCACTTTTCTGATTCAGCGATATCTAAAGCCCGCTGGATGGCTTTCACTTCTGCAAACTGACTTGATTCACCTTCTCCCTCAGCAGCTTCTGCAACTCGCCGTGTAGGACTCCATACAGCAGCCTTCCATCTCCGATGCTTTCCCACAATACGACAGGACTCATCAGTGAACAGGGTATATTTCTTCTCATTTTCTGGTAGGTTGTTGTTGCAGGAAGAATGGCCGAAAACACGACAGACACCGGTATGGTCAGATCATGCTCTCTCTTTATTAGCCGAATGGCCTGACTTTTATAGCAAACTTAACAGGGGTGGATGGTGTCTCACACAAGATTATTGGTCAAAAGCACTCAGACAAACAACTGCAAGAAAACAACCCCACCTGCAAGAAAACAACCCCCTTGTGATCAGCAGTCACGTAGATCTTGTCCTTGAAGCCAGCTGCTGGCAACAATATTTTTTAATTCCTCACTTGGGTGATATGGGAACATTGTCATGGGAACTTCTCATAGTCGTCCTGGTAGCTTGGTTTGCTCAGCTGCAGCAAGTCATGGCCTCCTTGCTGTTTCAAAAATCCCTCAACAGCTTGTTGTGCAGAGGGGCTTCGTCAGGACGGGCCACCTCCTCCTTTGGTGATATCCCAAAATATTTCCTTTCTGGACAGTCCATAATCACTTCCAAAATTCCTGGGCGACTGGGGTTTCCTATTCGAGCCCGCTGAGTAATCAGTGCAACCCACTTGCTCCATGTAGCATCAGTTGCATGATGTGTAGAGGGGACTCTTCCTTTGAATTTCCATTCCAGTACCGGCAGACAGGGTGCCAGGAGGAACTGTGCTTCAGGACCAACCACTTCCAAAGCAGATCGATCTCCTTCATATGCTGCCAATATCTCCTTTTCGGTTGGAGTGTAGCGGGCCTCAGATCCTCTGTATCCCCGACTCCAAAACCCCAGGGGCCGACCTCGAGTTTCCCCAGGCTCTTTCTGCCAGAGGCATCAGGTGGGGCCATTCTCCCCAGCTGAGGTGTAGAGCACATTCTTTACATCTGGTCCTGTTCAGACTGGCCCAAGGGCTACTGCATGATCTATTTCCTACTTAATATGTTAGTCCACTAGTCCACTGTTAGTCTCCACTCACCATTAGACTTTTGCACTGGCCATATAGGACTATTAAAAGGTGAATGAGTTTCACTGACCACTCTTTGGTTCTCCAGTTGACAAATTAGCTTATGGATGGGAATCAGGGAGTCTCGGTTAGTGCGATATTGCTGCCGGTGCACAGTTGTGGTAGCGATTGGCACGTGCTGTTCTTCGACCCTCAGCAACCCCACAACAGAAGGGTCCTCCGAGAGACCGGGCAAGGTAGCCAACTGTTTAATGTCCTCTGTCTCTAAGGCAGCTATGCCAAAAGCCCACCGGAACATTTTTGGGTCCTTGAAATATCCTCTCCTGAGGTAGTCTATGCCAAGGATGCACGGAGCATCTGGGCCAGTCACAATACGGTGCTTTTGCCACTCATTTCCAGTTAGACTCGCTTCAGTCTCCAATACAGTTAACTGCTGGCATCCCTCCATCACCCCATAAATACAGATGGCCTCTGGCCCTTTATAGCTTGATGGCATTACAGTACACTGTGCACCGGTGTCTACTAAAGCCTTATACTTCTGTGCGTCTGACGTGCCAGGCCATCGAATCCACACAGTCCAATAAACTCGATTGTCTCTTTCCTCCCCCTGGCTGGAAGCAGGGCCCCTCTAATCCTTGTCAGAATCTTCATTTCTGTGTCTGGCGGACTGTCTGCTGGAAGTTGGAGCAGCAGCCTTCCCAGAGAACCACTTTTTTTTCTTGCAACTTACATACCCGTGCCTCTAGGGTCGAGGTAGATTTCCCATCCCATTTTCTCATGTCCTCTCCACAGTCATGTAGGTAAAACCACAGGGTGGCACGGGGTGTGCACCCACTATATTGTCTTCCTTGCACAGAAGGATGCTTACCCCGATAGCTGAGACACTGCTTTGTACAGATGGGGAGGAAAATAAACTCTCTTTAAGTTGGTGGACCTCTTCAGAAAGTTTCTCCAAAGTATTTGCTTTTAATTGGTGGAACTCTTGAGAAAGTTCTTCCATAGCGGAGACGCAGGCCTGTAGGGAAGATGAGAGACGTTCTTCATACTGCTGGAGTCGTTTAGCCAATTTATCCACCATGGATTCCTCATGGTCTTTCCAGGTCATTATTGCCAATGATCTGGCATATGATGATGGTGCACTCCGTACAAACTTCCCCCACATGGGTCGTGTACACTTGTGGGAAAGCAATTCGCAGGTGGCTTTGCGCTGTTTCACACGTCCCTGAATTAGAGATAATGAGGAAACAAGCAGTAGAAACAAAAACTTGAGCAAGGTCGATATAAAGTAACTTGGCTACAGCGTTAAAGATGAGCTTTGGGCAGTGGCCAATTGGCCTTCATACACTTCATATGGATCTGTGGATATTTGTTCATTGTCTAGGTCCCTATAAATCACCTCCCGTACAGCTAATTCCCTCAGGTACTGGATTCCCTTCTCCGTGGTGTTCCATTTGCCTGGTAAACACACAAATTCTTCTTTGAAGGGATACATTTCTTCACACCTGACAGGAGACACCTCCAGAGGCTGAAACCTTGTGCTCCGTTTCCAATAGCTTTGTCAATGCCTGCATCCCTAGCAAGGGATCCCAGCTGCCTGGCTTCCCTGCCCTCTAATTCCACACAATCGGCTCCGGTGTCCCAGCACCGGAGCAGCCAGCTGACAAGCTGCTCACCTATACAGCAACCAGAATCTTTTCACACATCTCATAGCTCACGCTGGTTTAGGTTTCGGGTAGTTACTGTTGTTTTTGCGACATCTTCATCTTCATCCTCCTGTTCCTTTGATGGCCCAGGCTCATCTTCTGCATACCTGATCTTAGTAGGAGTTTCTCTGTGTTTGAAACGATCTGACTCTCTAAACCATTTTTTCATCTTTGTTACGGGTGCAACTGACGCTTGTACCGTTTGTTTCCCTGGCTCAGCCTTGGGGCCTGTTGTAGGGCTTGGACTGGCCGCTGGTCCTGTCTCAGGGGTTGAAGGGGCCGCAGGGTCTGTCACTGGGGTTATATTGGTACTGAATGCAGCTCGGTAAGCACAGGCCAAGCCCCAGCACGTTGCAGTGATTTGTGTACGCCTGGTATTGTGAGGGTGATGACACAACCTTTTCAAGCACTCTACAATTTTTTTTAGGATTTTTCAGTTTTTCAGGGGTGAATTTCCAAAGCACTGGAGGTGCACACTGCTCTGATGCCTGCCCATATCCTCCCACTCTCCCTGCCACTCAAAACTATCCTGCCTCAGGACAGATCTCTGGATGACACTTATTTGTTTAACCTTAGACAAAACCTGAAGCGCATTCAGAAGACAAGGAAAAAACTTTTTCCTGACCCCTCCATAGATTGACTCCCTCAAGAAAAAGCGTGAAAAGTGTAATTAACAATAATTTCTGAGGTAGGATTCCCAAAGAATGGAGTTGACAGCAATGCTGAGTACAAATACCGGATTAGTCACGTGGCTGGTAATTTTATTGTATTGTAAGCCAGTGTTACACATTACAGCAAAATAATAACCCTGTATCAACCCCCAGAAGTGATAAGCAACATGACAGGGAACATATACAGTAAGTAACTCAGTTTGGAAAGCGGGCACAGCAGACTTGAGATCCCAAAAATCGGCATTGTGATTAGCAACTATTAAACTCATGTAATGCTTATAACAATCTTGTTTTAACACGCTCTGGTCAGACCTGTTGTTATCTCAACCCTTTGAGCACCATGTTGGGCGTCAGAAAGGACTGTTGTGTTTTAACCCGGCCAGCAGCTAAGCACCATACAGACATTCTCTCACCATCCCCCCTCCCTCTATGGGATGGGGGAGAGAATCAGGAAAATGAAGCCTGTGGGCTGAGATAGACAGTTTATTAGGACACAAAAGAAAATAAAAATAATAATGACAATTGTACTACTACTAATAATGTGTACGAAACAAGTGATGCAGAATGCAATTGCTCACCACCCGCTGACCGATGCCCAACTTATCCCGAGCAGCCGGTCCCCCCAACCTGGCCAGCCACCCCTATATACTGTTTAGCATGACGTCAGATGATATGGAACACCCCTTTGGCCAGTTTGGGTCAGCTGTCCTGGGTCTGTCCCCTCCCAGCTCCCACTGTTGAAGATATTAGGGAAAAACCTTTGAGTTGTCCCATAGGATTGTCTGAAGGCTCCTCAGAGAAGGTAATGATACTGATACCCCGTCCGGAATCTTATTATAAACTTTTTCTGTGCACTCCTGATTGCAGGATGCCTCCCATTGCAATTGCAAATAAAAATGCTGCTCCACTGAGATCCTTGCCTGAGCCTGTGTTATTGGCTACAGATTGTTTTTCACACTGCAATACATCGATAACATCATCGTGTGTGAGGCAACACAGCAGAAGAAGTTTTTGAGAAAGGGAAGAGAACAACCCAAAGTCTTCTGAAAGATGGTTTTGCTATAAAGAAAATCAACATCAAAGGACTTGAACAAGAGATACAGCTCTTGGGCTTTAAATGGCAGGATGAATGTCACCCTATGGATGTGATCAAGGAGATAAAACTGTGCCCCCAGCAACTAACAAGAAAGAAACACAAGCTTTCCTAGGCCTTGTGGGATTCTGGAGAATGCATGTTCCAAGCTATAGTCAGCTTGTGAGCCTTCTGTATTGAGTGACTCAAAAGAGGAACTATTTCGAGTGGGGTCCTGAGCAACAAGAAGTCTTGGAACAGATTAAACAGGAAATAGCTCAGGCAGTAGCTCTTAAGCCTGTCTGTGTAGGACTGGCTGTGCAAAATGTGCTTTACACTGCAGTTGGGAAGCATGTCCTTACCTGGAGCCTATGCCGAAAACCCAAGAAGAAACCAGAGCTTGACCTCTGGGGTTCTTTAGACAGTTATCGAGGATCAGAAGCCCGCTACTCCCTGACTGAAAACCTTGAATGTTATTGGCCTCGGATCATATGCCATCCTTGGACTCTGCCAAATAAATCCACAAATTAATACACTGCAGATCCTGAGACATGGGATGGAGACATCTGGTATAGTAATTATAACAATGAACTGATGGGAGATTCAAAGTATGATCTTATCCTGGAACCTGTACCTATATGACCGTTAATCAAAACTGAAATTGCAGATGATGGAGATGACAATGTTCGTACTACAGTATGAGCCATCCTATGGTCTCTGGCTGAATTAGCAAAGTTGCAGGAAAAGTATTCTAGGCACCTCAAGGAATCTGAGATGGAATATGTGTGTCAAGTCTCCCTCAAGGTGGGGGATTGAATTTTAAGCGAGGAAGAGGCAGGAGGCTATTGGGGCCCTGGAGTGTTTTTAACCATTGCACCAGGTGATCAAAATTACTCATTCACTACACTAGCTGCCTATTGGGCCAGCATCATATGCCCACAAGAAAGAGGAGATCCCCTTGTTATTAAAACCTCAGGGTTCTCCATTTTGGCTGTATATGTGCAAAAGCAGCCTGCATACAAGCTATTTATGAGAGGGATGTGTTAAAGAGATCCCCAATGCTAGCTCCTATTCATTTGGCAAGGTTAACTCCCTTTATCTGTGGCCTTTAGGACAGCCTAAACACGTATGTAGCCAATATCCAGGACTGCATACAAACTACCTGTGCTATGAATGCTGCAAGGGCTGCCACGCAGCCTCCACGGGAACAGGTCCCTGTAATTACCTGGAGCGAGTTTGTGCAAGAGATATTGAATTATGGATGCCACATGGGTTGGGTCAGGTGGACCACAAGGAAACTGCCAGAGGGCTATATCCTTTTTAGGAAAGACAGGCTTGGAAAGTGATGGGAAGGAGTTGCCCTTTATGTGAGGGAGCAATTAGAATGTACCCAGCTCCACCTGGGGGAGGGTGATGGACAAGTGGAGAGCTTGTGGGTGAGAATTAAGGGGTGGGCTGGTATGGGGGACACTGTTGTGGGTGTGTACTACAGGTCACCAGATCAGAAGGAGGAGGTCGATGAGGCCTTCTACAAGCAGCTGAAAGTAGCCTTGTGATCCTGGGCACTGGTTCTCATGGGGGACTTCAGTTATGCAGACATCTGTTGGGTAAGCAACTCAGCCAAGCATGTGCAGTCCAAACGGTTCCTACAATGCACTGAAGACAATTTTCTGACGCTGGTGGTGGAGGAGCCGACGGGGAGGGGGGTGCTCCTGGACCTTGTCCTTACCAACGGGGATGGGCTTGTTAGGGATGTGAAGGTCGGGGGCAGCTTGGGATGCAGTGACTATGAGGTGGTGGAGTTCAAGATGGAACTTGGTGGAAGAAGTAAGGCTAAAAGCAGGATTGCAGCCCTGGACTTTTGGAGAGCCAACTTTGACCTCTTCCGGGACCTGCTTGGGAGTATCTCATGGGCTTGGTTGCTAGAAGGCAAGGGTGCATGTGAGAGCTGGGCTACATTTAAACAGCATTTCTTCCAAGCTCAGGATCGGTGCATCCCTAAGAGTAGGAAATCGGGGAAGGGGGGCAGGAAACCCGCATGGATGAGCAAGGAGCTCATAAATAAGATCAAAAGGAAGAGGATGGTCTATGAAATGTGGAAAAAGGGCCTGTCCTCTTGGGAGGAGTATAGAAGTGTTGTCAGGGCCTGCAGGGATGCGACAAGGAAGGCTAAAGCCCACCTAGAGATGAAGTTTGCAAAAGAGATAAAGGATCATAAAAAGGGTTTTTTTAAGTACGTAAACAGTAAAAGGAAGACTAGAGGTAATATGGGTCCCCTGCTGAATGACGGGGGTGTCCTGGTAACAGGGGGATGCTGAGAAGGCGGTGATACTGATTGCCTTCTTTGCTTTTGTCTTTGCATCAAAGACAAAAGTTTTAAGTTCCCTAAGCTCCCAAAGGCTGGTACTTATCAGTGACGCTAAGAAGTCTGACTGTTCCCTGCACTGTCATATGCTGCTAGTATCTCTTTTTCAGTGAGGGAGTAGCAGGCTTCTGATCCTCGATAACTCTGTCTAAAGAACCCCAGAGGGGTTCTTTAGGTTTAGGGGTTCTTCTGGTTTCTTCTTGGGTTTTCTGCATAGGCTCCAGGTAAGGACATGCTTCCCAGCTGCAGTGTAAAGCACATTGTCCTGGTTTCAGTTAGAATAGAATTTTCTTCCTAGTAGCTGGTGGAATGCTGTGTTTTGGCTTGGGATGAGAAGAGTGCTGATAACATCCCGATGTTTTAATTGTTGCAGAGCAGTGCTTATACCAAGCCAAGGACATCTCAGCCTTTTGCTCTGTCCTGCCAACGGGCAGGCTGGGGGTGCAGTAAGAGCTGGGAGGGGACAGACCCAGGACAGGTGACCCAAACTAGCCAAAGGGGTATTCCATACCATCTGACGTCATGCTAAACAATATATAGGGGTGGCTAGCCGGGGGGAGGGGGCCGGCTGCTCGGGGTTAGGCTGGGCATCGGTCAGCGGGTGGTGAGCAATTGCATTGTGCATCACTTGTTTGTACATATTATTATTACTTTCCTATTATCATCATTGTATTTTTATTGTTATTATTTTTATTGTTATTATTTTTATTGTTATTATTTTTATTGTTATTATTTTTATTGTTATTATTTTTATTGTTATTATTTTTATTGTTATTATTTTTATTGTTATTATTATTTTCCTGTCTTATTAAACTGTCTGTGGTGTAAATGCCTGAAGTAACTAGGAAAATAAAACTAACATTCACATTTTTAGGAAAAGGTACAGCATTGAAGAGACTTTCAGGGTAGGGCATAACTGCATTATCTGAGCGTTCCCTAGGCTCCCAACCTTAGATGCTATCGCGCTGGGGAAACTTGGTGTGCTAGCTCTAAGGAACAGCACGGAGCGTAGAGTGGAGTGGAGACACCACGGCTAGGCTCTGTAATCAGATGGGACCTCGATTGTTCTTGTGCACAAAGCTGCACTTTTTGCCACCCTAAGCCAAAGACCTGTCATGTTTTGACAAATGCTGTACCCTAGTGTATTTTTTGATCATTGTAATATCATTATAATACCAAAACACACCTCCATCCCAAAAGCTACCCGCCTCCAAGGTGCGACCACCCCTCACTGAGCATGCGCTCTGAATTCCTCGGAGCCTATTACTTTAAACGGAGACGGGAAAACTTTACACCAATCGTAACTAAGATATGCTTGACTAGAGCCACTCAAGCTCCACCTAAAGGATAGAAAATAATATAAATTGGCCCAAGAGAAAGGGGATGTTAGGGAAGATACCACCGTCAGGGGAGATACCATCCCAAGGACAACATCCTTAGGACCTCCTGACTCCTGGGATCAGTCGATGGGCTGAGCCTCTCTTCCCCCCCATTGGGACGCCTTTGGGTGAGATCTAAATACTTGCTTATAAATCTCTATAGAGTCTCTGATCCTTTTTAACGAGTTTATAACACCTGTAACACCTGTAACACCTGTAACACCTATAAACACCTGTAACATCTATAACATCTATAACACCTATAACACCTGTGTATTTTATGCATACTAGCTTGCTTTTGCAGACAGTCACTATCGCCGGCAATCCAAAAGAACCTGATTATCTGTTGCTGTAATAAACCATACTTGATTGCATTGTGATAACTCTCATTGAGTGCAACGAGGGTGAGGGTGGTTATCCGTGATAGTTCAGTGTTCTGAATCTAACCAGACCCCCAGATGGTTAATGCATTTTTGGTGAATGTCTGAACGGACCCCCAGATGGTTAATGCGTTTTTGGTGAATGTCTGACTGGACCCCCAGACGGTTAATGTGTTTTTGGTGAATGTCCGACTGGTTCAGTATCCTGAATCTGACCGGGCCCGTAACGGTTAATCAGCTACACCCCTTAACGCGATACTGTCTTTATCTCAACTCACGGGCTTCACTTTCCATTTCTCTCCCCCGTCCCAGAGAGGGAGGGGGAGGGTGAGCGAACGGCTGCGTGGTGTTTAGTTGTCGGCCGGGTTAAACCATGACAGTCTTTTTGGCGCCCAACGTGGGGCTTGAAAGGTTGAGATAATGGCAGATCTGACCAGAGTGTGTTAAACTAAAATTGGTGTAAGTATTAGACCTGCTTAATAGTCACTTGTCATAATGCTGATTGCTTTAATCTCAACTCTGCTGCGCCTGTTTTCCAAATTGAGTATTATAGTACATTATTTTCCGTATGTGCTCTCTGTCATGTTGTTTATCCTCTCCGGGCCCTGGTCTCAGATCATTATGGTACTGAGTGTTGTAGCAATGGCTTATGAGACGATGAGATATCTGGTCATGACTCTACCTTGATATTTGTATTCAGTAACATTGTCGACTCTGTACTTTGGAAACTGTATCTTGGAAACTATTAGCAATTATACCTATTGTTTTTCTCCATTAGGGAGTCAATCTGTGGAGGGGAAAGAGGAAGATATTTTTTCTTACTTGATTACTCTCCCTTTCTCCTTCACCACCCCTATATCCTCCTGGATCACTCTGCCTTCCTCCTTCACCACCCTCTTACCCTCCGAGCTTGTTACAATAGCTCTCCAAGATATTGAATATCCTTGGGATACTCAGACCAGCATAGTCTTGTTGTTCTGCCTCCTGAATGCACTTCAGGTTCTGCTTAAAGTTAAACAACTACTTAGGAAGCTCATCCGGAGATTTGCTTGGAGGCAGTATAGTTGTGGGTGGCAGGGAGTATGGGAGGATATGGGCAGGCATCTAGAGCAGTTGGCACCCCCAGTGTTTTGGAAATTCACTCCTGAACAACTGCGAAATCCTAAAAAAAATGGCAGAATGCTTGAAAAAAAGGTGTCATGATTCTGGCAGTTCCAAAGTAACACAAATCATTGTAACATGCTGGGGCTTGGCTCATGCCTATCGAGCTGCCATTGATACTGCTATCAACTTAGTGACAGACCCTGCGGCCACTCCAAGTCCCGTGACAGATCCAACGGCCACTGTGACCCCTACGGTGGACTCTGCAGCCGCTCCACTCCCAGCTCCTGCAACTGCTCCAACTCCAGTTCCTGCAGCCGCTCCAGCTCCGGTTCCTGCAGCTGCTCCAGCTCCTGCAGCCGCTCCAGCTCCTGTGGCTAGGTCAGAGAAACGAGCTGTAGCAGTGCATGATGACCCTGCAGAGGGTATTCCAGCCTCTGTGGCAGACCCTGTAACGGGGTCAGAGAAATGAGCTGTAGCAGTGCAAGCTGCCCCTGTAGAGAAGGTGAAAAAATGGTATAGAGATTCAGGTCGTTTAGAACGCAGAGAGTCTTCTGCCAAATCTAGGTATAAAGACGACGACGACGCTGGGCCATCAAGGATTCAGGAGGAGGAAGATGAGGATGCCGAAAAATCAACAGTAACTACCCAAAGCCTATACGAGCGTGAGCTACGAGATGTGCGAAAAGATTTTGGTCGTTGTATAGATGAGCAGCTTGTCACCTGGCTGCTCCGGTGCTGGGACTCTGGAGCCAATCGTGTGGAATTAGACGGCAGGGAAGCCAAGCGGCTGGGATCCCTTGCTAGAGACGCAGACATTGACAAAGCAATTGCAGATGGAGCACAATCTCACAGCCTCTGGAGGCGTCTTCTCTCAGCTGTGAGGGAAAGGTATCCCTTCAAGGAAGAACTTGTATGTCTACCAGGCAAGTGGACCACTATGGAGAAGGGAATCCAGTACCTGAGGGAATTAGCCATACGGGAAGTGATTTATGAGGATCCAGACCTCAGACAAACATCCACAGATCCAGATGAAGTCAGGTGTACACGACCCATGTGGCGGAAGTTTGTACGGAGTGCACCATCATCATATGCCAGCTCATTGGCAATAATGGCCTGGAAAGAGGATGAGGAACCCACAGTGGATGAAGTGGCTAAACAACTCCGGCAGTATGAAGAAAGTCTCTCCTCTTCCTTACAGGCCTGCGTCTCAGCTGTGGAGAAACTTTCTGAAAAGGTTCACCAACTTGAAGAGAGATTATTCTCCTCCGCACCTGTACAAAGCAGTGTCTCAGCTATCAGGGGTAGGCGTTCATCCACACAAGGAAGACGATATGGTGGGTACTCACCCCGTGCCACCCTGTGGTTTTACTTACGAGACCATGGAGAGGACATGAGAAAATGGGATGGAAAATCTACCGCGACCCTAGAGGCACGGGTACGTGAGTTGCAAAAGAAAACAATTAGGAAAAAGGGATTCTCTGAAAAGTTTGCTGCTCCAACTTCCAGCAGACAGTCCTTCAAACACACAAACGAAGAAGATTCTGACCAGGATTAGGGGAGCCCTGCTTCCAGCCAGGGGGAGGAAAGGGACAATCGAGTTTATTGGACTGTGTGGATTCGATGGCCTGGCACGTCAGACGCACAGAAGTATAAGGCTTTAGTAGACACCGGTGCACAATGTACTATAATGCCATCAAGCTATAAAGGACCAGAGCCCATCTGTATTTGTGGAGTGACAGGGGGATCTCAGCAGTTAACTGTATTGGAGGCTGAAGTGAGTCTAACTGGAAATGAGTGGCAAAAGCACCGTATTGTGACTGGCCCAGATGCTCCGTGCATCCTTGGCATAGACTACCTCAGGAGAGGATATTTCAAGGACCCAAAAAAGTTCCCGTGGGCTTTCGGTATAGCTGCCTTAGAGACAGAGGGCATTAAACAATTATCTACCTTGCCTGGTCTCTCAGAGGACCCCTCTGTTGTGGGGTTGCTGAGGGTCGAAGAACAGCACGTGCCAATCGCTACCACAACTGTGCACCGGCGGCAATATCGCACCAACCAAGACTCCCTGATTCCCATCCATAAGCTAATTCGTCAACTGGAGAGGCAAGGAGTGATCAGCAAGACTCATTCACCTTTCAATAGTCCCATATGGCCAGTGCGAAAGTCTAATGGTGAGTGGAGACTAACAGTGGACTATCATGGCCTGAATGAAGTCACGCCACCACTGAGTGCTGCAGTGCCAGACATGCTGGAACTTCAGTACGAACTTGAATCGAAGGCAGCCAAGTGGTATGCCACAATTAATATCGCTAATGCATTTATCTCCATCCCTCTAGCAGCAGAGTTCAGGCCACAATTTGCCTTCACTTGGAGGGGAGTCCAATATACTTGGAATCGGCTGCCCCAGGGGTGGAAACAGAGCCCTACCATTTGCCATGGGCTGATCCAGTCTGCGCTAGAGCAGGGGGAAGCTCCTGAACACCTGCAATACATCGATGACATTATTGTGTGGGGTGACACAGCAGAGGAAGTTTTCGAGAAAGGGAAGAAAATAGTCCAAATCCTTCTGAAAGCCGGTTTTGCCATAAAACAAAATAAAGTCAAAGGACCTGCACGAGAGATCCAGTTTTTAGGAATAAAATGGCAAGATGGACGTCGTCAAATCCCAATGGATGTGATCAACAAAATAACAGCCATGTCTCTACAAACTAGCAAAAAAGAAACACAGACTTTCTTAGGTGTTGTGGGGTTTTGGAGAATGCACATCCCAAATTACAGTCTGATTGTAAACCTGCTCTACCAAGTAACCCGTAAGAAGAATGAGTTTGAATGGGGCCCTGAACAACGACAAGCCTTTGAACAAATCAAGCAGGAAATAGTTCATGCAGTAGCCCTTGGGCCAGTTCGAACAGGACCAGATGTAACAAACGTGCTCCACACTGCAGCCAGGGAGAACGGCCCCACCTGGTGCCTCTGGCAGAAAGAACCTGGGGAAACTCGAGGTCGGCCCCTGGGGTTTTGGAGTTGGGGATACAGAGGATCTGAGACCCGCTACACTCCAACTGAAAAGGAGATACTGGCAGCATATGAAGGAGTTCGATCTGCTTCGGAGGTGGTCAGTACTGAAGCGCAGCTCCTCCTAGCACCCCGATTGCCAGTACTAGGCTGGATGTTCAAAGGAAGGGTCCCCTCTACACATCATGCAACTGATGCTACATGGAGCAAGTGGGTTGCACTGATTACTCAGTGGGCTCGAATAGGAAACCCCAGTCGCCCAGGAATCTTGGAAGTGATTATGGACTGGCCAGAAGGCAAATGTTTTGGGATATCATCAGAGGAGGAGGTGGGTCGTGCTGAAGAAGCCCCACTGTACAACCAGTTACCAGAGAATGAGAAAATATATGCCCTGTTCACCGATAGGTCCTGTCGTATTGTGGGGAAGCATCGGAGATGGAAGGCTGCTGTATGGAGTCCTACATGACGAGTTGCAGAAGCTGCTGAGGGAGAAGGTGAATCGAGTCAGTTTGCAGAAGTGAAAGCCATTCAGCTGGCTTTAGACATTGCTGAACGAGAAAAATGGCCAGTTCTCTGTCTCTACACTCATTCATGGATGGTAGCAAATGCCCTGTGGGGATGGTTACAGCAATGGAAGCAAAACAACTGGCAGCGCAGGGGCAAATCCATCTGGGCTGCTGCATTGTGGCAAGATATTTCTGCTTGGGTAGAGAACCTGGCTGTAAAGGTACGCCACGTAGATGCTCATGTGCCCAAGAATCAGGCCGCTGAAGAACATCAAAACAACCAGCAGGTGGATCAGGCTGCTAAGATTGAAGTGGCTCAGGTGGACCTGGACTGGCAACATAAGGGTGAATTATTTATAGCTTGATGGGCCCATGACACCTCAGGCCATCAAGGTAGAGATGCAACATACAGATGGGCTCGTGATCGAGGGGCGGACCTGACCATGGATGCCATAGCACAGGTTATTCATGACTGTGAAACGTGTGCTGCAATCAAGCAAGCCAAACGGTCAAAGCCTCTTTGGTATGGAGGACGATGGCTGAAATATAAATATGGAGAGGCCTGGCAGATTGATTACATCACACTCCCTCAAACTCGCAATGGCAAGCGCCACGTACTTACAATGGTGGAAGCAACCACCGGATGGCTGGAAACATATCCTGTACCCCATGCCACCGCCCGGAACACTATCCTGGGTCTTGAAAAGCAAGTCCTATGGCGACATGGCACCCCAGAAAGAATAGAGTCAGACAATGGGACTCACTTCCAAAACAACCTTATAGACACTTGGGCCAAAGAGCATGGTATTGAGTGGGTGTATCACATCCCCTATCATGCGCCAGCCTCTGGGAAAGTTGAACGATACGATGGACTGTTAAAGACTACACTGAAAGCAATGGGCGCTGGGACATTCAACAACTGGGATATGCATTTGGCAAAGGCCACCTGGTTAGTCAATACTAGGGGATCTGCCAACCGAGCTGGACCTGCCCAATCAAACCTGTTACATACTGTAGATGGGGATAAAGTCCCTGTAGTGCATGTAAGGAACATGCTGGGTAAAACAGTCTGGGCTACTCCTGCCTCAGGAAAAGGCAATCCCATTCGTGGGATTGCTTTTGCTCAGGGACCTGGATACACTTGGTGGGTGATGCAAAAGAACGGAGAGGTCCGGTGTGTACCTCAAGGGGATTGAATACTGGGTGAGAATAGCCCATGAGTTGAATTGTACCATGTTAATTACCATATAATACTGTATGTTATCACTACCATGACTACTTTATACCCTACATGAAAATGGTGACTAATTAGAATGTATAGAAAACAGTGTAACCTGAGCCTGACATAAATGGTATGGAATAAGGGGTGGATAGATGTCCTGGTTTCAGTTAGAACAGAATTTTCTTCCTAGTAGCTCTTGGAATGCTGTGTTTTGGCTTGGGATGAGAAGAGTGCTGATAACATCCCGATGTTTTAATTGTTGCAGAGCAGTGCTTATACCAAGCCAAGGACATCTCAGCCTTTTGCTCTGTCCTGCCAACGGGCAGGCTGGGGGTGCAGTAAGAGCTGGGAGGGGACAGACCCAGGACAGGTGACCCAAACTAGCCAAAGGGGTATTCCATACCATCTGACGTCATGCTAAACAATATATAGGGGTGGCTAGCCGGGGGAGAGGGCTGGACTCCTCGGGGTTAGGCTGGGCATCGGTCAGCGGGTGGTGAGCAATTGCATTGTGCATCACTTGTTTGTACATATTATTATTACTTTCCTATTATCACCATTGTATTATTATTATTTTTTTTATTGTTATTATTATTTTTGTTATTATTATTTTCCTGTCTTATTAAACTGTCTTTATCTCAACTCACGGGCTTCACTTTCCATTTCTCTCCCCCGTTCCAGAGAGGGAGGGGGAGGGTGAGCGAACGGCTGCGTGGTGTTTAGCTGTCGGCTGGGTTAAACAACGACACATATTTTACACAGCCAGTCCTACACAGACAGGCTTAAGAGCTACTGCCTGAGCTATTTCCTGTTTAATCTGTTCCAAGACTTCTTGTTGCTCAGGACCCCACTCGAAATAGTTCCTCTTTTGAGTCACTCAATACAGAAGGCTCACAAGCTGACTATAGCTTGGAACATGCATTCTCCAGAATCCCACAAGGCCTAGGAAAGCTTGTGTTTCTTTCTTGTTAGTTGCTGGGGGCACAGTTTTATCTCCTTGATCACATCCATAGGGTGACATTCATCCTGCCATTTAAAGCCCAAGAGCTGTATCTCTTGTTCAAGTCCTTTGATGTTGATTTTCTTTATAGCAAAACCATCTTTCAGAAGACTTTGGGTTGTTCTCTTCCCTTTCTCAAAAACTTCTTCTGCTGTGTTGCCTCACACACGATGATGTTATCGATGTATTGCAGTGTGAAAAACAATCTGTAGCCAATAACACAGGCTCAGGCAAGGATCTCAGTGGAGCAGCATTTTTATTTGCAATTGCAATGGGAGGCATCCTGCAATCAGGAGTGCACAGAAAAAGTTTATAATAAGATTCCGGACGGGGTATCAGTATCATTACCTTCTCTGAGGAGCCTTCAGACAATCCTATGGGACAACTCAAAGGTTTTTCCCTAATATCTTCAACAGTGGGAGCTGGGAGGGGACAGACCCAGGACAGCTGACCCAAACTGGCCAAAGGGGTGTTCCATATCATCTGACGTCATGCTAAACAGTATATAGGGGTGGCTGGCCAGGTTGGGGGGACCGGCTGCTCGGGATAAGTTGGGCATCGGTCAGCGGGTGGTGAGCAATTGCATTCTGCATCACTTGTTTCGTACACATTATTAGTAGTAGTACAATTGTCATTATTATTTTTATTTTCTTTTGTGTCCTAATAAACTGTCTATCTCAGCCCACAGGCTTCATTTTCCTGATTCTCTCCCCCATCCCATAGAGGGAGGGGGGATGGTGAGAGAATGTCTGTATGGTGCTTAGCTGCTGGCCGGGTTAAAACACAACAGTCCTTTCTGACGCCCAACATGGTGCTCAAAGGGTTGAGATAACAACAGGTCTGACCAGAGCGTGTTAAAACAAGATTGTTATAAGCATTACATGAGTTTAATAGTTGCTAATCACAATGCCGATTTTTGGGATCTCAAGTCTGCTGTGCCCGCTTTCCAAACTGAGTTACTTACTGTATATGTTCCCTGTCATGTTGCTTATCACTTCTGGGGGTTGATACAGGGTTATTATTTTGCTGTAATGTGTAACACTGGCTTACAATACAATAAAATTACCAGCCACGTGACTAATCCGGTATTTGTACTCAGCATTGCTGTCAACTCCATTCTTTGGGAATCCTACCTCAGAAATTATTGTTAATTACACTTTTCACGCTTTTTCTTGAGGGAGTCAATCTATGGAGGGGTCAGGAAAAAGTTTTTTCCTTGTCTTCTGAATGCGCTTCAGGTTTTGTCTAAGGTTAAACAAATAAGTGTCATCCAGAGATCTGTCCTGAGGCAGGATAGTTTTGAGTGGCAGGGAGAGTGGGAGGATATGGGCAGGCATCAGAGCAGTGTGCACCTCCAGTGCTTTGGAAATTCACCCCTGAAAAACTGAAAAATCCTAAAAAAAATTGTAGAGTGCTTGAAAAGGTTGTGTCATCACCCTCACAATACCAGGCGTACACAAATCACTGCAACGTGCTGGGGCTTGGCCTGTGCTTACCGAGCTGCATTCAGTACCAATATAACCCCAGTGACAGACCCTGCGGCCCCTTCAACCCCTGAGACAGGACCAGCGGCCAGTCCAAGCCCTACAACAGGCCCCAAGGCTGAGCCAGGGAAACAAACGGTACAAGCGTCAGTTGCACCCGTAACAAAGATGAAAAAATGGTTTAGAGAGTCAGATCGTTTCAAACACAGAGAAACTCCTACTAAGATCAGGTATGCAGAAGATGAGCCTGGGCCATCAAAGGAACAGGAGGATGAAGATGAAGATGTCGCAAAAACAACAGTAACTACCCGAAACCTAAACCAGCGTGAGCTATGAGATGTGTGAAAAGATTCTGGTTGCTGTATAGGTGAGCAGCTTGTCAGCTGGCTGCTCCGGTGCTGGGACACCGGAGCCGATTGTGTGGAATTAGAGGGCAGGGAAGCCAGGCAGCTGGGATCCCTTGCTAGGGATGCAGGCATTGACAAAGCTATTGGAAACGGAGCACAAGGTTTCAGCCTCTGGAGGTGTCTCCTGTCAGGTGTGAAGAAATGTATCCCTTCAAAGAAGAATTTGTGTGTTTACCAGGCAAATGGAACACCACGGAGAAGGGAATCCAGTACCTGAGGGAATTAGCTGTACGGGAGGTGATTTATAGGGACCTAGACAATGAACAAATATCCACAGATCCATATGAAGTGTATGAAGGCCAATTGGCCACTGCCCAAAGCTCATCTTTAACGCTGTAGCCAAGTTACTTTATATCGACCTTGCTCAAGTTTTTGTTTCTACTGCTTGTTTCCTCATTATCTCTAATTCAGGGACGTGTGAAACAGCGCAAAGCCACCTGCGAATTGCTTTCCCACAAGTGTACACGACCCATGTGGGGGAAGTTTGTACGGAGTGCACCATCATCATATGCCAGATCATTGGCAATAATGACCTGGAAAGACCATGAGGAATCCATGGTGGATAAATTGGCTAAACGACTCCAGCAGTATGAAGAACGTCTCTCATCTTCCCTACAGGCCTGCGTCTCCGCTATGGAAGAACTTTCTCAAGAGTTCCACCAATTAAAAGCAAATACTTTGGAGAAACTTTCTGAAGAGGTCCACCAACTTAAAGAGAGTTTATTTTCCTCCCCATCTGTACAAAGCAGTGTCTCAGCTATCGGGGTAAGCATCCTTCTGTGCAAGGAAGACAATATAGTGGGTGCACACCCCGTGCCACCCTGTGGTTTTACCTACATGACTGTGGAGAGGACATGAGAAAATGGGATGGGAAATCTACCTCGACCCTAGAGGCACGGGTATGTAAGTTGCAAGAAAAAAAAGTGGTTCTCTGGGAAGGCTGCTGCTCCAACTTCCAGCAGACAGTCCGCCAGACACAGAAATGAAGATTCTGACAAGGATTAGAGGGGCCCTGCTTCCAGCCAGGGGGAGGAAAGAGACAATCGAGTTTATTGGACTGTGTGGATTCGATGGCCTGGCACGTCAGACGCACAGAAGTATAAGGCTTTAGTAGACACCGGTGCACAGTGTACTGTAATGCCATCAAGCTATAAAGGGCCAGAGGCCATCTGTATTTATGGGGTGATGGAGGGATGCCAGCAGTTAACTGTATTGGAGACTGAAGCGAGTCTAACTGGAAATGAGTGGCAAAAGCACCGTATTGTGACTGGCCCAGATGCTCCGTGCATCCTTGGCATAGACTACCTCAGGAGAGGATATTTCAAGGACCCAAAAATGTTCCGGTGGGCTTTTGGCATAGCTGCCTTAGAGACAGAGGACATTAAACAGTTGGCTACCTTGCCCGGTCTCTCGGAGGACCCTTCTGTTGTGGGGTTGCTGAGGGTCGAAGAACAGCACGTGCCAATCGCTACCACAACTGTGCACCGGCAGCAATATCGCACTAACCGAGACTCCCTGATTCCCATCCATAAGCTAATTTGTCAACTGGAGAACCAAAGAGTGGTCAGTGAAACTCATTCACCTTTTAATAGTCCTATATGGCCAGTGCAAAAGTCTAATGGTGAGTGGAGACTAACAGTGGACTAGTGGACTAACATATTAAGTAGGAAATAGATCATGCAGTAGCCCTTGGGCCAGTCTGAACAGGACCAGATGTAAAGAATGTGCTCTACACCTCAGCTGGGGAGAATGGCCCCACCTGATGCCTCTGGCAGAAAGAGCCTGGGGAAACTCGAGGTCGGCCCCTGGGGTTTTGGAGTCGGGGATACAGAGGATCTGAGGCCCGCTACACTCCAACCGAAAAGGAGATATTGGCAGCATATGAAGGAGATCGATCTGCTTTGGAAGTGGTTGGTCCTGAAGCACAGTTCCTCCTGGCACCCTGTCTGCCGGTACTGGAATGGAAATTCAAAGGAAGAGTCCCCTCTACACATCATGCAACTGATGCTACATGGAGCAAGTGGGTTGCACTGATTACTCAGCGGGCTCGAATAGGAAACCCCAGTCGCCCAGGAATTTTGGAAGTGATTATGGACTGTCCAGAAAGGAAATATTTTGGGATATCACCAAAGGAGGAGGTGGCCCGTCCTGACGAAGCCCCTCTGCACAACAAGCTGTTGAGGGATTTTTGAAACAGCAAGGAGGCCATGACTTGCTGCAGCTGAGCAAACCAAGCTACCAGGACGACTATGAGAAGTTCCCATGACAATGTTCCCATATCACCCAAGTGAGGAATTAAAAAATATTGTTGCCAGCAGCTGGCTTCAAGGACAAGATCTACGTGACTGCTGATCACAAGGGGGTTGTTTTCTTGCAGGTGGGGTTGTTTTCTTGCAGTTGTTTGTCTGAGTGCTTTTGACCAATAATCTTGTGTGAGACACCATCCACCCCTGTTAAGTTTGCTATAAAAGTCAGGCCATTCGGCTAATAAAGAGAGAGCATGATCTGACCATACCGGTGTCTGTCGTGTTTTCGGCCATTCTTCCTGCAACAACAACCTACCAGAAAATGAGAAGAAATATACCCTGTTCACTGATGAGTCCTGTCGTATTGTGGGAAAGCATCGGAGATGGAAGGCTGCTGTATGGAGTCCTACACGGCGAGTTGCAGAAGCTGCTGAGGGAGAAGGTGAATCAAGTCAGTTTGCAGAAGTGAAAGCCATCCAGCGGGCTTTAGATATCGCTGAATCAGAAAAGTGGCCAGTTCTCTGTGTCTTTACTGATTCATGGATGGTAGCAAATGCCCTGTGGGGGTTCTTACAGCAATGGAAGCAGAACAACTGGCAGTGCAGGGGCAAACCCATCTGGGCTGTTGCATTGTGCCCAAGACTCAGGCCACTGAAGAACATCGAAACAACCAGCAGGTGGATCAGGCTGCTAAGATTGAAGTGGCTCAGGTGGACCTGGACTGGCAACATAAGGGTGAATTATTTATAGCTCGATGCCCCATGACACCTCGGGCCATCAAGGCAGAGATGCAACACACAAATGGATCAAGGGGTGGACCTGAACATAGACACTATAGCAGAGGTTATTCATGATTGTGAAACATGTGCTGCAAGCAAGCAAGCCAAACGGTCAAAGCCTCTTTGGTATGGAGGACGATGGCTGAAATATAAATATGGAGAGGCCTGGCAGATTGATTACATCACACTACCTCAAACCCACAACGGCAAGTGCCACGTACTTACAATGGTGGAAGCAACCACCGGATGGCTGGAAACATATCCTGTACCCCATGCCACCGCCTGGAACGCTATCCTGGGCCTTGAAAAGCAAGTCCTATGGCGACATGGCACCCCAGAAAGAACTGAGTCAGACAATGGGACTCATTTTCTAAACAACCTTATAGACACCAGCCCCCAGGAAAGTTGAACGATACAATGGACTGTTAAAGACTACACTGAAAGCAATGGGTGCTGGGACATTCAACAACTGGGATACGCATTTGGCAAAGGCCACCTGGTTAGTCAATACTAGGGGATCTGCCAACCGAGCTGGACCTGCCCAATCAAACCTGTTACATACTGTAGAAGGGGATAAAGTCCCTGTAGTGCATGTAAGGAACATGCTGGGTAAGACAGTCTGGGCTACTCCTGCCTCAGGAAAAGGCAATCCCATTCGTGGGATTGCTTTTGCTCAGGGACCTGGATGCAATTGGTGGGTAATGCAAAAGAATGGGGAGGTCCAGTGTGTACCTCAAGGGGATTGAATACTGGGTGAGAATAACCCATGAGTTGAATTGTATTATGTTAATTATTATATAATACTGTATGTCATCACTGCCATGATTGCTATATATCGATATCCTATTAATGGTATCACAGTAACAGCACAGTAGAGCCACTATGACCCTCAAGGGGTAAAAAATACTTATTGGTGTGATTGGAAGTAATTTCCGTAATTATCATGGTCACAGCTGTAACGGCTGCCACTGGGGAAAATCAGTCCATGGTCTGAAGGAATGGTTTAGTATACTTCCCCTTCTGGAAGAGATTCAGAGCGATAATGGATCACATTTTACAACCATGGTGGTACAAGACTGGGCAAAAGAGGGAGGGAACCAGTGGGTATTTCCCCCACCATATTACCTCCAAGCCAATGGTACTCTTAAACGAATAAATGCGTTGGTCAAGTGATTTGCTAAAACCTATGAATCTGGGTGGTATCTATTAATTAAACAATAGATGGAGTAGAGACAGTTGTCCAACGATGAAAACTTTTTGTGCTTCTGCTACAAACCAGAGAATCCAAATCTCATATTGCAGCTAATTCAAGCTTTCATGCACATGCATAATGTTAATCAAATCACAGCGTGCCTACCCCTTCCCCAGTCTGCCCGTGGAAAAACACACACCGGACCAGCCCAGGAAGGTCGGCACCCCGTGGGAGGGACCCCACACCAGTGCAGGGGAGAGAGCAACCATGAAGGAGTGGTGGAAAAGAAGCACCATGGACTGATGGCAGCCCCCAATCCTGCCCCCCCCCCCCACCTCACCAAGCCCGTGTCACTCAGGGCAGGGAAGAAGTGGAAGAGAGTGGATGGGGGAAGGTTCCCCCAGATTGTTTCTTTGTTTCTCACCGCTGCAGCCCATCAGCAGTAAGTAATACATTTTATTAATCTCCCTATGCTAAGTCTGTTTTGCCCGCGACAGTAATTGTAGATTGATCCCCATGTTCTTATCTCAACCCTTGAGCCCTTTTCATTTATCAAGGGCTCTCAGTGGGCCTAGCTTTCTGAGAAGCCCTGACTCCCCTATTCTGAATTTATAAAAACAATCTCTCCTCCTTCTTCCTCTCTGGATACTCCTATTTGAAGTGGCTGGCCTGGCCGCACTTAAAACATCTTCTCAAAGCCTGTCCCTGCTAGGATTTAGGCTGCAACACAGGTAGCTTTCCTTGCCTGCCATTCCTTCGTCTCTCTTCCTTTCCTTTCCATCCTGGGCCTGACTCCCCTGGAAAGTTTTCTTCCTCTTTCTCCAACCCTCTGCCTCACTACCTGGTACGCTGTGAATATCATTTGTTTTGCTCTCTGCTTTCCCTTCTCATCTCCCCTCCTGACATACACCTTCATACTACCTACACTGTTCAATACAGTGCATTTTTTCCCAGAAAGTTGAATAGCTTGTTAGTGGCTTACTTCACAACTGTCTTCTTCTGTCCCAACAATAAAAGATCATCCACATATTGTAACAGTAACACCTCCTCTGGAGGTTGGAATTGCTACAATTTTTTTTCTAGAACTTGCCCAAATAAATCGGTGGCCCTGTAAACCATTCTACCTTATTTTGGAACAGTGAGGTCTTCTACTGTCAACTTATCTACTTAGCATTTCTCCTTGTTATGACTACACAAATACCTTTGAATACAGAAGGTTAGTTTTCTACTGCAAAAACACAACTTAGTTTCTCACACAAGTCTGTGGGGCCTGATGACATGCATCCCAGCATCCTGAAGGAATTGGCTGATATAGTTGCCAAGCCTCTCTCCATCATATCTGAAAAGTCATGGCAGTCAGGCGAAGTCCCTGGTGACTGGAAAAAGAGAAACATCACTCCCATTTTTAAATGGGTTGGAAAGGAGGACTTGAGGAACTACAGACCGGTGAGCCTCACCTCTGTGCCAGGGAAGACCATGGAAAAGATCCTCCTGGAAGCAATGCCAAGGCAAATGCAAGACAAGGAGGTGATCCAAGACAGCCAGCATAGCTTCACCAAGGGCAAATCATGCTTGACCAATCTGGTGGCTTTCTACAATGGAGTGACTGCATCACTTGACAAAGAAAGACCAACTAATGTCATCTACCTGGACTTCTGTAAGGCCTTTGACACAGTCCCACATGACATCCTAATCTGCACATTGGAGGGATATGGTTTTGATGGGTGGACCATTCAGTGGATAAGGAGTTATAGAATCGTAGAACCATAGAATCATAGAATATTCCAAGTTGGAAGGGAACCATAAGGATCATTGAGTCCAACTCCTAGCACCACACAGGTCTACCTAAAAATTCAGACCACGTGACCATGCACAGTCCAAATGCATCTTAAACTCTGACAGATTCGATGCAGTGACTACTTCCCTGGGGAGCCTGTTCCAGTGTGCGACTACCCTCTCGGTGAAGAACCTCTTCCTGATATCCAACCTGAACCTCCCCTGCCTCAGCTTGACACCATTCCCTCAGGTCCTATCACTGGTCACTAAAGAGAAGAGATCAGCACCTTCCCTTCCACTCCCCCTCGTGAGGAAGCTGTAGACCGCGATGAGGTCTCCCCTCAGCCTCCTCTTTTCCAGGCTGAACAGGCCAAGTGACCTCAACCGCTCCTCATACATCTTCCCCTCTAAGTCCTTCACCATCTTTGTAGCCCTTCTCTGGACACTCTCCAACAGTTTTATGTCCTTTTTGTACTGTGGTGCCCAGAACTGCACACAGTACTCGAGGTGAGGCCGCACCAGTGCAGAGTAGAGCGGGACAATCACTTCCCTCGATCGACTAGCAATGCCGTGCTTGATGCACCCCAGGATACAGTTGGCCTTCCTGGCTGCCAAGGCACACTGCTGGCTCATATTCAGCTTGCTATCAACCATAACCCCCAGATCCCTCTCTGCAGGGCTGCTCTCCAGCATCTCGTCCCCCAGTCTGTACGTATAGCCAGGGTTGCCCCTTCCCAGGTGCAGGACCCAGCATTTGCTCTTGTTAAACTTCATGCAGTTGGCGATCGTCCAGCTCTCCAGTATGTCCAGATCTCTCTGCAAGGCCTTTTCACCCTCATCTGAGTCCACAACTCCTCCAAGTTTGGTGTCATCGGCAAATTTGCTCAAAACACCTTCTAGTCCTACATCCAAATCGTTTATAAAAACACTGAAGAGGACTGGCCCTAAAATGGAGCCTTGGGGGACCCCACTAGTGACCGTCCGCCATCTTGATGTGGCCCCATTTACCACAACCCTTTGAGCCCTGCCTGTCAGCCAATTACTCACCCATCGTATGATGTTTTTATCTAGCTGTATGCTGGACATTTTGTCCAGTAGGATCCTATAGGAAACTGTGTCAAAAGCTTAACTGAAATCCAAAAGGGTCCCGCGATGATGTTAGCCAGCTCTCTAAGCACCCTGGGATGAATCCCATCCCGATCCATGGACTTGTATGGATCCAGGTGGAGCAGCAAATCCGGCACACGTTCACAGTAGATTGGGAGTCTTTCATTCCCACCATCACGGTCCTCTAGCTCAGGGCACCCTGGGTCCCGAAGGCCATCATCAGCGTTGAAGACGGAGGCAAAGAAGGCATTAAACGCCTCTGTTTTGCCTATGTCCTTGTCTGTGAGGTGACCTTCCCCATCAAGTAGTGGACCTGTTTTCTTTTTTCTTCCTTTTTCTGTTCACATATCTAAACAAAAAACTTTTTATTGTCTCTCACGGACCTGGCCAGCTTCAACTCTAATTGGGCTTTGGCCACATCAATTTTCTCCCTACAAACGTGAACAGTGTTCCTGTATTCCTTCCACGTTGCCTGACCCTGCTTCCAGCAGCCATATACTGTCTTTTTCTGTCTAAGCTCCAGCAGAAGATCCCTGGTCAGCCAGGCCGGCCTTCTGCCCCACCTGCTTGACTTCCGATATTTTGGAATTGCCTGGTCCCATGCTTCTAGGAGGCAGTGCTTAAAGATCGACCAGCACTGATGGATGCCAATGCCTTCAAAATCAGTTTCCCAGCCACTCCTCATAAGAACTGTTCTTTAGATTCTTCACCAGCTTCGTTGCCCTTCTTTGGACACACTCCAGCACCTCAATGTCCTTCTTGTAGTGAGGGGCCCAAAACTGAACCCACTATTCCAGGTGCAGCCTCACCAGAGCCGAGTACAGGGGGACAATCACTTCCCTAGTCTTGCTGGCCATGCCATTTCTGATACAAGCCAGGATGCTGTTGGCCTTCTTGGCCACCTGAGCACACTGCTGGCTCATATTCAGCTGGCTATCAACCAAAACTCCGAGGTCCCTTTCTGCCAGGCATCTTTCCATCCACTCTTCCCCCCGCCCGTAGCATTGCATGGGGTTGTTGTGCCCCAGGTTGGTCACATATGACCAAGCATCTTCTCTTTTGTATTTTACAGGACTACTGATTCCAAGAAACTGCACATGGGACAATGGGTTATCCTACAGTGAGCTGGAGTGCACTCAAGGGCTGTTAATATTTACTGTCTGTTTGATAGTGATAGTAGTTTAGAAACCAAAATTTTAACATGGAGACAGCTAAGTGGATTATTGTAATCATATTAATAGGAACCTTGCTTGGAAAAACGGAGAATCCAAATCTCATATTGCAACTAATTCAAGCTTTCAGTCACATGCATAATGTTAGTCAAATCACAGTGTGCCTACCCCTTCCCCAGCCTGCCAGTTTGGGGGCTACTGACCATGGTACCGACCCAAACTCGTGAGGCTATGTGGAAAACGCAAAAACGTACCAATCTAACATGGCACACTGAGAAAAGGGAATATGTCCTACAGTGGGCTCTTAAGAAAAATGGAATCATAGATAACTACAATATCACTAAGCCACCACTGAAGTTTAAGGCTGGTGGTGAAACAGATTGGACGATCTATCATCCTTCCGGGTGCAAAACAGAAGTGCACCAACACCCCATAGGGAATGCATATTCCTAAGGTGTGGGGAGTGCCACAACATGGTGACTGGTATTACACACAGACTACTGCCTGGTGTATTAATTGGGATGGGAACACTGGATTACTGGACAATCCTATTCAGGTTGATATCTGATATACAAAGTTTAATATTTCTCGTTCAAACAGCCCAAAACACTATAATTGTACTAAAATCTACAATTGCAGCAGTCAAGAGGCTGAAACTGGGCCTGGTAGCTCAAGCCCTCTGAATAGGTTGCATTTGTCATAACTATATCACCTCAATTAATGACACTTGGTCTCATTTGACTAACAATGATACCTGGTCCGGTATAAGTTGTTCAGAACTCATTATACCCTCTATGGGACACACTGTGTGGGTTAATAGTGATGAATAGAATGGTTAACAATTTGCTCCCTCTGGAGAGAACAACCCCTTGAACCAGCTCCATGGGGATGAACTAAAAGGGAATTGAAAGACTGTTGGTGATACTGAACCAAAAGGGCATACGGTTTCCCTCCATTTGATAGAACAATGGAACAAAATTTGAAATGCTTTATGAGCAGATAGGTGAAACCTTTACAAAAGGTCCTTAGACAGAAGGAAATTTAGAAACTTGGTATTACTTAGCCAGCTTCATCTGTAAGAAAACACAAACTTGTGTCTCAAAGTGAGGACAAGATGACCCAGGCTTGGACGATGTGTCAGAAGAAGATTAGGTGAAGAACTCATGGTATGCATATGTCCTTGGATGTGTTACCAACTGTATGCATGCCTAAGTCGAAACAATAAGATAAGAAAGGAGATGACCTGAGCAAGTGCAAGCGCAAGTGCAGTGGGTTTACATGGCAAGGTTTTGGTAGCAGGGGTCCATAGAGGTAGTTTCTGTGAGAAGAATCCAGAAGATGTCCCATGTTAGATAATGGGTCCGTCACTGGCCAGAGCTGAGCCAATAAGTGATGTCATTTACGCCTCTGTGAGAGCAGATTTAAGAATGGGGAAAAAAAATGCTGTGCAACATCAGCTGGGGGAGAGAGGAGCGAGAAAGAGCACTGAAGAGTTTCTTCAGTGCTTGCACACCTGGCTGCTGGTAAGTTTTGAGAACTGCACTATGTGAATTATAAATATTTATTTTTATCATTCATAATTTATTTCTGTGTCAGAGCAATTTACTTACTAAATAGCACCAAGGTAAAGAGTTAATTGTGTGAAGATATGTTCTCTTTTTTCTTACCTGTATTCACTCCTGCCATCCATATTTTACTGTATAATCAGTAAAATACAATCTTCATTTTTGTCCTTTTCCTTAGCTTTCTCCTTTATCTTGGAGATGCATTTGTATATTTTCTGCCCAAAGGAAAGAGTGGGAAGAGGATTTTTAAAATTATTTTTTATTTAATTATATTAATTAACTTGGTGTGAGTGTTAATTAATTCAGGGCTCGGGAATTTGAATTTAAATAATGATATTATTTGTATAAATTATGTACAGTACCCATTTCAGTTCAGCAAATTAGTTCAAAAAATGGAAGAATTTGCATTTTAAATTGTCATATTTTCTCTTTGTTGTTCATTTCTGATTTTTCTACTAACGTAAGTCCATCAAACAGTTTGTGGGGAGAAAACTACAGTGTGATTCTTTGTTTATCACACTGTGGAGTATACAGACTGCAGTTTCCCTTTAAGCTCATAGTTTCTGTTATCCTTGGGGAGAAATACCACCTTACCACCTAAATCTGGGAAGGATAAAGAATCAAAACCTGCAGTTTAAATGCTTTTGTTGATTATTTTTTTTCTTACCAGCAAAAAAAAATAATTTATTTTTTTTTTTTTAAAAAAAAAAAAAAACTTTATTATGCAGACTTGTTGAAGAAGATGCAAACTTTGTCTGGGAAACATGCTCTTGGTGTTCAACAGCCTCTTGTTCTTCTGGGGGCTGCAGTAACTGAGAAGTCCCTTCCAGGGTGTCATATTCTACCATGGTGGGTGTAGTGGGTTTACATGACAATGTTTTGCTACCAGGGTGACAACTGTTTCATGTCCTTCATCTCCAAGGAAGCTATGCCAAAAGCCCACTGGTAACGTTTTGGTTCTTTGAAGTACCCTTTTCTGAGGGAGTGCATGCCAAGGATGCTCAGAGCCTTCAGGCCAGTCACAGTGGGGTGCTTTTGCCACTCATTCCCAGTTAGACGCACTGCAGCCTCCAATACAGACAGCTGTTGGGATCCCCCTGTCACTCCAGAAATGCAGATGTGTCCTGCCTCTTGGTAATCTGATAGCATTAGGGTTCACTGTGCACCAGTGTCCACTAGAGCCTTATACTCCTGTGGGTCTGATGTGCCAGGCCATTGGATCCATACAGTCCAGTAAATCTGCTTGGGTACCAGGGGGCTGTAGGGGTGGCCTCTGTGAGAAGAATCCAGAAGCTGCCCATGTTAGATAAGGGACAGTTTCATCCATCTCTAAAGGGACCTGCCGTTGCCCAGAGCTGAGCCAATAAGTGATGTTGTTTTGCACCTCTGTGAGAGCAGATTTAAGAAAGGGAAAAAACTGCTGCACAACAACATCTGGGAGAGTGAGGAGTGAGAAAGAGCCTTGCAGACACCAACATCAGTGTAGAAGGAGGGGGAAGAGGTGCTCCAGGTGCCAGAGCAGAAGTTCCCCTACGGCCTGTGGAGAAGACCATGGTGAAGCAGGTTGTCCCCCTGCAGCCCATGGTGTACCATGGTGGAGCAGGGTTCCATGCTGCAGCCTGTGGAGAAGCCCATGGTGGAGCAGGTGGACCTGCCCTGAAGGAGGCTGTGGCCTGTGGAGAACCCCTGCCAGAGCAGATTACGGTGCAGACCTGTAACCCGTGGAGAGGGGACCACACAGGAGCAGGTGACCTGGCAGGAGCTGCTGCCCATGGGGGACCCAGGTTGGGGCAGTGTGCTCCTGATGGATGGACCCCGTGGTATGGACCCATATTTGGAGTAGTTCTTGAAGGGCTGCTGCCTGTGGGAAGCCCACGTAGGATCAGTTCGGGAAGGACTGCATCCCGTGGGAGGGACCCCACGTTGGAGCATGGGAAGAGAATGACTGAGAAGGAGCAGTGGCGGCGAAGTGCTATTGACTGACTGCAACCCCCATTTCCCTATTCCCCTGTGCCGCTCAGGGGGAAGAGGTGGAAGGGGGTGGATGGGGGCAAAGATGTTTTTGGTTTCTTTCCTTTGTTTCTCACTTGTTTGTCACTCTAGCTTGTTAGTAATAGGCAATAACTTTTACTGTCTCCCTACTCTGTTTTGCCCATGACGATAATTGTTGTGATTTCCCTGTCTTTATCTCAAACCTTGAGCCCTTCTCATTGTACTGTTTCCCCCTTTCCCTTTGAGGAAGGGGAGTGAGAGAGCGGTTGTGGTGGAGCTCGGTTGCCCACACGAGTAAAACCACCACAGCAAGAACTGGGTTCAACCAGCAAACACAGTGAGGAAGACAATCAATGACCACAAGAAAACTCCGAAAGTACACCAGTAGAAACAAATGCACATGCATCAGGGACATTTGCATCAGGGCTAGTGCAACTCCGGTCAGGTTGGAAGAAATGAACATGCAACTACAGACAAGATAGAATCAAAGAATGGTTTGGGTTGGAAGGAACCTTAAAGATCATCTAATTCCAACCTCCCTGCCATGGACAGGGACACCTTCCACTAGACCAGGTTGCTCAAAGCCCCATCCAAGCTATGAAATCGTGGGCCCCTCTAACCAGGTTCTCTACCCAGGCGGCAATATCTTTCCAAAATACAGCAGCCCAGATAGGTTTGCCTCTGCGTTGCCAGTTGCTCTGGTTCCATTGCTGCAACCAGATAAAAAAACAAGGAACCTTGAAGAAAACAGGAAGACTGGTAGCCTTGAGCTAGCAGAAGCAAGGGAGATAAGGGATGAAAGTTAAAAAAACAAGAAGGAGAAGCACAGCTGAAGGGAGATTCCAGACTGACTTAGGGTAACTTTTTGCTCATTGAGGGTCGTTAACATATTTAAAACCACACCCACCAAAATGCTAATGTATGCTAATGTGGGATTTGGTATCGTGCGTCCATGTCATCTGCCCCCCGCCTTTAATAGCCTTGTCAGCCTCACATGTAGACTCTGTGGTTTAGCAAGAACAGGAGATGGCCGCGTGAGCTACCTGACCCGATTGACGGGTTAAAGTTAAAGCCAAGCGTGAGAAGCCACTGAAGCGAAAATGGGAAGCAATCAATCCAGAAATTCCCCTTCTTCCTGCCTTGAATGCATCTTTAAAAATTGGTATAAATTTTGTGGTAACTATATGACAAAGGGTAAAATGAGGCAATATTGTAATCAGGAGTGGCCTCAGTACAAACTGGATGATGGGGAACAATGGCCAGAAAACAGATACTTCAATTATGATGCCACATTGCAATTAATGCTATTTTGCCGATGGGAAAGAAAATGGGATGAAGTGATGTATGTGCTTTTATGTCATTGTACTGGGACCTGAGAAGTCAGGCAGAGTGTGGATTGTGGGAAGATCATATTATGCTATGCGCCAAAAAGAAAGGGAAGAAAATGAGTGACAACCCCCCTAAAATTTATCCTAATCTAAAGCAAGAAGAGGTTCAGTTACTGGTACCCTCGGCACCACCACCATATAATCCAGGGGTTTCTTCTATTTCTGAGGCTTCTGTGGGGACATCAGAGGCCTCTCCTGAGGCTCAAGCTGCAGAAGCTTCTACAGGGACATCGTAGGCCTCTCCTGAGGCCCAGGAAGATTCTAATTTTAGCCCAATAGCACTTTATACACAACAGAAGATGGGGCCAGTTATCCAGGCTCTGCTAAGGCACGCGGTGGGACCAGAAGGAGAACCTGTTTTTGTTCACGTTCTGTTTACATCATCAGATTTGTTAAACTGGAAACACTCTATTGGATCTTACAGGGATAACTCAGCAACAGTGCATCAGCTGTTAGAAACTATTATGATTTTCCATAACCCTAACTGGGAAAATATGCAAATTATATTAAGCACCTTTCTGACTGCAGAGTAAAGGAAAATGGTTTTAGAAAAAGCACGTGCAGAAACAAGGAAGAGGCACCAGAGAGGGGAGGTAGAGCAATTACTACCAATTAAGAAAGACAAAACCTCTGGGTAACACTTCCATTAATTCAGGTTGCTCAAAGCCCCATTTGTAAGAATTAAAGTTGTGTTTTTGCAGTGGAAAATTCCACTAACCTTGCATATTCAAAAGTGATTGCACAGGCATAACAGTTGGGAGTATGTAAAGCAGATAAGGGGACAGTAGAGGGTCCCACTGTCCCAAAATAAGGAGGATAGCTAAGCAAAACAAGACAAGCAGTTGTGGAATGAGATGAGTAAGAAACAGAAGCTATGAAATCGAACTTCCTCCTAATGTCTAACCTAAACCTCCCCTGTTTTATTTTAAAACCATTATTCCTTGTCCTTTCATTACAGTCCTTGATAAAGAGTCCCTCTGAGGTTTCCTGTAGGCCCCCTTTAGGTAATGGAAGGCCGCTATAAGGTCTCCCCAGAGCCTTCTTTTCTCCAGGCTGAACAACCCCAACTCCCTCAGCCTGTCTTCATAGCCCCTTGATCATCTTCGTGGTCCTCCTCTGGACTTGTTCTAATAGGTCCATATCCCTCTTATATTGGGGGCCTCAGAGCTGGACACAGTATTCTAGGTGGGGTCTCATGAGAGCAGAGTACCACAGAATCACAGAATTTCTAGGTTGGAAGAGACCTCAAGATCATCGAGTCCAACCTCTGACCTAACGCTAACAGTCCCCACTAAACCATATCCCTAAGCTCTACATCTAAACGTCGTAGACGTAGGGGAGACTAACACTGTCATTTTCTGTCCCATTGTAAACTTCCGAGCTTCTTGTATATTGATAACAACAGATGCAACAGCTCGAAGGCATCCAGGCCATCCTTTACTTACTTCATCTAATTGTTTAGAGAAGTAAGCTACTGCTCGTTTATAGGGACCCAATCTTTGTGCTAGTACTCCCAAAGTCTCTCTCATGAGAAAACAACCAAAAGGGTTTCCAGAGATCCGGTAATCCCAAAGCCGGAGCTTGCATCAATTCTCGTTTAAGTTGTTTAAAGGTGTTTCGTGCTTCTCCAGTCCAGACTAACTTTGACTGATTACTCTTTATCAATTCATATAGAGGCTTTACCATTAGTCCATAATTATAAATCCAAAGGCGACACCAACCTGTCATTCCTAAAAAGGTTCGTAGCTCCTTTACCATTTGGGGTTCTGAAGTCTGGCAAATGACTTCCTTACGTTCAGTTCCTAGTTCTCGTTGTCCTCCCGAAATTTCAAATCCCAATTAGGTCACGCGTTGTTGAACCAGATGAGCTTTCTGTTGAGAGACTCGATATCCATTTAAACCCAGAAAATTAAGGAGACTTATAGTCCATTGAATACAACTCTCTTTAGTCTCGGTAGCTATTAAGAGATCATCTACGTATTGTAACAATGCCCCTTCAATGTCCGGAGGTATCCAAGTCTCGAGTTCCTTTGCTAATTGGTTTCCAAAAATGGTGGGGCTATTCTTGAATCCTTGAGGTAGCACTGTCCACATAAGCTGCGTCTTTCTGCCTGAGTCGGGGTTTTCCCATTCAAAGGCAAATAGGTTTTGGCTTTCAGTGGCTAAGGATAGGCAGAAGAAGGCGTCTTTTAAATCCAGTACGGTAAACCAGACTTGACTATTCCTTAATTTAGTCAGCAAAGTATAAGGGTTTGCCACTACTGGATGTATATCCTCAGAGATTTTATTTATAGCCCTCAGATCCTGAACTAGCCTATAGCTTCTTCCATCTGCCTTTTTTAATTGGCAATATGGGTGTATTTTATTCTGATTCGCATTCAATCAACAATCCATACTGTAGAAATTTATCAATTATCTCTTTAATACCTTTCCTATCTTCTATCCTCAAAGGATATTGCTTAACCTTAATGGGTTTCTCTCCTGGCTTTAATTTAATAATTATTAAGGTCACATTTTTAGCTCTTCCAGGGACTTCGGTGGCCCAAACTCCTGGATATACGTGATCTGTGATCTCTAAAGGTATTTCACTTTTAGGGTTAGTTTGTATTAGTGCCAGGCTCAACACATTTATTAGTTGTTCTTCTCCTATCCTTAATTCCATTTTCCCTTTTTCAAAGACAATTTCTGCTCCTAATTGCTCTAATAAATCTCTACCTAAGAGTGCCCATGGGGAGTTAGGCATATATAAAAATCTGTGTATGCCCCATTGTTTCCCTAACTTGTACTTCAAAGGTTCACAAAAATAAGCCTTTTCGGTTGCACCTTTTACCCTAACATAATCATTCTGTAAAGGCATTAATGCTTGATTTAGAACTGAATACGTTGCCCCATATCAATAAGAAATTTCACTTCCGTTCCTCCCCTAACTTCATTATAACCAGTGGAGGATCCGCTAGGGTAGATTCCCCAGATCCCCGTTATTCCTGTTGAAATCAGGGGCCGATGATTACCCTAGGAAAAGGCTAGTCAATTTGTCCTCTGAAGCCAGGTCCAAACCGTTTTTTTGTTTTGTTTTGTTTTGTTTTTCCATTACATTTCAGAGTTAGTCCAAAAATTCCATAGGGGTTTCTTTTGGACCTTGTTGGAAGCATATTCTCGGTCAGGGAAATGCAATTGTCCACAGTTCCCTGAGCGATCCCATCGGCAATCTGAGCTCGCACATGAACTCAGGTTGTTTTAAGAGTTAACTGCTTTTCTGTTTCCATGACAACTCTCTGGGACCCATCATGATCCCTTTGCCCCAGAGGGCTAACACCCAAGATTTTAAGATCTCAGCCCCGGCTGAGGCAGAACTGTTAACATTCCTACATCCTCTTTCCCTGCTCATTCAACTTCAAACACCTTTAACACTTTCAACAACCCTTTTAACACTTCCTTTATCTTTCTCCAGCCTGTACTTATCTAATGCCAACATCAAAGGCGCAGTCAGGGGCCAACTTAATTCCGTACCTTTTCCCTCCAAGATGCTGAAACAACATCAGTATACAACATTCCATCCTATTTTCCTTCTCAAAAACAACATTGACTGTAGCAAAGTATTTGTCGCGTTAAGGGGTGTAGCTGATTAACCATTACGGGCCCGGTCGGATTCAGGGTACTGAACCAGTCGGACATTCACCAAAAACGCGTTAACCATCTGGGGGTCCAGTCAGACATTCACCATCAACGCATTAACGGTCTGGGGGTCCGTTCAGACATTCACCAAAAACGCGTTAACCATCTGGGGGTCCATTCAGACATTCACCAAAAACGCATTAACCGTCTGGGGGTCTGGTTGGATTCAGAACACTGAACTATCACGGATAACCACCCTTACCCTAGTTGCACTTAATGAGAGCTATCACAATGCAATCAAGTATGGTTTATTACAGCAACAGATAATCAGGTTCTTTTGGATTGCCAGCGATAGCGACTGTCTGCAAAAGCAAGCTAGTATGCATGAAATACACAGGTGTTACAGATGTTACAGGTGTTACAGGTGCATGGCCTAGAAATAAACGCGTTAAAAAGATCAAAGACTCTATAGAGATTTATAAGCAAGTATTCAGATCTCACCCAAAGGCGTCCCAATGGGGGGGGAAGAGAGGCTCAGCCCATCGACTGATCCCAGGAGTCAGGATGTTGTATTTCCTCAGGATGGTATCTCACCTGACGGTGGTATCTTCCCTAACATCCCCTCTCTCTTGGGCCAATTTATATTATTTTCTATCTTTTAGGTGGAGCTTGAGTGGCTCTAGTTGAAGAATTTGTTGTTGTCCCACATTTTTAATTATGTAAGGACCTGTGTTGAAGATGGAAGGAGTTAGACCAATGGGAGGCTGAGTCGGTTCGTTTTCAAGGATCTGCGGAGGTAGAGGCTTCTTATCCTTTGTAGTCGATGATGTTTCTGTATTAACCATGAATTCAAATAATATTTCTGTGCCTCTGTAACCCCAAAGACAGTACACAATTATAGGTTTGGTGAAAGTAAAATTGTACCAGCAATCAAAATTTGGTTCCGTTATTTTGGTACAATCAGTACTATAATTTTGTGGTCCAGTAGAATCAGTGTATACTGTCTTAATTTCAGTCGGCCAATTATAAGTGGATCCATTAGTTATTCGACAACCAATTTGTATTATCTGGCCAGATGTGGCTTGAAGTTCAGCCATTTTTAGAGAATCATTCCAACTCCATTCATCTTTCAAAAATATTTTGTTTCCCTGTAGAACTAAGGTAGATAAATTTAGACCCCTTTTGTTCTGAGGTGTTCCAATGATTGCGCTGTACCGTGATAATGCATGATTCCAAGGATCATCATAAGGTGTTATGGTGTCACTGGGTATATTTCTAATACCATACTGCAGTATATCGAATGTAATGTATGGAGTTAGGTCAGGTGGTGTAGTTGGATCAGGTTCAACCACATCTATTTTGAATCTAAATAGTAGTCCTGTACACTGTGACTGCGACAGGCCCGAACCTGGGCAGTGTTGTTGCCATATACAAGTTACAATAGTGGGTTCTATCAGGGTAAAATTATACCAACAATCCCACTCATCTGTAGTACAGGACTCTGTTGTCACTTGGTTTCCAGATATTGTTATTAATGTGGCTTTCTCATGAGTTGAGCCATTAACCATTCTACACCCCACCCGGATTTCTTCTCCTGTCCTTCCCTTTAGGAGTGGAAGCCATCTCTCATCCCAGCCCCACTCGTGTCTCGAAAACACCTCAGTTCCATGCATAACCACTGTAGCTAAGTTTAATTTTTCCTTTAAGGCTTGCGTTCCCAAAATCCCAGTGTATTTAACATAGGCTTGGGACCACAGCCAGCCTGGGTCTCCTTGGCTGTAAACCAGAAGTGATTGCATCAAGGTCAGGGTGGAGCATAGTATTATTAATCCAAACTGTTGATTCATCATCTTCCAGCTGTCCATATACAGTTCGCTCAGGGTTTCTGTAAACATAAAAAGAAAGAAAATATGCTCGGTTGTATTCAACCGGCAGGGTTAGAAAGAGGGTGATATCCACCGGGTGCTGATCCGGTGTATTTTTCCTGAACAATCTTTAGCTCCCCATGCATAGGGATTTTTGGGAGTAGTTACAGAATCACAGAATCACAGAATTTCTAGGTTGGAAGAGACCTCAAGATCATTGAGTCCAACCTCTGACCTAACGCTAACAGTCCCCACTAAACCATATCCCTAAGCTCTACATCTAAACGTCTTTTAAAGACCTCCAGGGATGGTGCCTCCACCACTTCCCTGGGCAGCCTGTTCCAATGTCTAACAACCCTTTCGGTAAAGAAGTTCTTCCTAACATCTAACCTAAAACTCCCCTGGCGCAACTTTAGCCCGTTCCCCCTCGTCCTGTCACCAGGCACGTGGGAGAACAGGCTAACCCCCACCTCACTACAGCCTCCTTTAAGGTACCTGTAAAGAGCAATAAGGTCGCCCCTGAGCCTCCTCTTCTCCAGGCTGAACAAGCCCAGCTCCCTCAGCCGCTCCTCGTAGGACTTGTTCTCCAGGCCCCTCACCAGCTTCGTCGCCCTTCTCTGGACCCGCTCGAGCACCTCGATGTCCTTCTTGTAGCGAGGGGCCCAAAACTGAACACAGTACTCGAGGTGCGGCCTCACCAGAGCCGAGTACAGGGGGACGATCACCTCCCTAGCCCTGCTGGCCACACTTTCTTATGCAAGCCAGGATGCTGTTGGCCTTCTTGGCCACCTGAGCACACTGCTGGCTCATATTCAGCCGACCATCACTCCCAGGTCCTTCTCTGCCTGGCAGCTCTCCAAACACTCATCTCCCAGCCTGTAGCTCTGCTTGGGGTTGTTGCGCCCCAGGTGCAGGACCCGGCACTTGGCCTTGTTAAACTTCATGCAGTTGACCTCAGCCCATCGGTACAGCCTATCCAGATCCTCCTGCAGAGCCTTCCTACCCTCGAGCAGATGGACACACGCGCATAGCTTGGTGTCATCTGCAAACTTACTGAGGGTGCATTCAATGCCCTCGTCCAGATCACCGATGAAGATATTAAAGAGGACCGGCCCCAGCACCGAGCCCTGGGGGATGCCACTAGTAACTGGCCTCCAACTGGACTTGACTCCATTCACCACGACTCTTTGGGCCTGGCTATCCAGCCAGTTTCTAACCCAACAAAGCGTGCGCCAGTCCAAGTCAAGAGCAGCCAGTTTCTTGAGGAGAATGCTGTGGGAGACGGTGTCAAAAGCCTTGCTGAAGTCAAGGTAGACCACATCCACAGCCTTTCCCTCATCCACCCAGCGTGTCACTTTGTCATAGAAGGAGATCAGGTTCGTCAGGCAGGATCTGCCTTTCATAAACCCATGCTGACTGGGCCTGATCGCCTGCTTGCCCTGCAAGTGCTGCGTGATGACTCTCGGGAGGATCTGCTCCATGAGCTTCCCTGGTACTGAGGTCAAACTGACAGACCGGTAGTTTCCCGGGTCTGCCCTCCGGCCCTTCTTGTAGATGGGCGTCACGTTTGCTAGCCGCCAGTCAACTGGGACCTCCCCCAATAGCCAGGACTGTTGATAAATGATGGAAAGTGGCTTGGCCAGCTCCTCTGCCAGTTCTCTCAGTACCCTTGGGTGGATCCCATCCGGCCCCATCAACTTGTGCACATCCAAGTGCCGTAGCAGGTCACCAACCAGTTCTTCGTGGATAGTGAGGGCCACATCCTGCTCCCCATCCCCTTCCACCAGCTCAGGGTACTGGGTATCCAGAGAACAACCGGTATTGCCGCTAAAGACTGAGGCAAAGAAGGCATTAAGCACCTCCGCCTTTTCCTCATCTCTTGTAACTAAGTTTCCCCCCGCATCCAGTAAAGAATGGAGATTCTCCTTAGTCCTCCGTTTTGTGTTGATGTATTTATAAAAACGTTTTTTGTCATCTTTAACGGCAGTAGCCAGATTGAGCTCCAGATGAGCTTTGGCCTTCCTAATTTTGTCCCTGCACAGCCTCGCAACATCCTTATAGTCCTCCCTAGTGGCCTGCCCACTTTTCCAAAGATTATAAACCCTCTTTTTTCTCCTAAGCTCAAGCCACAATTCTCTGTTGAGCCAGGCTGGTCTTCTTCCCCGACAGCTCGTCTTTGGGCACGTGGGGACAGACCTCTCCTGCGCCATTAAGATTTCCCTCTTGAAGAGTGCCCAGCCTTCCTGGACCCCTCTGCCCTTCAGAACCACCTCCCAAAGGACTCTACCAACTAGTGTCCTGAGCAACTCAAAGTCAGCCCTCTGAAAGTCCAATACAGTGGTTTTACTGGTCCCCTTCCTGGCCTCGCCAAGAATAGAGAACTCCACCATTTCGTGGTCACTCTGCCCAAGACAGCTCCCGACAATCACATCCTCCACCAGCCCTTCTCTGTTTGTGAAGAGAAGGTCTAGCGGGGCGCCACCCCTGGTAGGTTCACTAACCAGCTGCGTCGGGAAGCTATCTTCCACGCTCTCCAGAAACTTCCTAGACTGCTTTCTCTGGGTTATGTTGTGCTTCCAGGATATGTCAGGGAAGTTGAAGTCCCCCACGAGTACAAGCACTGAAGATTTCACAACTTCTGTCAGTTGCCTGTAGAACTCCTCATCCGTCTCCTCATCCTGGTTCGGCGGTCTATAGCAGACCCCAACCAGGACACTAGCCTTGTTGTCCCTGCCGATCCTAACCCAAAGGGACTCGACTTTGTCATTCCCAGCCTCGAGTTCTACAACATCGAAAGACTCTCTAATATAGAGAGCCACACCACCACCCCTTCTGTGCTGCCTGTCCCTTCTGAAGAGCTTATAGCCAGGCACTGCAGCACTGCAGTCATGAGAGTGGTCCCACCACGTCTCCGTGATGGCAACCAAGTCGTAGCCTGCCTGCTGCACGATGGCTTCCAGCTCCTCCTGTTTGTTACCCATGCTGCGTGCATTGGTGTAGATGCACTTCAGCTGGGCCATTACCTTATCCCCCGGCCTTGCTATTGTTCCCCTTGGCACAGCCAAGTAGTTAGTAGTTAGTGTCATGGGTACTATTCCAATCTGAGGCATTTTTACCAGCACAGGCTGTCCAGGAGAAAATCCTACAGGGTGCTTTTCTATTTTAGTATGATGCTTTTCTATTTCAGTGTAGTGCTTTGGAGTGATTGTGGTAGAAGATGCGCAGAAGGCTTTCATTTTGGGGCAGCCATCTCCACTCCATCTATTATTTAATTGATAGATGGCGTCATGTAACCGCAAATGCCATCCAGATTTGTGAGTATTTGCGAAACGCTTGACCAGTCCATTAGTGCGTTCCACAATACCATTTGCTTGAGGATAATAGGGGGTGTGGAATACCCATCGGATCCCTTCCTCTCTGGCCCAGTCCTGTACCACTGCAGCTGTAAAATGTGAGCCATTATCACTTTGAATTTCCTCAGGTAGGGGGAGTGTACTGAACCATCCTTTTAGTCCCTTTACTGTGTTTTCCCCAGTAGCTGATGCAAAAGCAGCAGCCATAGTGAGGCCAGATATTACCTCTACTCCTACTAGAACATACTTCTTCCCCCCTGATGATCTCAATGGGCCGATGTAATCAATCTGCCAGGAGTGCCACAATGTTTTCCTGTCCCGAATGTGCAAGGGAGGTGCCTTACTCAGATGGTCCTTGTTAAGCCGTAAGCGACATTGGGAGCAGGCAGTCACCACTTGTTCACACAGTTTGACTGATACAGGCCATCCTTCCCGGTATAAGTCAGCCCGTCCAGTGTGGCCACGCTTAACATGTAACCATTCGAGCAACCGTTCCCATTCTTGGTTATCATTAGTGACATCAATTTGTCGCAACCGTGTGAGGCTATCTACCTGCTGATTGAATTGGGCAGCTACAGTGTTTGACTGATCATGTCCTTTTACCCATCCTAGATGTAGTGTTCGCTGCTTTCCTATCTCTAACGGTTGTTTCCAACTTTCGGTTTGCCAGACTGGAACTCTATTTACCTGCCAATCATTAACTGCCCAGTGACCGATCCACTCGGTAGCTCCTTTAAAAACAGCATATGAGTCAGTATAGATATGGGTAGCACCATGTTGTGCGGCTAATAAAACTGCTCTGAGTTCCCCTACCTGTGCACTGCCTTCACCGGTTTCAATCAGTTTCTCTCCTGTTGCTACTTCCAATGCCACAGCCTTGTATTTCCACTTATTGTTTTCCCTATGAGACGAGGCATCTGTAAACCACACTCCTGTAAGATCACTGTCTTCCTTTAGAGGAGGTGCTTCCTGGATCGGGGATGGTTTGGTCGGTGGAGGCTGAAACAGGAGGGTACTATCTATGTCCTTTTGTAGTTTGGATATTTTAGTATTACCCTCAGTGATTGGCATAATCTCATTAATACCTTCTAGATAGGCATACCATTTACGAGCCGTGGGTTTCTGAGCAATGCCAGCAGGTGGTATTGTTCCTTTACGGACTACATCCAGGATATGGAAAGGTCCTCGGACAATCACATTCTGTTTTCTCCTTAATTGCTCTGTCTGTTTCACTGCTCGCACTAGAGACAATAATCCTTTCTCAAGATCCGAATATCTCCTTTCAGTATCACTGAAGGAGTGGGAGCTGAATTCTAGTGGTCTCTCGGGTCCCTCCGGCCCCCTTTGCCATAAGTTACAATGAGAGCCATGTTCACTGAACCCCCATTCCACATGGATAGGGTCAGTAGGGTGTATGGGGCCAAGCTGTTGGAACAACCTCAATTCCTTTATTAATAATTCTATTGCATTAGTATGCTGTTCAGTCCTCTCCCATGATTTTCCTTTCCTAAGCAAGTTATAGAGAGGACGTGCAATGATAGCAAAACCTGGAATATGTTTACGCCAATAACTTAAAGCACCCAATACTTGTTGTAATTCCTTTACACTAGAAGGTCTTTGTCCATGTTCTATTTTTTCCAGCGTGTCCTGAGGAATAGAGGTAGCTCCATTAACCCACCATACTCCCAGGAATTTAACTTCCTGTGCAGGCCCTTGGCACTTTGAGTCAGGGATTTCCAATCCTAAATCAGTCAGTGTCTTCCGGATATTTTCCATTGTGCCTCTTACACTTTCCTGATCCTTTCCCCCTATCAGGATATCATCTATATACTGATATACTGTGTTATCCGGTGGAATAGGAATCTCTGCTAGAATTTTAGCCAAAGTATTGTGGGCAATTGTGGGAGAATGCTTGTATCCTTGTGGAAGCCTATTAAAAGTATATTGGATTCCTTTCCAGGTGAAAGCAAACTGAGCTTTGTCCTGCTCAAGGAGAGGAATCATAAAAAACATATCTTTAACATCCAAAGCAGCCATCCAAGGATGGGCAGCGCCTTGTATTAATGTCACTATTTCTGCAATGTTTGGGACTGCAGCAGTTAAAGGTGCGGTGTTAGCATTTAACTGTCTGTAGTCCACGGTGAAGCGCCATTGCCCAGTTGGTTTCTTTACTGGCCACACTGGTGAATTATAAGGTGAATGGGTCCTTTTAATAATGCCTCTTGCTTCCAATTCTGTTACCACCCCGTCAATCCCCATAAGTGCTGCTGCTGGCAACGGATATTGCCGAACATTAGTAATTTTAGAGGGAGGTAAGGGTATAGATGTTTGTAGCAGGCTCAGTTTTACTGTGTCCGAATCCCTTTGATATGTCGCGAAACTCCACATTGTTCCATCAGGGAGTTTCCACATACGACCACGCAGTACGTCAAATCCTAAAATATTAGTGTATGCAGCACCAACTAATACTTCTACCCTGGTTAATTTTTGTTCCTCTGGCAACCAGAGTGAAATTTTTGCAGTAGGGCTTTGTTTTTCCACACCATCGATTCCTGTAAATTTAACCCTGCATCGACCAGGTGTTATGCCCAGGGTCTGTGCGGTCTCATGTGTAATTACTGACATTTGGGCCCCAGTGTCAATAAGAAAATTTACCAATATTTTTCGGGGTCCAACAGGAATGGCAATGATAGGGTCAGAGTGTTCGTTAGAGAGCCATTGAATTGCTAATACCTGCCGAGCAGGGTGGCTCACTGCCCTCCCCGGGGATAGGAGTTTTTTTGCTGAGATTCTGTTTTGTCAATTAAGCTTGGTGCCGAAGGTGTACATTCTTTATGGATGGGATTTTTTTCTGTTAGGCAATCCCCTCCATCTGGAACATTTTTCTTACCCAGAGATTGGACTAATGTACGGAGGTCGTCTACAGAGGCACCATGCAAGAGTGGTCGGGATGCACCCAAAGCTAGGGCCTTACGCCAGAGCTCATCCTGTTCTTTATTAAATTTGAACCTGTTTTAAAAATTAGGGTATCTGGGATTTTTAGTGTGGATTTGGCGGACTCGCCGAGAGTGATCTTGGGACTTAATACTGGATGAATTAATCCAGCCCATTCGGCGTCCGTATTTATCTAGGTCTTGGACAAATTCACTCCATGTGGGAATAGGAGAGTTTGGATTCCGCCTACGTCCACGATCACCATCCCTACGAGCAGCTTGTATGCGATCCTGGGTGTTTGCTACAAACATCTTAAGACAATCAGGGAGTCCACGGATGAGAAGGGTTAACCGAACCGGATCAATAGGAGCTAACATCGGGGATTTCCTAAATTCATCTCTTTCATATAACGCCTGAATGCAGGTTGCTGTCTCTACTGCTACAGCCAGGTCAGAATATCTTTTGCTCTAATTTCCAGTGGTTCCCCTCTCTCTTGGGGATCTATACCACCTGCCCAATATGCCGCCCGTGCAGTGATAGAGTAACTATGGTCTCCTGGTGTGGTGGTTAAAAACACTCCATGTCCCCAAAAGCCACCTGCTTCTTCCTCACTCAACATAATTCGATCTCCTCCTTCAAGAGAAACTCGCCACACATACTCCACTTCCGATTCCCCTGACCGCCTTGAGAACTTCTCCTGTATTTTAATCAACTCCGCCGGCGACCATGGAATCGTTCGCACAGTAGTGCGGATTTCATCATTATCATCAACAGCAGTCTCAGTCTTAACCAAAGGTCTCAAGGAAATCGAATGAGGTTCAGAATCATCAATATCTTGGACATCATCATCACTGTCAAACCAGATATCACCATCCCAACTTTCAGGATCTGCATTATACAACAATCTACGAATCTGCTTAACCGGAGCACAGGGCTGTATTTTATTTAAGAGATGACTAACCCTCTCCAGCAATTGTTTAAGATAATTATTTTCACTCACAAGTTTATCCACTCTGACTCCTAATGCTTTTCCTGTCTCCCTTTCAAAGGCCAATGATGACTTCAATACTTCATTCTCTGATTTCAAAGCAGTATGTTCCACATCAGAGATCAGTTTGGGAGCAGGAGTTTCCTTAGCTTCTTGCTGAGCACAAGACAAACAGGCTCCTAACACAGCACAAATTGCACCTTTACCCTTTCTTTGACCAATCTTTCGTGAAGCCTGACACTGCTCAATGCGCTCTACCACTTTCTCCTCATCTTTCCAAAACATTTAGGCCCACTCCTTCCCCACCTGGGAAGGGGCATATTTGTATTTTTGCAGAAGTTTATCCATAGCAATCCTGCCGACTACGCCAATTTTACTGTCGCGTTAAGGGGTGTAGCTGATTAACCGTTACGGGCCCGGTCGGATTCAGGGTACTGAACCAGTCGGACATTCACCAAAAATGCGTTAACCGTCTGGGGGTCCAGTCAGACATTCACCAAAAATGCGTTAACCGTCTAGGGCTGTGTTCAGACATTCACCAAAAATGCATTAACTGTCTGGGGGTCTGGTTGGATTCAGAACACTGAACTATCACAGATAACCACCCTTACCCTAGTTGCACTTAATGAGAGCTATCACAATGCAATCAAGTATGGTTTATTACAGCAACAGATAATCAGGTTCTTTTGGATTGCCAGCGATAGTGACTGTCTGCAAAAGCAAGCTAGTATGCATGAAATACACAGGTGTTACAGGTGTTATAGGTGTTACAGGTGTTACAGGTGCACGGCCTAGAAATAAACGCATTAAAAAGATCAAAGACTCTATAGAGATTTATAAGCAAGTATTCAGATCTCACCCAAAGGCGTCCCAATGGGGGGGGAAGAGAGGCTCAGCCCGTCGACTGATCCCAGTAAAGTATTATAGTTTAAAGTTCCATTAAAAGGCCACTTTTCTCCACATTCCAGCTTATAAAGCGGCCACCATTGATTACAATATTTTATCAGTTTTCCTGTTCACACTTCCACCGGCATATCCTCCAATATCCTTCCAATGACTCAAAACACATCCTAAAGTGCTTTTCTTTGGAATTTCACTGCTTGTTTGCCCCCCCATTTTCCAGTTCACACTTTCAGAATACACTTTCAGAATACACTCCCACAGTATGGAATACCCCGTTGGCCAGTTTGGGTCAGCTGTCCTGGGTCTGTCCCTTCCCAGCTCCTGCTGCACCTCTAGCCTACCCACTGGCAGGACAGAGTGATGTGATATATGGAGTATTCCATAATTCGTGTCAAGAAGATGGTTGATATTAATAAAGAAGGGGGAGACGTGGGAGTGTGGCCATGGGGGTCGGCAAGCCTCATGGTTGATGATAACATCAACATTAGGGCGACGAAGCTGGTGAGGGGTCTGGAGAACAAGTCCTACGAGGAGCGGCTGAGGGAGCTGGGCTTGTTCAGCCTGGAGAAAAGGAGGCTCAGGGGAGACCTTATTGCTCTTTACAGATACCTTAAAGGAGGCTGTAGTGAGGTGGGGGTTGGCCTGTTCTCCCACGTGTCTGGTGACAGGACGAGGGGGAATGGGCTAAAGTTGCGCCAGGGGAGTTTTAGGTTAGATGTTAGGAAGAACTTCTTTACTGAAAGGGTTGTTAGACACTGGAACAGGCTGCCCAGGGAGGTGGTGGAGTCACCATCCCTGGAAGTCTTTAAAAGACGTTTAGATGTAGAGCTTAGGGACATGGTTTAGTGGGGATTGTTAGCGTTAGGTCAGAGGTTGGACTTGATGATCTTGAGGTCTCTTCCAACCTAGAAATTCTGTGATTCTGTGAAGCGATTGGTCTAGGAATTCGTGGGTGGGTTAACCACTTGCAAGACACTTGCAAGTTGAGACTTCATTTATAACAGCAAGAAACTGGAAAGTCCTTGGCTTAGTGTAAGCACTGCTCTGCAACAATTAAAACATCAGCATGTTATCAACACTCTTCTCATCCTAATCCAAAACATAGCACCCTACCAGCTACTAGGAGGAAAATGAACTCTGTCCTAACTGAAACCAGGACATATAGCCACCCCTTATTCCATACCATTTATGTCATGCTCAGGTTACACCTTTTCCAATACATTCCAATTAATCTCCATTTTCATCTATGGTACATAGAATGTCCACTGAGTTTTCATAGTCCGTGACTGACTTCAGGCTCCATCTGTCCCAGCAGTCTTTCAGGGCAGAAGAGATGGTGTGTGATGTTGGATCGTCACACGTTGAAGCCTGTTCTCGTTCCATCACATCTCTGTGCTTGTCCATTTCTACCAAAATTCTATCATTATTATCTGCGTGGCTGTTGCTGTGATACCATTAATAGGACATCGACATATAGCAATCATGGCAGTGATGACATACAGTATTATATAATAATTAACATAATACAATTCAACTCATGGGCTATTCTCACCCAGTATTCAATCCCCTTGAGGTACACACCGGACCTCTCCGTTCTTTTGCATCACCCACCAAGTGTATCCAGGTCCCTGAGCAAAAGCAATCCCACGAATGGGATTGCCTTTTCCTGAGGCAGGAGTAGCCCAGACTGTCTTACCCAGCATGTTCCTTACATGCACTACAGGGACTTTATCCCCTTCTACAGTACGTAACAGGTTTGATTGGGCAGGTCCAGCTCGGTTGGCAGATCCCCTAGTATTGACTAACCAGGTGGCCTTTGCCAAATGCGTATCCCAGTTGTTGAATGTCCCAGCACCCATTGCTTTCAGTGTAGTCTTTAACAGTCCATTGTATCATTCAACTTTCCCGGAGGCTGGTGCATGATAGGGGATGTGATACACCCACTCAATACCATGCTCTTTGGCCCAAGTGTCTATAAGGTTGTTTTGGAAATGAATCCTATTGTCTGACTCAATTCTTTCTGGGGTGCCATGTCACCACAGGACTTGCTTTTCAAGGCCCAGGATAGTGTTCCGGGCAGTGGCATGGGGCACAGGATATGTTTCCAGCCATCCGGTGGTTGCTTCCACCATTGTAAGTACGTGGCGCTTGCCGTTGTGGGTTTGACGGAGCGCGATGTAATCAGTCTGCCAGGCCTCTCCATATTTATATTTCAGCCATCGTCCTCCATACCAAAGAGGCTTTGACCGTTTGGCTTGCTTGATTGCAGCACATGTTTCACAGTCATGAATAACATCTGCTATAGTGTCCATGGTCAGGTCCACCCCTTGATCACGAGCCCATCTGTATGTTGCATCTCTACCTTGATGGCCTGAGGTGTCTTGGGCCCATTGAGCTATAAATAATTCACCCTTATGTTGCCAGTCCAGGTCCACCTGAGCCACTTCAGTCTTAGCAGCCTGATCCACCTGCTGGTTGTTTTGATGTTCTTCAGTGGCCTGATTCTTGCGTACGTGAGCATCTCCATATGTTGTACTTTTACCGCCAGGTTCCCTACCTGGGTGGCAATATCTTATCATAATGCAGCAGCTCAGGTGTCTTTGCCTCTGTGCTGCCAGTTGTTTTGCTTCCATTGCTGTAGCCATCCCCCCAGGGCATTTGTCCCTATCGATGAATCAGTATAGAGATAGCTTTTCTCGTTCAGAAATGTTTCCTTCCCTTTTTTAAAAACTTCTGCTGTGTTTACCCACACAATGTAGTCATAAAAGTGTTGCAGGTGTTCAGGAGCTTCCCTCTGTTAAGCAAACTGTGGCCTGAATTCTGTTGCAAAAGGGATGGAGAAAAATGCATTAGCAATATTAATTGTGGCATGCCACTTGGCTACCTTTGACTTCAGTTTGTACAGAAGTTGTAGTGTGTCTGACACAGCAGCACTCAGCGGTGTCATAATGTCATTCAGTCCACAATATTTTACTATTAGCCTCCACTTGCCATTAGACTTTCATACTGGCCATATGGTACTATTAAAAGGTGAGGGAGTTTCACTGATCACTCCTTGGCTCTCCAGTCAATTGATAAGATTATGGATGGGAATCAGGGAGTCTTGGCTATTGCCACATTGCTGCTGGCATACCATTGTGGTAGCGATTGGCACCTGCTGTTCTTCAGCCCTCAGCAATCCCACAACAGAAGGGTCCTCCGAGAGACCAGGTGAGACTGAGAACTGTTTCATGTCCTCCATCTTCAAGGAAACTATGCCAAAAACCCACTGGTACCCTTTTGGATCTTTGAAGTACCCTCTCCTGAAGCTGTCTATGCCAAGGATGCATGGAGCCTCCAGGCCAGTCACAATGGGGTGCTTTTGCCACTCATTCCCAGTTAGACTCGCTTCAGCCTCCAATACAGTTAGCTGTTGGGATCCCCCCATCACTCCATAAATACTGCCCCTGTATAGCTTGATGGCATTACAGTACACTGTGCACTGGTGTCTACTAAAGCCTTATGCTTCTGTGGGTCTGACAGGCCAGGCCATCAAATCCACACAGTCCAATAAACCTGATTGTCCCTTTCCTCCCCCTTGCTGGAAGCAGAGCCCCTCTAATCCTTGCCAGAATCTTCATTTCTGTGTTCGAAGGACTGTCTGCTGGAAGTTGGAGCAACAAGTTATTCAGAGAAGCCCCTTTCCCAATTGTTTTTTCTTGCAACTTACATACCCGTGCCTCTAGGGTCGAGGTAGATTTCCCATCCCATTTTCTCATGTCCTCTCCACAGTCATGTAAGTAAAACCACAGGGTGGCACGGGGTGTGCACCCACTATATTGTCTTCCTTGAACAGAAGGATGCTGTCCTGGTTTCAGTTAGCACAGAATTAATTTTCTTCCTAGTAGCTGGTGGAATGCTGTGTTTTGGCTTAGAATGAGAAGAGTGCTGATAACACCCCGATGCTTTAATTGTTGCAGAGCAGTGCTTATACTAAGCCAAGGACATCTCAGCCTTTGCTCTGTCCTGCCAACGGGCAGGCTGGGGGGTGCAGTAAGAGCTGGGAGGGGACAGACCCAGGACAGGTGACCCAAACTAGCCAAAGGGGTATTCCATACCATCTGACGTCATGCTAAACAATATATAGGTGGCTAGCCGGGGGGAGGGGGCGGGACTGCTCGGGGTTAAGCTGGGCATCGGTCAGCGGGTGGTGAGCAATTGCATTGTGCATCACTTGTTTGTACATATTATTAGTAGTAGTACTATTATCATCATTGTATTATTATTATTATTATTATTATTATTATTATTATTATTATTATTATTATTTATTTTCCTGTCTTATTAAACTGTCTTTATCTCAACTCACGGGCTTCACTTTCCATTTCTCTCCCCCGTCCCAGAGAGGGAGGGGGGAGGGTGAGCGAACGGCTGCGTGGTGTTTAGCTGCCAGCCGGGTTAAACCACGACAGTCTTTTTGGCGCCCAACGTGGGGCTCGAAAGGTTGAGATAACGGCAGATCTGACCAGAGTGTGTTAAAATAAAATTGGTATAAGTATTAGACCTGCTTAATAGTCACTTGTCATAATGCTGATTGCTTTAATCTCAACTGTGCTGCGCCTGTTTTCCAAATTGAGTATTATAGCACGTTATTTTCCGTATGTGCTCTCTGTCATGTTGTTTATCCTCTCCGGGCCCTGGTTTCAGACCATTATGGTACTGTGTGTTGTATCAGTGGCTTATGAGATGATGAAATACCTGGCCATGACTCTAACCTGGTATTTGTACTCAGTAACATCTTCGATTCTGTACTTTGCAAACTGTATTTTGGAAACTATTAGCAATTGTATCTGTTGCCTTTTTTCATTAGGGAGTCAATCTGTGGAGGGGAAAGGGGAAGATAATTTTTCTTACTTGATCACTCTCCCTTTCTCCTTCACCACCCCTGTACCCTCCTTGATCACTCTCCCTTCCTCCTTCACCACCCTCTTATCCTCCGAGTTTATTACAATAGCTCTCCAAGATATTGAATATTTCTGGAATACTCAGAATACCATAGTCTTGTTGTTCTGCCTCATGAATGCACTTCAGATTCTGCTTAAAGTTAAACAACTACTTATGAAGCTCATCCGGAGATCTGCCCGGAGGCAGTATAGTTGTGGGTGGCAGGGAGTATGGGTGGATATGGGCAGGCATCTAGAGCAGTTAGCACCCCCAGTGTGTTGGAAATTCACCCCTGAACAATGGCAAAATCCTCAAAAACTGGCAGAATGCTTGAAAAAAAGGTGTAATGATTCTGGCAGTTCCAAAGTAACACAAATCATTGTAACGTGCTGGGGCCTGGCTCATGCCTATCGAGCTGCCATTGATACTGCTGTCAACTTAGTGACAGACCCTGCGGCCACTCCAAACCCTGTGACAGATCCAACGGCCACTGTGACCCCTACGGTGGATTCTGCAGCCGCTCCAGTCCCAGCTCCTGCAGCCGCTCCAGTCCCAGCTCCTGCAGCCGCTCCAGTCCCAGCTCCTGCAGCCGCTCCAGTCCCAGCTCCTGCAGCTGCTCCAGTCCCAGTTCCTGCAGTCGCTCCAGTTCCAGCTCCGGCCGCTACTCCAGTCCCAGTTCCTGCAACTGCTCCAGTCCCAGCTCCTGAAGCTGCTCCAGCTCCAGCTCCTGAAGCCGCTCCAGCTCCAGCTCCTGCAGCTGCTCCAGTCCCAGTTCCTGCAGTCGCTCCAGTTCCAGCTCCGGCCGCTACTCCAGTCCCAGTTCCTGCAACTGCTCCAGCTCCAGCTCCTGAAGCCGCTCCAGCTCCAGCTCCTGAAGCCGCTCCAGCTCCAGCTCCTACTGCTGCTCCAGTCCCAGCTCCTGCAACTGCTCCAGCTCCAGCTCCAGCTCCTGTAGCCGCTACAGCTCCGGTTCCTGCAACTGCTCCAGCTCCTGTAGCCGCTCCAGCTCCTGTGGCCGTGCCAGAGAAACGAGCTGTAGCAGTGCAAGTTGACCCTGCAGAGGGCATTCCAACCCCTGTGGCAGACCCTGTAACAAAGTCAGAGAAACGAGCAGTAGCAGTGCAAGCTGCCCCTGTAGAGAAGGTGAAAATATGGTATAGAAATTCAAGTCGTTTAGAACGCAGAGAGTCTTCTGCCAATCCAGGTAAGGCTTCTGCCAAAACTAAGTATAGAGATGACGAAGATGATGACGACGCTGGGCCGTCAAGGATTCAGGAGGAGGAAGATGAGGATGCCGAAAGAGCAACAGTAACTACCCGAAGCCTAAACGAGCGCGAGCTACGAGATGTGCGAAAAGATTTTGGTCGCTGTATAGGTGAGCAGCTTGTCACCTGGCTGCTCCGGTGCTGGGACTCTGGAGCCAATTGTGTGGAATTAGACGGCAGGGAAGCCAAGCGGCTGGGATCCCTTGCTCGAGACGCCGGCATTGACAAAGCAATTGCAGATGGAGCACGACCCACCAGCCTCTGGAGGCGTCTCCTCTCAGCTGTCAGGGGTAGGCGTTCACCCACACAAGGAAGACGATATGGTGGGTACTCACCCCGTGCCACCCTGTGGTTTTACTTACGAGACCATGGAGAGGACATGAGAAAGTGGGATGGAAAATCTACCGCGACCCTAGAGGCACGGGTACGTGAGTTGCAAAAGAAAACAATCAGGAAAAAGGGATTCTCCGAAAAGTTTGCTGCTCCAACTTCCAGCAGACAGTCCTTCAAACACAGAAACGAGGAAGATTCTGACCAGGATTAGGGGGGCCCTGCCTCCAGCCAGGGGGAGGAAAGGGACAATCGAGTTTATTGGACTGTGTGGATTCGATGGCCTGGCACATCACGCGCACAGAAGTATAAGGCTTTAGTAGACACCGGTGCACAATGTACTATAATGCCATCGAGCTATAAAGGACCAGAGCCCATCTATATTTGTGGAGTGACAGGGGGATCTCAGCAGTTGACTGTATTGGAGGCTGAAGTGAGTCTGACTGGGAATGAGTGGGAGAAGCACCGCATTGTGACTGGTCCGGATGCTCCATGTATCCTTGGCATAGACTATCTTAGAAGAGGATACTGCAAGGACCCAAAAGGGTTCCGGTGGGCTTTTGGTATTGCTGCCTTAGAGACAGAGGGCATTAAACAATTATCTACCTTGCCTGGTCTCTCAGAGGACCCCTCTGTTGTGGGGTTGCTGAGGGTCGAAGAACAGCAAGTGCCAATTGCTACCACAACTGTGCACCGGCGGCAATATCGCACCAACCGAGACTCCCTGATTCCCATCCATAAGCTAATTCGTCAATTGGAGAGCCAAGGAGTGATCAGCAAGACTCATTCACCTTTCAATAGTCCCATATGGCCAGTGCGAAAGTCTAATGGCGAGTGGAGACTAACAGTGGACTATCGCGGCCTGAACGAAGTCACGCCACCACTGAGTGCTGCAGTGCCGGACATGCTGGAACTTCAGTATGAACTTGAATCGAAGGCAGCCAAGTGGTACGCCACAATTGATATCGCTAATGCATTTTTCTCCATCCCTCTAGCAGCAGAGTGCAGGCCACAATTTGCCTTCACTTGGAGGGGAGTCCAATATACTTGGAATAGGCTGCCCCAGGGGTGGAAACAGAGCCCTACCATTTGCCATGGGCTGATCCAGTCTGCACTAGAGCAGGGGGAAGCTCCTGAACACCTGCAATACATCGATGACATTATTGTGTGGGGTGACACAGCAGAGGAAGTTTTCGAGAAAGGGAAGAAAATAGTCCAAATCCTTCTGAAAGCCGGTTTTGCCATAAAACAAAATAAAGTCAAAGGACCTGCACGGGAGATCCAGTTTTTAGGAATAAAATGGCAAGATGGACGTCGTCAAATCCCAATGGATGTGATCAACAAAATAACAGCTATGTCTCCACCAACTAACAAAAAAGAAACACAGACTTTCCTAGGTGTTGTGGGGTTTTGGAGAATGCACATCCCAAATTACAGTCTGATTGTAAACCCACTCTACCAAGTAACTCGTAAGAAGAATGAGTTTGAATGGGGCCCTGAACAACGACAAGCCTTTGAACAAATCAAGCAGGAAATAGTCCATGCAGTAGCCCTTGGTCCAGTTCGAACAGGACCAGATGTAAAGAATGTGCTCTACACTGCAGCCGGGGAGAACGGCCCCACCTGGAGCCTCTGGCAGAAAGAACCTGGGGAAACTCGAGGTCGGCCTCTGGGGTTTTGGAGTCGGGGATACAGAGGATCTGAGGCCCGCTATACTCCAACTGAAAAGGAGATATTGGCAGCATATGAAGGAGTTCGATCTGCTTCGGAGGTGGTCGGTACTGAAGCGCAGCTCCTCCTAGCACCCCGATTACCGGTACTAGGCTGGATGTTCAAGGGAAGGGTCCCCTCTACGCATCATGCAACTGATGCTACATGGAGCAAGTGGGTTGCACTGATTACTCAGCGGGCTCGAATAGGAAACCCCAGTCGCCCAGGAATATTGGAAGTGATCATGGACTGGCCAGAAGGCAAATACTTTGGGATATCATCAGAGGAGGAGGTGGGTCGTGCTGAAGAAGCCCCACTGTACAACCAGTTGCCAGAGAATGAAAAGAAATATGCCCTGTTCACTGATGGGTCCTGTCGTATTGTGGGGAAGCATCGGAGATGGAAGGCTGCTGTATGGAGTCCTACGCGGCGAGTTGCAGAAGCTGCTGAGGGAGAAGGTGAATCGAGTCAGTTTGCAGAAGTGAAAGCCATTCAGCTGGCTTTAGACATTGCTGAACGAGAAAAATGGCCAGTTCTCTATCTCTACACCGATTCATGGATGGTAGCAAATGCCCTGTGGGGATGGTTACAGCAATGGAAGCAAAACAACTGGCAGCGTAGGGGCAAACCTATCTGGGCTGCTGCATTGTGGCAAGATATTGCTGCTCAGGTAGAGAACCTGGCTGTGAAAGTACGCCACGTAGATGCTCATGTGCCCAAGAATCGGGCTACTGAAGAACATCAAAACAACCAGCAGGTGGATCAGGCTGCTAAGATTGAAGTAGCTCAGGTGGACCTGGATTGGCAGCATAAAGGTGAATTATTTATAGCCCGATGGGCCCATGACACCTCAGGCCATCAAGGTAGAGATGCAACATACAGATGGGCTCGTGATCGAGGGGTGGACTTGACCATGGACGCTATAGCACAGGTTATTCATGACTGTGAAACATGTGCTGCAATCAAGCAAGCCAAACGGTCAAAGCCTCTTTGGTATGGAGGACGATGGCTGAAATATAAATATGGAGAGGCCTGGCAGATTGATTACATCACACTCCCTCAAACTCGCAATGGCAAGCGCCACGTACTTACAATGGTGGAAGCAACCACCGGATGGCTGGAAACATATCCTGTGCCTCATGCTACCGCCCGGAACACCATCCTGGGCCTTGAAAAGCAAGTCCTATGGCGACATGGCACCCCAGAAAGAATAGAATCAGACAATGGGACTCACTTCCGAAACAACCTTATAGACACTTGGGCCAAAGAACATGGTATTGAATGGGTGTATCACATCCCCTATCATGCACCAGCCTCCGGGAAAGTTGAACGATACAATGGCCTGTTAAAGACTACCTTGAAAGCAATGGGCGCTGGGACGTTCAAAAACTGGGATACGCATTTGGCAAAGGCCACCTGGTTAGTCAATACTAGGGGATCTACCAACCGAGCTGGACCTGCCCAATCAAACCTGTTACGTACTGTAGATGGGGATAAAGTTCCTGTAGTGCATGTAAAAAATATGCTGGGTAAAACAGTCTGGGCTACTCCTGCCTCAGGAAAAGGCAAACCTATTCGTGGAATTGTTTTCGCTCAGGGACCTGGATATACTTGGTGGGTGATGCAAAAGAACGGAGAGGTCCGGTGTGTACCTCAAGGAGATTTAATACTGGGTGAGAATAGCCCATGAACTGAATTGCACCATGTTAAATAGTATATTATACTGTATGTTATCACTACCATGATTACTATAGGTGACTAATTAGAATGTATGGAAAAGAGTGTAACCTGAGCATGACATAAATGGTATGGAATAAGGGGTGGATAGATGTCCTGGTTTCAGTTAGCACAGAATTAATTTTCTTCCTAGTAGCTGGTGGAATGCTGTGTTTTGGCTTAGAATGAGAAGAGTGCTGATAACACCCCGATGCTTTAATTGTTGCAGAGCAGTGCTTATACTAAGCCAAGGACATCTCAGCCTTTGCTCTGTCCTGCCAACGGGCAGGCTGGGGGGTGCAGTAAGAGCTGGGAGGGGACAGACCCAGGACAGGTGACCCAAACTAGCCAAAGGGGTATTCCATACCATCTGACGTCATGCTAAACAATATATAGGTGGCTAGCCGGGGGGAGGGGGCGGGACTGCTCGGGGTTAAGCTGGGCATCGGTCAGCGGGTGGTGAGCAATTGCATTGTGCATCACTTGTTTGTACATATTATTAGTAGTAGTACTATTATCATCATTGTATTATTATTATTATTATTATTATTATTATTATTATTATTATTATTATTATTATTTATTTTCCTGTCTTATTAAACTGTCTTTATCTCAACTCACGGGCTTCACTTTCCATTTCTCTCCCCCGTCCCAGAGAGGGAGGGGGGAGGGTGAGCGAACGGCTGCGTGGTGTTTAGCTGCCAGCCGGGTTAAACCACGACAGATGCTTACCCCCATAGCTGAGACACTGCTTTGTACAGGTGGGGAGGAAAATAAACTCTCTTTAAGTTGGTGGACCTCTTCAGAGAGTTTCTCCAAGGTATTTGCTTTTAATTGGTGGAACTCTTGAGAAAGTTCTTCCATAGCGGAGACGCAGGCCTGTAGGGAAGATGAGAGACGTTCTTCATACTGCCGGAGTTGTTTAGCCACTTCATCCACTGTGGGTTCCTCTTCCTCTTTCCAGGCTACTACTGCCAATGAGCTGGCATGTGATGATGCTGCACTCTGTACAAACTTCCGCCACATAGGTCGTGCACACTTGACTTCTACTTGAGTTCTACAGGCAGCTGACAGAAGTTGTAAAATCTTCAGCGCTTGTTCTTGTGGGGGACTTCAACTTCCCTGACATATCCTGGAAGCACAACACAACCCAGAGAAAGCAGTCTAGGAGGTTTCTGGAAAGCGTGGAAGATAGCTTCCTGACGCAGCTGGTTAGTGAGCCTACCAGGGGTGGCGCCCCGTTAGACCTTCTCTTCACAAACAGAGAAGGACAGGTGGAGGATGTGATTGTTGGGAGCTGTCTTGGGCAGAGTGACCACGAAATGGTGGAGTTCTCTATTCTTGGCAAGGCCAGGAAGGGGACCAGTAAAACCGCTGTATTGGACTTTCGGAGGGCTGACTTTGAGTTGCTCAGGACATTAGTTGGTAGAGTCCCCTGGGAGGCGGTTCTGAAGGGCAGAGGGGTCCAGGAAGGCTGGGCACTCTTCAAGAGGGAAATCTTAATGGCGCAGGAGAGGTCTGTCCCCACGTGCTCAAAGACGAGCTGGCAGGGAAGAAGACCAGCCTGGCTCAACAGAGAATTGTGGCTTGAGCTTAGGAGAAAAAACAAGGGTTTATAATCTTTGGAAAAGTGGGCAGGCCACTAGGGAGGACTATAAGGATGTTGCGAGGTTGTGCAGGGACAAAATTAGAAAGGCCAAAGCTCATCTGGAGCTCAATCTGGCTACTGCCGTTAAAGATAACAGGGCTAGGGAGGTGATCGTCCCCCTGTACTCGGCTCTGGTGAGGCCATACCTTGAGTACTGTGTTCAGTTTTGGGCCCCTCGCTACAAGAAGGACATGGAGGTGCTTGAGTGGGTCCAGAGAAGGGCAATGAAGCTGGTGGGGGGCCTGGAGAACAAGTCCTACGAGGAGCGGCTGAGGGAGCTGGGCTTGTTCAGCCTGGAGAAAAGGAGGCTCAGGGGCGACCTTATTGCTCTTTACAGATACCTTAAAGGAGGCTGTAGAGTGGTGGGGGTTGGTCTGTTCTCCCACGTGCCTGGTGACAGGACGAGGGGAAATGGGCTAAAGTTGCGCCAGGGGAGTTTTAGGTTGGATATTAGGAAGAACTTCATTACCGAAATGGTTGTTAGACATTGGAACAGGCTGCCCAGGGAAGTTGTGGACTCACCATCCCTGGAAGTCTTTAAAAGACGTTTAGATGTAGAGCTTAGGGAAATGGTTTAGTGGGGACTGTTAGCATTAGGTCAGAGGTTGGACTCGATGATCTTGAGGTCTCTTCCAACCTAGAAATTCGGTGATTCTGTGATTCTGTGATTCTGTGACTTCATCTGGATCTGTGGATATTTGTCTGTTGTCTAGGTCCCTATAAATCACCTCCCGTATGGCTAATTCCCTCAGGTACTGTATTCCCTTCTCCATAGTGGTCCACTTGCATGGTAGCAATAGGTTATCACTATCTCAATTTGTGAGTTTTTGTTCGGTCACTCAGTCATTCCCCTCCCCTGTTCCAACGTGGGGTCCCTCCCACGGGATACAGTCCTTCCTGAACTGATCCTACGTGGGCTTCCCACAGGCAGCAGCTCTCCAAGTTAAAAATATGGGTCTGTACCATGGGATCCATTAATCCGGAGCACACTGCTCCAACATGGTTCCCCCATGGGCAGCAGCTCCTGCTAGGTCACCTGCTCCTGTGTGGTCCCATCTCTGTGGGCTACATGTCCTGCACAAAATCTGCTCCGGCAGGGATCCTCCACAGGCCACAGCCTCCTTCAGTGCAGGTCCACCTGCTACACCGTGGTCTCCTTCACAGGCTGCAGCGTGGAAGCCTGCTCCAACATGGTACACCATGGGCTGCAGGGGGACAACCTGCTTCACCATGTGTTGCAGGAAGTATGGCCGAAAACACGACAGACACTAGTATGGTCAGATCATGCTCTCTCATTATTACCCGAATAGCCTGACTTTTATAGTAAACTTAACGGGCAGATCGTGTCTCACACAAGATTATTGGCCAAAAGCACTCAGACAAACAACTGCAAGAAAACAACCCCACCTGCAAGAAAACAACTCCCTTGTGATTAGCAGTCACGTAGACCTTGTCCTTGAAGTCAGCAGCTGGCAACAATATTTTTCTAAATTCCTCAATTGGGTGATGTTGGAAAACTGTCATGGGAACTTCTCATAGTCGTCTTGGTAGCTTGGTTTGCTCAGCTGCAGCAAGCCATGGGATCTTTGCTGTTTCAAAAATCCCTCAGCAACCGTGGTCCTCTCCACAGGCTGCAGGAGACTTCTGCTCTAGCTCCTGGTGCACCTCCTCCCCCTCCTCCACTGACCTTGGCATCTGCAAGGCTGTTTCTTACTCCTCTCTCTCTCCTAGATGCTGTTCCCAGCATTTTATTTTTTTTCCCTTTCTTAAATCTGCTGTCACAGAAGCACAAACAGTATCGCTAATTGGTCCAGCTCTGGCCAGCGGCGGGGCCTTTATCTAACACAGCTTCTGGATTCTTCCCACAGAAGCCACCCCTATGGCCCTCCTGCTATCAAAACTTTGCCACATAAACCCACTACAGAGACCCCCTTTTGGCTGTTGTATTTCCTTGCAATTCACGTACCCGAGCTGCTGGGGTCAAGGTAGGTTCTCCATCCCACTTCCTCATGTCTTCCCCAACTTCACACAGATAAAACCACAGGGTGCCATGTGCTGCGTGTCCCTGGTACTCTCTCCCTTGAGCAGGAAAATACTGATTCTTAATGGCTGAGATACTGCTCCATACAGGTGAGGAGGAAAGTATATGGTCTTCAAGGTGGTGGATCTGTTGGGACAATTTGTCCATAGCCGAGGTGCAGGCCCGTAGTGGGGCAGAGATTTTCTTCATATTGCTGAAGCTGGCTGGTGTGGTGGCTTTACCATGCTAGGCAGCTGAACTCCTTAGAAGAGGAGGGGAAGAAGTAAAGGAAAGAACAACTCACAGGTTAAGATAAGGATAATTTAATTAAAGGGAAATAATAATTATTAAGGAAAGATTATTATTAATTAAACAATTTAACTAAAAGGAAAAAAGGGAAAGGGGAAAAGGGAGGGGGAAAGGGAAAACAAAACAAAACAAAACAAGTAAAGGCTGTGTGGAAGTGCAGAGGAAAGAAATTACTCTCTACTTCCCACAAATGACCAATGCTTGACCACATCCTTGAAGCAGGGCCTCAATGCACATAGACAGTGTTCGGGAGAACAGAAGTTTTCGTAGGGAGAGCCCACCCCTCCCCTCTTCTCTCCTGCATTAGTCTATGCCAAGGATGCACGGAGCATCCGGGCCAGTCACAATAAGATGCTTTTGCCACTCATTCCCAGTTAGACTCGCTTCAGCCTCCAATACTGTTAACTGCTGGCATCCCTCCGTCACCCCATAAATACAGATGGGTTCTGGCCCTTTATTACTTGATGGCATTAGAGTACATTGTGCACCGGTGTCTACTAAAGCCTTATACTTCTGTGCGTCTGACGTGCCAGGCCATTGAATCCACACAGTCCAATAAACTCGATTGTCCCTTTCCTCCCCCTGGTCAGAATCTTCTTCGTTTGTGTGTTTGAAGGACTGTCTGCTGGAAGATGGAGCAGCAAACTTTTCAGAGAATCCCTTTTTCCTGATTGTTTTCTTTTGCAACTCACGTACCTGTGCCTCTAGGGTCGCGGTAGATTTTCCATCCTAATTTCTCATGTCCTCTCCATGGTCTCGTAAGTAAAACCACAGGGTGGCACAGGGTGAGTACCCACCATATCGTCTTCCTTGTGTGGATGAACGCCTACCCCTGATAGCTGAGACACTGCTTTGTACAGGTGCGGAGGAGAATAATCTCTCTTCAAGTTGGTAAAACTTTTCAGAAAGTTTCTCCCAAGTGTTCTCTTTTGGTTGCTGGACACTGGTTGGTTCAGGTGGGGAGGAAGATAGATTCTCTTCAAGTTGGTGAACCTTTTCAGAAAGTTTCTCCACAGCTGAGACGCAGGCCTGTAAGGAAGAGGAGAGACTTTCTTCGTACTGCCAGAGTTGTTTAGCCACTTCATCCACTGTGGGTTCCTCATCCTCTTTCCAGGCCATTATTGCCAATGAGCTGGCATATGATGATGGTGCACTCCGTACAAACTTCCGCCACATGGGTCGTGTACACCTGACTTCATCTGGATCTTTGGATGTTTGTCCGAGGTCTGGATCCTCATAAATCACTTCCCGTACGGCTAATTCCCTCAGGTACTGGATTCCCTTCTCCATAGTGGTCCACTTGCCTGGTAGACATAAAAGTTCTTCCTTGAAGGGATACCTTTCCCTCACAGCTGAGAGGAGACGCCTCCAGAGGCTGTGAGATTGTGCTCCATCTGCAATTGCTTTGTCAATGCCTGCATCTCTAGCAAGGGATCCCAGCCATCTGGCTTCCCTGCCGTCTAATTCCACACAATTGGCTCCGGTGTCCCAGCACCGGAGCAGCCAGGTGACAAGCTGCTCACCTATGCAACGACCAAAATCTTTTCGCACATCTCGTAGCTCACGCTCATTTAGGCTTCGGGTAGTTACTGTTGATTTTTCGGCATCCTCATCTTCCTCCTCCTGAATCCCTGATGGCCTGGCATCGTCGTCTCTATACCAAGATTTGGCAAAAGACTCTGCGTTCTAAACGACCTGAATCTCTATACCATTTTTTCACCTTCTCTACAGAGGCAACTTGCACTGCTACAGATCGTTTCTCTGACCCAGCCACAGGAGCTGGAGCGGCTGCAGGAGCCGGAGCTGGAGCGGCTGCAGGAGCTGAAACTGGAGCGGCTACGTGAGCTGGAGCGGCTGCATGAACTGCATTGGCTGCAGGGTCCATCATAGGGGTCAGAGTAGCCGTTGGGTCTGTCACAGGACTTGGAGTGGCCGCGGGGTCTGTCACTAAGTTTATAGTAGTATCAATTGCAGCTCAATGGGCATGAGCCATACCCCAGCATACAACAGTGTTTTGTGCCAATTTGGAACTGCCAGAGTCATGACACCCTTTTTTCAAGCATTCTACCAGTTTTTTTTAGGATTTTGCAGTTGTTCAGGGGTGAATTTCCAAAACACTGGAGGTGCCCACTGCTCTCGATGCCTGCCCTACTCCTTGACACTCACAATTATCCTGCCTCCGGGCAGATCTCTGGATGGGATTCCTAAGTAGCTGTTTAACTTTAAACAAAACCTGAAGCACATTCAGGAGACATAACAAGACCATGCTGGTCTGAGTATCCCAAGGATATTCAATATCTACCCAGCCTAACCCCGAGCAGTCCGGCCCCCCTCCCCCAGCTAGCCACCCCTATATATTGTTTAGCATGACATCAGATGGTATGGAATACCCCTTTGGCTAGTTTGGGTCACCTGTCCTGGGTCTGTCCCCTCCCAGCTCCTGCTACACCCCCAGCCTGCCCGTTGGCAGGACAGAGCAAGAAGCTGAGACGTCCTTGGCTTGGTGTAAGCACTGCTCTGCAACAATTAAAACATCGGGGTGTTATCAGCACTCTTCTCATCCTAAGCCAAAACATAGCATTCTACCAGCTACTAGGAAGAAAATTAACTCTGTCCTAACTGAAATCAGGACATACCCAAATAGCCTGACTTTTATAGCAAACTTAACAGGGGTGGATAGTGTCTCACACAAGATTATTGGTCAAAAGCACTCAGACAAACAACTGCAAGAAAACAACCGCACCTGCAAGAAACAACTCCCTTGTGATTAGCAGTCACGTAGATCTTGTCCTTGAAGCCAGCTGCTGGCAACAATATTTTTTAATTCCTCAATCGGGAGATGTGGGAACATAGTCGTAGGAACTTCTCATAGTTGTCCTGGTAGCTTGGTTTGCTCAGCTGCAGCAAGTCATGGCCTCCTTGCTGTTTCAAAAATCCCTCAACACATCAGCAATAGGTAATAAATTTTATTAATCTTCCTGTGCTAAGTCTGTTTTGCCTGCAATGATAATTGTAGAGTGATCCACATGTCCTTATCTCAGCTCTTGAGCCCTTTTTCATTTTTCAAGGGCTGTCAGTGGGACTAGGTTTCTGAGAAACCCTGACTCCCCTGTTCTGAATTTATAACAGCAAACAATCTCTCCTCCTTCTTCCTCTCCGGATACTCCTATTGGAAGAGGCCAGCATGGCCATACTTAAAACATCTTCTCAAAGCTTGTCCTTGCTAGGATTTAGGCTGCAGCACAGGTAGCTTTCCTTGCCTGCCATTTCTTCAGCTCTCTTCCTCTCCCATCCTGGGCCTGACTTCCCCTGAAAGTTTTCTTCCTCTGTCTCCAACCCTCTGCCTCACTACCTGGTCCACTGCGAAGACCATTAGTTTTGCACTTTGCTTTTCCCTCTGATCTCCCCTCCTGACATACACTTTCTGGACCTCTCACAGGAAGGCCTCCAGTGACTGTTCACTCCATCCTCCCACCTTCTGTAGCTTTTTCTGTATATCCGGTCAGGCTTTAATCACAAAATGAACTTTCAAAAGCCCTTGCGCTACTGGGTCCTCAGAATTCATTCCCGAGTATTTTCTCATTCTGACCCTAAGTCTCTCATATGATTTCTGTGTTGTGGGTTGTTATTATCCCAGTTGGATAAGCAGGTATTTCTGCTCTATCAGAATTACTCCTGGTCGGGGGGGTTAGTTTTTTTTCCCATTCTTGAACAGCTGCCTCTGAATCATTCCCCTCCTAAACATTCTTCTCCAGTGAATAACATACTCAAGATGTACCCCACCCCCCCGGAATATAAATTAGGCCTTAGAAACTGATCTAACTGTTCTGCGAGTCCTATAGGCTCCTCAGTTAAAGACTTAATTTCCTTCTTAAAACTCCTAACCTCTCTACTGTTCAGGGGGGAGTTCACATAACCTATTTGACTTTGTCCCACTGGAACCTCCCTAAGAGGATACACAGTTAGTGTTAGTACTGTTAGTATCAGGGAAGGCAAAGTTCTCAACATCTCTTCTACATTGTTCTAATTCTTGCCAGAGCCTAGAGTGCACTCTTCCTCCAGGGACAGTGTCAATTGCAGTCCCTGTCTCCCCTCCTGGAGCAGCTGCTTCCACCACTGGTGCAATATTAGGATTAGAGGGAGCATAACTCCTGAAAAAGGAGTCTTATTGTTTACTTATAAATTTAAAGCCTGAACTTTCATCAGACCCATAGGCCACACAATTACACAACATCTAACCTTTTTATTTTTTATTTTTTATTTTTATTTTATCTTTTCCCCTGGTTTTTGGTTGTGTTTCCAGTTCCTTATCATTCTTTGCAAAGTACTATATTTAGGCACAGTTTTGGGGTCTCCATCCCCATTCTACTGATACTTGGAGCCCTTATTCCCCATCTCTTCCTGACGCGCTGCTGCGGACTTCAACACTGTCCTGGTTTAAGTTAGAACAGAATTATTTTTCATTAATTTTAATTTAATTAATTAAATTTTTAAATAATTAAAATTTAATTAATTAATTAATTTTAATGTTAATTAATTTTAATTAATTTTAATTTTTCCTATTATCACCATTGTATTATTATTATTATTATTATTATTATTATTATTATTATTATTATTATTATTATTATTATTGTTATTATTATTGTTATTATTATTATTTTCCTGTCTTATTAAACTGTCTTTATCTCAACTCACGGGCTTCACTTTCCATTTCTCTCCCCCGTCCCAGAGAGGGAGGGGGAGGGTGAGCGAACGGCTGCGTGGTGTTTAGCTGCCGGCCGGGTTAAACCACGACAACCACCCATGGGGGTACCACATGCCTGTACCTAGGATAAGGAGAGAGATGGGTTATACTGCCAAACACTCTACCATGCCTGGGGTTCTGTGGTGGTTTTACTGTGCTGGGCAGCTAAACCCTACAACCGCTCTCTCACTCCCCCTCTTTTAGATGAGGAGGGGGAGAAGTAAAGCAAAGAACAACTCACAGGTTGAGATAAGGATAATTTAATTACAGGGAAATAATAATAATAATTAAGTAAAGATTATTATGAACTAAACAATTTAACTAAAGGGAAATAAAAAGGGGAAGAGGAAAAAGGGAGGGGGAAAGGGAAAAATAAAAAGAAGGGAGGAAAACAAACAAATAAAATAAATGAAGGCTATATGGAAGTCCAGAGGAAAGAAATTACTCTCTACTTCCCACAAATGAGCGATGATTGACCACGTCCTTGAAGCAGGGCCTCAACGCATGCAGCCGGTGTTCGAGAGGAGGACCGAGGTTTCCCAACGAGAGCCCACCCCTCCCCTCTTCTTCCTGTTTCCACCTTTTATTGCTGAGTGTGACACCACATGGTATGGAATATCCCTTTGATTGGTTTAGGTCAGCTGCCCTGGTGATGTTTCTCTCCTCACTTTTTGCCCACCCCCTAGGAGGGTTAGAGAAAGGCCCAATGCTGTGCCACTGCTGCTCAGCAGTAGACACAACACTGGTGTGATAACACTGCTGTTCCAGCTACAAGTGCAGAGTACAGCACTGTATGGGCTGTTGCCGGGAAAGTTAAGATTCCAGCCAGACCCAGTACAACCTCCACCCCTTATTCCATAACATTTGTGTCACATTCAGATCCCCATACTTTAGCATACAAGCATTCTCATCATTATTCCATCATTATTCCTATTCATTCCATAGGTCTTTCTTGGAAAATGTTCATAAGAACTGTTGATGATTAGGTCTTCATCTGCCAAAGTGGCCACTCAAGGCAGGCGGAGTTGGATGTCTGGACACCAGCACCAGCTTAGCTCAAGTCCTTGTTGCACTGCCCGGCTCCTTGCAAAGTTGACCTGTCGTTGATCCTAAAGCATCTTCCTTCAACAAAAAACTTATATTACAGATTAGTTTTCTCTCAAGGACAAATTTCCTTAAGGCACACACTTGATATCCCCATTCTTTTGCATGAACCACCAGGTATACCCTGGTCTTTGGGCAAAGACAATCCCACGAGTGGGTTTGCCTTTTCCCAAGGCAGGAGCACTGCCTTCCCCATCCACCTTCCTACATTCACTAC